>NC_087351.1:82321236-82624266 GCF_030014295.1 Loxodonta africana | reverse complement strand
TGTCTTTTACTTCCTTTTCTTGCCTTTTTGCACTGACTAGGATCACCAGTACAATGCTGAATACTAGTGGTCAAAGTGGACATTATTGCCTCGTACCTAGTTTCAAGGGTGTTAGTTGTAGGCTGTTTGTAGTTGCTTTTTATCACACTAATAGAGTTCCCTTATATATTTAGTTTGCTGAGAGTTTTTATCATGAATAGGTGTTGAATTTTGCCACCTGCTCTTTCAGCATATATTGACATACTCATATGATTTTTTTCCACTTATTTTATTAATTGGTGAATTAGTTCATTTGATTAAAAACAGAACAAAACAATCAGTTGCCATTGAGTCAACTCCGACCCATGATGACCTCATGTGCGTCAAGGTAGAACTGTGCTCCATAGGGTTTTCGATGGCTGATTCTTTGAAAGTAGATCATCAGGACTTTCTTCCAAGATGCCTCTCTGTGGACTCAAACCTATAACTTTTCAGTTAGCAGCCAAGCATGTTAACCATGTGCATCACTCAGGGACTTCTCATTTGATTTACCAGTGTTTAAACAACTGCATCCCTGGGATAAACCCCATCTTCATAACATGTTATCCTTTTTATGTATTGCTGGATTCGATTAGTTAATAATTTCTTGATAATTTTGACTCTGTTCATGAGAGGTTTTGGTCTATAATTTTGTTTTCCTGTAGTTTATTTTTTATATATTGGTATCAAAATTATCCTGTCTTCATAAAATGGGTTGAGAAATATTTTATGAAATTATTGTGCTCCATTGTAAAATTTTTTGTATAACATTGTTATTATTTCTTCCTTAAGTGTTTGCTACAATACACCAATTAAGTTATCTAAGTCTGGAATTGTCTCTGTGAGAAGGTTTTTGATTATGAATTTAATATCTTTAATATACTTGATGGATTTTTTTTAATGGAGATAATTAGATATTCTATTTCTTCTTGAATCAGCTTTGATAATTTGTGATTTTTGGAAGGAATTTATCCATTTTATCTAAAACATCAAATTTATTGTTCATTAATATCCCATATCCTGTTAATGTATATAGAGCCTGTAGTGATAGTCACCTTTTTAATTCCCGATATTGGTAGTTTGTGAATTCCATTTTTTTTTGGTTAGTCTTGCCACTGGTTCATCAACTTTGTTAATCCTCTCAAAGAAACAACTTTTTTTTTTTTAATTTTTCTTTTATCTTCCCTGTGTCCACTCTTAGCTGCAAAGGAGGCTGGAAAAGGAAGTTTCTGGCAAAGAGGCAAGGGTCTAGACTGACAGTGATTCACTCTCTTGGGTAGGCACATTGCTAAATGAAACCAAACCTGAGTTCTGTTTGCCAGGAATATGGAATTGGCAGTGGCATTGGACCCTGGGCAACTTCTTTTGCCCTCCCAGCCTCAGAGAGGACCCCCAGAGGCCACTTCGTCAGGAGCCTGGAAAGGAACTCCTGGCTTGTCTTTGGGCTGAGAATAAGATCCTCAAAGGAAAACTGAAGAGATTGAAGCTTCTAGAGCGGTGGACTCAAAGTGTGGTCCATGTACCAGCATCATTAGTGCCACCTGGGAACTTGTTAGAAATACAAGTTCTTAGGCCCCATTCCATAAAAACCAAAGCCATTGCTATCAAGTCCATTCTGACTCATAGCAGCCCCACAGGGCAGAGTGGAACAGCCTCATAGGGTTTCCAAGGCTGTAATCTTTACAGGAGCAGATTGCTATACCTTTCTTCCACGGAGCGGCTGATGGGTTCAAACCACCAACCTTTTGGTTAGTAGCTGAGCACTTAACCACTGCACCATCAGGGCTCGCTAGGCCCCACCCCAGACCTACTAATTTTTTTTCTTTTAATTGTCCTTTAGGTGAAAGTCTACAGCTCAAGTTAACTTCTCATACAAAAATGTATACTTACATTGTTTTGTGACATTAGTTCCAATTCCCACAATGTGACAGCACACTCCCCCTTCTCACCCCGGATTCCCTGTGTCCATTCAGCCAGCTCCTGTCCCTTTATACCTTTTCATCCTTCTTCCGGACAGGAGCCGCTCATTTGGTCCTGTGTATTATTTCTTGTTTTATAATCATGTCTCAGCTTTGAAGAGTGGGCTTCAGGAATGGTTTTAGTTCTGGGTTAACAGAGCGTTCAGGGGCCATTGTTTCAGGGGTTCCTGCAGCCTTTGTCAGACTATTAAGTCTAGTCTTTTTATGTGAATTTGAGTTCTGCTCTGCACTGTTCTCACGCTCTGTCCCACTCAGTTGTGTTTCCTGTCAGGGTGGTCATTGGTGGTAGCCAGGCACCATCTAGTTCTTCTGGTCTCAGGCTGATGGAGCCTCTGGTTTATGTGGACCTTTTGTCTCTTGGGCTACTGTTTTCCTTGTGTCTTTGGTGTTCTTCATTCTCCTTTGCTCTAAGTGGATTGGGACCAATTGATACATCTTAGATGGCAGCTCACAAGATTTTAAAACTCCAGACGCTACTCACCAAAGTAGAATGCAGAACATTTTCTTAATAAAGTTTGTTATGCCAGTTGACCTAGATGTCCCCTGAAACTATGGTCCCCAGGCCCTAGCCCCAGCTACTTTGTCCCTGAAAGCTAGAAAGCTTTTGCTAAGAGCTGCAACTAATCTAGTTCTGCTGACTCAGGAAACTTCTTAGCTTTTGCTGACAACTGGACTATTCCAGTTGTGCTGACTTCCCTTGTGTTGTGTGTTGTCCTTTCCTTCACTGAAGATGATCCTTGTCTACTATCTAGTTAGTAAATGTCCCTTTCCCTCCCTCCCCACCCTGGTAACCATCAAAGGATGCTTTCTTCTGTGTTTAAACCTTTTCTTGAGTTGTTATAGTAGTGGTCTCATACAATATTTGTCCTTTTGCAACTAACTGAAAAGAATGTTTATTCTATAGTGCTTGGGTGTGTTGTTCTGTAAAGGTAAATGAGTAGGTCAGGTTGATTGTTAGTGTTGTTGAAGTATTCTATATTTTTACTGATTTTCTTTCTACTTGTTCTACCAATTACTGAGAGAAAAATGTTGAAATCTACAACTGTTATTTTTTATTTTATCTATTTCTCATTTCAGTTCTCTCAATATTTGTTCCATAGATGTTTGAGTTCTGTTGTTGACTGCTTCAGTCATATTTTGAATTTTAATGTTTTTGATGAATTGACCCCGTTTTCATTATGAAATGTCCCTTTTTATCCCTTATAATAGTCTTTATTGTGAAGTCTACTTTTTATGGTATTAATGGGGCCACTGCAGCTTGGTTATGCTGAACTTTTTTTTTTTTTCCTTTCTTTTCTATCCTTTTACTTTTGACTTGTATTTACCCACATTATGATTTCTGGTAGTATTCAGTCCTTCATATAAATCCAAGATTTCATTCAATATAATTTTCCTTTTGTGAAAGAATTTTCTTTAACATTTATCTTAGTGCAGATCTGCTGTTAACAAATTCTCCCAGCTTTTTTTTTTTTTTAAATGAGAAAGTGTTTATTTTGCCTTACTTTTTGAAGGCTATTCTTACTGGATATAGAATTCTGAGTTGACCTGTATTTTTCTTTTAGCATTTGAAAGGTATTTTATTGACTTATGACTTGCATAGTTTCTGAGAGGAAGTGTGTTTTCATTTTTGTCTTTATTCCTATGTACACAATGTTTTCTTTTTCCTTCTGGCTAATATTAAGATTTTTCTCTTTATACCTGGTTTTGAGCAACATGATTATGATCTGTATTGGTGTGATTTTCGTTGTGCTTATCCTCATTGGGGTTTGTTGAGCTTCTTGGATCTGTTTATTTATAGTTTTTGTCAAATTTGAACCTATTAGTTCTTCAAATATTTTTTGTTTCCTTTCTTTCCCTCATTCTGGAACTGCAGTTACACACATATTAAGCCACTTGATATCCCTCATGTTACTCAGTGCCACGCAGTACTCCCAAGCCTTTTTTTTCCCTCTCTTTGTGCTTCATTTTGGATTGATTTTATTGCTGTGTCTTCAAGTTCACTGATCTTTTGCATTGTCAAATCTGCTGATAATTACATCTGATGTACTTTTCCTTTCCAATGTTTTTCAGATCCGTAAGTTCCATTAAAAAAAACCTTTCATTTTTCTCATTATATTTTCCTTTAGCTATGTCTATGTAGAGGAGCCCTGGTGGCACAAAAGCTAAGCGCTCGTCTGCCAACAGAAAGGTTCACAGTTTGAACCCACCGGTGGCTCTGTGGGAGAAAGACCTGTGATCTGTTCACGTAAAGATTATAGCCTAGAAAACCCAGTGGAGCAGTTCTGCTCTGTCACATGGGGTCGATGAGTTGAAATCAACTCAATAGCACCCAACAACAACAATATCTCTATAGTTTTAATAGTCTTTTTAACATCCTTATCTACTATTTCCATCAAGTCTACCATTTCTGGCTCTGTTCCTGTGGATGATTTTTCTCCTGATTATGGGTCATGTTCTCCCATTTCTTGGCATGCCTAGTAATTTAGATTTTGGAGGTTGTGAAAGTTACATGGTTAAGTGTCAGCATTTTGTTTTCTTTCATTAATAAGTGTTGAATTATATTTGGGTAGGCAATTAAGTAACAGATAAGTTTAATCTTTCCAAGGCCTATTTTTAAGCTTTTCTGGGTGGTTATAAAGTAGCATTTACTCTAGGGATAGTTAAGTCCTGCAGATCCCCAAAAACTAAACCCAAACCCAGTGCTGTCGAGTTGATACTGACTGATAGCAACCCTATGAAGTATGATTCCCAATGAATCGCTGAGAGTTTCTGTTCTGCTGGTCAGAACTGGGACTCCCCACATGTTGTGAACTCTTAAGAATTATACCGCTTACAAGTTGGGAATTGTTTCTCGTCCAACCTTGTGGAGTGTTATTCTGTATGTATATGGTCTAGTCCTCATAAAAACTCTTGAAGATATCTGGAGCACTTCTTCTGTGTAACTCCCTCCTTCCGAGAACTCTGCCCTGCAGCTTCCGGGAACCTCACCCACCCCACATTCTGATCTCTATTTCCTCAACACAGTGATGCCGCTGGGCCTTACTTGGGCCTTCTTCCCTGTGCTCATGGCCCAGAAATTGTCTCCATGCAGAGAACTACAGTGACCAGAGGGGTACTTTGTTTATTTCCCTTTTCTTAAAGTCCACAGTCCTGCACGGTCTGTTGTCTGAAAGCACTTATTTTGTGTATCTTATCTAGTTTTTTTTTCCTTTTTCTCCCTGTTTTTATTATTTTATCAAGATTGTCCCCCATAATTTCTTTCAGATTTTTTTTTTCCATCACTAGAAATCATCCTACAGATCCCTGGGGCTCTATTCTTTTTTCCTGTTTTTCAAATTTGAAATTTTCTATTGAGCTCTCTTCAGGTTATCTGACTTTTTTTTTCTGCCATCTCTAATCTGCTCGTAGGCCAATTCAGTGAATGCCTGTTTTCAGGTATTGTACTTTTCAATTGTAGTATTTTCATTTGATTTCATTTTCTTTGTGTGCACTCATTAAGAATATGTTTTTCTTTAGCTTTTTTAGTATGTTTATAAAAGCTCCTTTAAAATCTACTCAAGAAAACATTTGGGTCATCTTACAGGCAGTTTCTAGTAATTGCTTATTTTCTGTTGCTTTGAATGTCTAGTGGTTTTGTTGTATACTGGAATTATGTTGGAGCCATCGTGGCATAGTAGTTAAGAGCTTGGCTGCTAATTAAAAGGTCAGCAGTTAGAATCCACCAGCCACTCTTTGGAAACCCTAAGGGGAAATTCTCCTCTGTCCTATAGGGTCTCTATGAGTTGGAATTGGCAGCAACAGGTTGAGTTGGACATTATGTTGGTATATTATGGAAACTATTACAGAGCTTGTTTTTAGACTTTAAGGTGGGTCTAGAGTAAGCCTTATTCCTTATTCTTGACACATGGCTTTTCTGATCTGTCACCTAGATAGCATGGTTGTTAATCACTGTTAACAAGGTCTCCTCACTAAGGATGAATCAGAATGCCCAGTCTCCCAACACTGCTTAACTGCTAGTATCTCATTTTCATTCACAACCCAGCCCCTCGAAAGCCGCTCTTTGATAAGCCGTGGGTAGTCTTGCCGTGTGTGTGTAGCCTAACCTGAGCCAAGGACTTGTGGGGCCCGCAGATGGACTTCTGGGGTCCCTCTTTCGAAGCTGCCTCTTCTCTATGCCCTGTGGATTCAAGTTGCATCAGTTGCCTCAAAGTGATCTCTACCTCCTCATCTTAGTATGGCTTGTACTTTGCTCAGTAAAGCTTTACTCCAATTGGTTGACAAATTATCCATAGGCAGAGAACTGGGATGATTGTGGGATTTGACTCCAGGAGTCTTTGTTTTCTCAGGGACTGCAGTCCAGTGCCTAAAATAGTTGCCTTATAGATTTTGTCCAGTTTTGCAGTTGTTTATAGTAGGAAGGTTATTCCAGTACAGGTTACTCCATCCTAGCCAAATGCAGAACTCTAATTTTAAAGTTCTATCTTGTTTTCAAAAAATGAGATAATAGAACAGATTTTTTCTCCTGTGCTGTACGGGACCCTCTATTGTGATCTCTGCCAGAACAGTCAGTGATGGTAACCGGGCACCATCTAGTTGTTCTGGGCTCAGTCTGGTGAAGTTTGTGGTACATGTGGTCCATTAGTCCTTTGGATTAATCTTACCTTAGTGTCTTTGGTTTTCTTCATTCTATTTTGCTCCAGCCAGGATGAGACCAGCAGATATATCTTAGATGGCCACTTGCAATCTCTAAGTCCCCAGACGCTACTCACCACAGTCGGATGTAGAACATTTTCTTTATAGACTATGTTATGCCACTTGAGCTAGATGTTGCCTGAGTCCATGGCCCCCAGCCCTCAGCCGAGCAGGTCAGTCTCTCAAGGTGTTTGGGTGTGTCTGTGAAGCTTTTATGACTTTGCCCCGGTCAAGTTGTGATGACTTCTCCGGTATGGTATACCATCTTACCGTTCACCAAAATTACCACTTATCAACTATCTAGTTAGTGTTTTTCCCTCCCTACCCCTTGTAACCATCAAAGATTATTTCTTTCTATGTGGAAACATTTTCATGTATTTCTGTAGTAGTGGTCTTATGCAGTATTTGTCCTTTGTGATTGACCCATTTCACTCAGCATAATCCCCTCCAGATTTATCCATGTTGTGAGATGTGTTGTAGATTCATCATTGTTCTTTATTGTTGCTTAGTACTCTATTGTTTGTATGTACCATAGTTTGTTTATCCATTCATCTGTTGATGGACGCTTAGGTATTTTCCATCTTTTTGCTATTGTGAATAGTGCTGCTGCTAGTGATCGCAAGCATTTCCTCATGTGTGTTAGCTGCCTGAATGTCTTCTTTGGTAAAGTGTCTGTTCATGTCCTTTGCCCATTTTTCAATTATAGTCTTTTTATTGTAGAGGTGTTGAATTTTCTTATAGACTTTAGACATTAGACCTTTGTTTATATGTCATAGCCAAAAATTTTCCCAGACAGTAGGTTCTCTTTTCACTCTGGTAAAGTCTTTTGATGAGCATAAGTGTTTAATTTTTAGGAGATACCATTGATCTAACTTATCCTTTGGTGTTTGTTGTTAATTATGCTGTTCATGTATTACAGCCACTAATGAAAAGGTCAGCAGTTCAAATCCACCAGCCACTCCTTGGAAACCCTAAGGGGCGGTTCAACTCTGTCCTACAGGGCTGCTATGAGTTGGAATCAACTTGATGGCAATGGGTTTAGTTTTTGGTTTTTAGTGTTGACCCTATTTTTTCTTTATAGTTTCTGCTTTCATATTTAGGTCTTTGATCCATTTTGAATTAGCTTTTGTGTATAGTGTGAGGTATGGCTTCTGTTTTCATTTTTTTTACAGATGGATGTCCAATTTCACCAGCACCATTTTCCATATTTAATGGACTTTGGGCCCGTGTCAATAGGTTCTCAAGTTTGTTGAAGAACAATTTACCGTCTGTTATGATCCTTTTTATTTCAGTTGGGGATGTTCTGATGTCCTCCATCTCATTTCTTATTGGGATTATTTGCTTCCTCTTTTATTTTTCTTTTGTCTGTCTGTCCAGTGGTTTGTCAATTTTGTTGATCCTTTCAAAGAACCAACTTTTGGTCCTGTTGATTCTTTCTATTGTTTTTCTCTTTCATTTTTAAAGAATAGTTTTGCTGTACATAGAATTCTTAGTCGAAAGGTTGTTGTAGATTTTTTTTGTCAACACTTTAAGTATGTCATCCCACTGTCTCTTGGCCTCCATGTTTTCCAGTGGGGAATCAGGTTGACATTTTTCTGAGGATCTCTTGTATGCACTGGATGATTTTTCTCTTGCTGCTTTCAAGATTCTCTCACTGTGTTTCACTTTGTGAAGTGAAACCTGTGAGAGCCGGAGCTGGAACTCGATGGGACTTGCTTGTTTTTCCTGTCTCCCAAGTTTGCTGCCTTTGACAGGGTGCAGTCTTACCACTTTTCTGTCACTTGTTTTAGTGGAAAATACTTGAGTTTCCATTCTCTAACAGGTTTCTTCTGTCTTACACAGGTTCTGACTTTTGAAGGTTTTACAATAATGTGTTTTAATGGAATTTTTGTTTGTGTGTGTGTGTGGTTTAAGTGAAAGTTTACAATTCAAGTTAGTTTCTCATAGAAAAATTTATACACACATTGTCATGTGACCCTACTTGATCTCCCTATAATGTGACAGTACTCTCCTCCTTTCCACCCTGGATTTCCCATGTCCGTTCAACCAGCTCCTGTCCCTTTCTGCCTTCTCATCTTGCCTCCAGACAGGAGCGGCCCAGTTAGTTTCATGTCTAATAGAGCTAAGAAGTACTGTCTTCACGAGTATCATTTTATATCTTATAGTGCAATCTAAACTTTGAAGAGTTGGCCTCGGGAATGGTTTCAGCTCTGAGTTAACAGAGTGTCCGGGGTCCACGTCTTCTGGGGTACCTCCAGTCTCAGTCAGACCATTAAGTCTGGTCTTTTTACTAGAATTTGAGCTCTGCACCCCACTTTTCTCCTGCTCTGTCAGGGACTCTCTGTTGTGTTTCCTGTCAGGGTGGTCATTGGTGGTAGCTGGGCACCATCTAGTTCTTCTGGTCTCAGGCTGTTGGAGCTTCTGGTTTATGTGGCCCTTGTTGTCTCTCAGGCTAATATTTTCCTTGTATCTTTGATGTCCTTCATTCTCCTTTGTTCTAGGTGGATTGGGACCAATTGATACATCTTAAATGGCTGCTCACTAGCTTTTAAGGCCCGAGACGCCACTCACCTAAATGAGATGCAGAACATATTCTTAATAAACTTGGTTATGGCGATTGACCTGGAAGTACCGTGAAACCATGGTCCCTAGAACCCCGCTCCTATTCTGTCCCTTGATGTGTTTGGTTGTATTCAGGAAACTCCTTAACTTTTGGTTTAGTCCAGGTGTGCTGACTTCCCCTGTATTGTGTGTTGTCCTTCCCTTCACCTAAGATAATCCTTCTTCCTCCCCACCCTTATATCCATCAAAGAATATTTTCTTCCATGTTTAAACCTTTTCTTGAGTTCTTTATAATAGTGGTCTCATACAATATTTGTCCTTTTATGACTAATTTCACTAAACATAATATCTTCCAGATTCATCCATGTTATGAGATGTTTCATGGATTCATCGTTGTTCTTTATCATTACATAGTATTCCATTGTGTGAATATACCATAATTTATCTATTTGTCGGTTGATGGGCATCTCAATTGTTACCATCTTTTTGCTATTGTGAACAGTGCTGCAATGAACATGGGTGTGCATATATCTATTCATGTGATGGCTCTTATTTCTCTAGGATGTATTCCAAGGAGTGGGATTGCTGGATTGTATGGTACTTCTTTTTCTAGCTTTTTAAGGAAGCGCCAAATCAATTTCCAAAGTGGTTGTACCATTTTACATTCCCACCAGCAGTGTATAAGTGTTCCAGTCTCTCCACAACCTCTCCAACATTTATTATTTTGTGTTTTTTGGATTCATGCCAGCCTTGTTGGGGTGAGATGGTATCTCATTGTAGTTTCGATTTACATTTCTGTAATGGCTAATGATCGTGAGCATTTCCTCATGTATCTGTTAGCTGCCTGCATGTCCTCTTTGGTGAAGCATCTGTTCATATCCTTTGCCCATTTTTTAATTGGATTATTTGTCTTTTTGCTGTTGAGGTTTTGCAGTATATTGTAGATCTTAGAGATTAGACCCTGATCGGGTTTGTCATAGCCCCAAATTTTTTCCCAGTCTGTAGGTTGCCTTTTAACTCTTTTGGTGAAGTATTTTGATGAGCATAAGTGTTTAATTTTTAGGAGCTCACAGTTACCTAGTTTCTCTTCTGGCGTTTGTGCATTGTTAATATTGTTTTGTATTCTTTTTATGCCTTGTTACAGGGCTCCTAGCTTTGTCCCTGTTTTTTTCTTCCATGATCTTTATTGTTTTAGATTTTATATTTTAGGTCTTTGATCCATTTTGAGTTAGTTTTTGTGCATGGTGTGAGGTGTGGGTGTTGTGTCATTTTTTTGCAGATGGATATCCAGTTTAACCACCACCATTTGTTAAAGAAACTGTCTTTTCCCCATTTAACTGACTTTGGGCCTTTGTCAAATATCAGCTGCCCATAGGTGGATGAATTTACGTCTGGGATCTCAATTCTGTTCCATTGGTCTGTGTATCCGTTGTTGTACCAGTACCAGACTGGACTACTGTGGAGTTATAATAGGTTTTAAATCAGGTAGTATGAGACCTCCCAGTTTGTTCTTTTTTTTCAATAATGCTTCACTCACCCGGGGCCTCTTCCCTGTCCATATGAAGTTGGTGATTTGTTTCTCTATCTTGTTAAAAAAAAAAAAAAAAAAAAGGCAGAGCCAAGCTGCCAGAATAGACAGATGCTTCTGTCGAGCCCTCTTTACAACAAAGACCCGAAAAAACAAGTGAAACAAGTATATTTGTGACAAGCCAGGAGCCCTGAGCATCAAAAGCAAGCTTAGACAACGAACTGAGGGGCAGGAGAAGGAAGAGACTGTTTAGAAGCGGAGAGGAGTTGCCGGACCTGAATCGCGGGGAGCCTTCAGGCACCATTCCTGGAGTGGCTGTGGCGGCGGCAGCAGGGTGGTCCTAGCGTTCGGCCGCAGTTTCCTTAGGGAGAAGCAGCCAGCCACACAGCCCACTCACACCTCCGGAACCTGAGCAGAAGGGCGCTTTCGGCAAAAGCTAAGAACTTGCGTATATTTTACTGCGCCACCCCCACCCCCAAACTAGCTTCAGCGGCTGAACCCCTAGGCCTGCGACAGACCCTGGTGAGCACCTGGCACTGTCCTCCCGGCCTTGGGGAAGGAAAAAATTTCCAACTGGAGGAAAAGATAATCTGCTAACTCCATTAACTGGGGGAGCTCAGGACAGAAGCAGCTCCTGTCCAGGCATAAACCATCCATGGACCTTGAGCACCTTTCCCTTTGGTATGGACCTGTGTGGGCCTATTTCAGGAGAGTAGGCCCTTGTTGGCAAACTCCAACCATTTCAGCGGTGCAGTGGAGAGGTGGGTGTTTGACGTTTGACATTGCTTTGCCTATTAAACAAGGTCCTCACATACCCACAACAGGGACCTAAGGACTGGTGGCTCCACTTGGGTCGCCCAGCCACCCGCGACAGGGGCCCAGGGATAACTGGTACCTCCCATTCCTTACAGCAAAATCTTTGGGTGCCCATGGTCCCTCTGCAGAGCCCACCCACCAGCACCCTCTAGGGGACGGAGACGCATTTTCCTCAGAGACACTTCGGGGTCAGTTCTTAGTCCCCTGCCTTGTTCAGAGTGTGACCTGCTGCTGCAATCAGATATGGGTATATACGCCAATCACCCCTGCCCCTCTAAGACTGTAGAACAGAGCCTGTACCCACACACCTGATATCAGCTACCTGGAAACCTGAGCTGAATTCATTCAAGAAAACTGAATGGACTCCTAGACCGATATACCTGATGATAGATCTAGCCAGCTGGGGACAGGACACCAGAGCTCCAAAGGCGAAAATAATCAAGCTAGCTCACTCAAGCAACCCATAGGAGTATACCAAAACAAAACAAAGCAAGCAGCTACCACACAGTAAGCAAGCATAAACTAATACAATAACTTATAGATGGCTCGGAGACAACAGTCAATATCAAGTCACATAAAGAAACAGACCATGATCACCTCAAGAGGCTCTCAAAACAAAGAATCCAGGGATCTTCTAGATGAAAGTGCATTCCTGGAATTACCAGATGCAGAATACAAAAGTTTAATATACAGAACCCTTCAAGACATCAGCAAGGAAATGAGACAATACGCAGAACAAGCCAAGGAACACACAGATAAAGCAACTGAAGAACTCAGAAAGATTATCCAGGAACATAATAAAAGTTTAATAAGCTGGAAAAATCAATAGACAGACAGCAATCAGAAATTCAGAAGATTAGCAATAAAATTACAAAATTAGATAACTCAATAGAAAGTCAGAGGAGCAGAATTGAGCAAGTAGAAGCTAGAATTCTGAACTCGAAGATAAATCTCTTGGCACTAATATATTTGAAGAAAAATCGGATAAAAGAGTTGAAAAAAATGAAGAAACCTTAAGAATCATGTAGGACTCTATCAAGAGAAATAACCTACGAGTGATTGGAGTACCAGAACAGGGATAAAAATAACAGAAAATACACAGAAGATTGTTGAGGATTTGTTGGCAGAAAACTTCCCTTATGTTGTGAAAGATGAGAAGATATCTATCCAAGATGCTCATTGAACTCCACATAAGGGAGATCTGAAAAGAAGGTCACCAAGACATATTATGATCAAACTTGACAAAACCAAAGATAAGGAAACAATTATAAGAGCAGCGAGGGATAAAAGAGAGGTCACCTACAAGGGAGAGCCAGTAAGAATAAGCTCGGACTACTTGGCAGAAACCATGCAGGCAAGAAGGCAATGGGATGACATATTTTAAAAATTGAAGGAAAAGAACTGCCTGCCAAGAATCATATATCCATCAAAACTGTCTCTTAAATATGAAGGTGAAATGAAGACATTTCCAGATAAACACAAGTTGAGGGAATTCGTAAAAACCAAACCAAAACTACAAGAAATACCAAAAGGAGTTCTTTGGTTAGAAAATCAATAATATCAGGTATCAACCTAAGACTAGAACACTGGGCAGAGCAACCAGAGGTCAACCCAGAGAGGGAAATCCAAAAAAAAAAAAAAAAGCAAGATTATTAAAAAAAAAAAGCCCAACACAGGGTAACAGCGATGTTATTATATAAAAGAAGACAATATTAGAATAATAAAGAGGGACTAGGAAATGTAATCATACACCTTCCATATGGAGAGGAAGATACAGAGATACAAAGAAATAAAAGTTAGTTATAAATTTAGAAAAGTAAGGGTAAATAATGAGGTAACCACAAAGGAGAGAAACTATCCTACTCATCACAATAAAATACAAGGGAGAAAAACAGACTCAGCAGAAACAAAATCAACAACAAGAAATATGAGGAAAGGACAATATATCAAGAAAATCTACTCACCACATAAAATCAGGTGGGAAAAAGAAGCTGTCAACACACACAAAAACACGTCAAAATGGTAGCACTAAATTCATAAAAAAAAAAAAAAAATTCATACCTGTCCATAATTACCCTGAATGTAAATGGACTAAATGCACCAATAAAGAGACAGAGAGTGGCAGAATGAATTAAAAAACAAGATCCGTGTATATGCTGCCACCAAGAGACACACCTTAGACTTAGAGACACAAACAAACTAAAACTCAAAGGATGGAAAAAAATATATCAAGCAAGCAACAATCAAAAAAGAGCAGGAGTGGCAATATTAATTTCTGACAAAATAGACTTTAAAGTTAAATCCATTAGAAAGGCTAAGGAAGGACACTATATAATGATTAAAGGGACAATACACCAAGAAGATATAACCGTATTAGATATTTATGCATCCAGTGACAGGGCTGCAAGATACATAAAACAAACTCTATCAGCATTGAAAAGTGAGATAGACAGCTCCACAATAATAGTAGGAGACTTCAACACACCACTTTCGGTGAAGGACAGGACATCCAGAAAGAAGCTCGATAAAGACACGGAAGATCTAAATGCCACAGTCAACCAACTTGACCTCGTAGACATATACAGAACACTCCACCCAACAGCAACCAACTATACTTTCTTTTCTAGTGCACATGGAACATTCTCCAGAATAGACCACGTATTAGGTCATAAAGCAAGCCTTAGCAGAAACCAAAACATTGAAATATTACAAAGCATCTTCTCTGACCATAAGGCCATAAAAGTGGAAATCAATAACAGGAAAAGCAGGGAAAAGAAATCAAACACTTGGAAACTGAACAATACCCTGCTCAAAAAAA
Source organism: Loxodonta africana (assembly GCF_030014295.1). Classification (NCBI taxonomy): domain Eukaryota; kingdom Metazoa; phylum Chordata; class Mammalia; order Proboscidea; family Elephantidae; genus Loxodonta; species Loxodonta africana. Next base: position 82,609,853 of record NC_087351.1, on the reverse strand, counting down.
GACTGGATTATAGAAGACATTAAGGATGGAATAAAGAAATTCAGAGAATCTAATGAGAATGAAAACACTTCTATCAGAACCTTTGGGACACAGCAAAAGCGGTACTCAGAGGCCAATTTGTATCAATAAATGCACCCATCCAAAAAGAAGAAAGGGCCAAAATCAAAGAACTATCTCTAGAACTTGAACAAATAGAAAGAGAGCAAAAAAAGAAACCCACAGGCACCAGAAGAAAACAAATAATAAAAATTAGAGCTGAACTCAATGAAATAGAAAACAGAAAAACAATTGAAAGAATTAACAAGACGAAAAGCTGGTGTTTTGAAAAACTCAACAAAATTGATAAACCATTGGCAAAACTGACAAAAGAAAAACAGGAGAGGAAGCATATAACCCAAATAAGAAATGAGATGGGTGATATTACAACAGATCCAACTGAAATTAAAAAAATCATATCAGATTACTAGGAAAAACTATACTCAAACAAATTTGAAAACCTAGAAGAAATGGATGAATTCCTGGAAACACACTACCTACCTAAAGTAACACAAACAGAGGTAGAACAACTAAATAGACCCATAACAAAAGAAGAGATTGAAAAGGTAATCAAAAAACTCCCAACAAAAAAAAACCCCTTGTCCGGATGGCTTCACTGCAGAGTTCTACCAGACTTTCAGAGAAGAGTTAACACCACTACTACTAAAGCTATTTCAGAGGATAGAAAAGGATGGAATATTACCAAATTCATTCTACGAAGCCAGCATATCCCTGATACTGAAAGCAAGTAAGGACGCCACAAGAAAATTATAGACCTATATCCCGCATGAATGTAGATGCAAAAATCCTCAACAAAATTCTAGCCAATAGAATTCAACAACATATCAAAAAAAATAATTCAGCGTGACCAAGTGGGGTTCATACCCGGTATGCAGGGATGGTTCAACATTAGAAAAACAATTAATGTAATCCAGCACATAAATAAAACAGAAGACAATCACACGATTTTATCAATTGATGCAGAAAAAGCATTTGACAAAGTTCAACACTCATTCGTGATAAAAACTCTCAGCAAAATAGGAACAGAAGGAAAATTTCTCAACATAATAAAGGGGACTTATACAAAGCCAACAGCCAACATCACCCTAAATGGAGAGATCCTGAAAACATTCTTATTGAGATCAGGAACCAGATAAGGATGCCCTTTATCACCACTCTTATTCAACGTTGTGCTGAAAGTCCTAGCCAGAGTAATTAAGCTAGATAAAGAAATAAAGGGCATCCAGACTGGCAAGGAAGAAGTGAAAGTATCTCTATTTGCAGATGACATGATCTTATACACAGAAAACCCTAAGGAATCCTCCAGAAAACTACTGAAACTAATAGAAGAGTTCAGCAGAGTATTGGGATCAGAGATAAACATACAAAAATCAGCTCGATTCCTCTACAGCAACAAAAAGAACATCGAAGAGGAAATCACTAAATGAATGCCATTTACAGTAGCCCCCAAGAAGGTAAAATACTTAGGAATAAATCTTACCAGAGATAGGAAAGACTTATATAAAGAAAACTACAATACACTTCTGCAAGAAACCGAAAGAGACTTACATAAGTGGAAGAACATACCTTGCTCATGGATAGGAAGACTTAACATTATGAAAATGTCTATTCTACCAAAAGCGATCTATATACATTTAATGTGATTCCGATCCAAATCCCAACTACATTCTTTAATGAGATGGAGAAACAAATCACTGACTTCATATGGAAGGGAAAGAGGCCCTGGATAAATAAGGCATTACTGAAAAAGAAGAACAAAGTGGGAGGCCTTACTTTACCTGATTTTTGAACCTATTATACTGCCACAGTAGACAAAACAGCCTGGTACTGGTACAACAACAGATACATGGACCATTGGAACGGAATTGAGAATCCAGACATAAATCCATCCACATATGAAAAAATGAGCAGCTGATATTTGACAAAGGCCCCAAAACAGATAAATGGGGAAAAGACAGTCTTTTTAACAAATGCTGCTGGCATAACTGGATATCCATCTGCAAAAAAATGAAACAAGACCCATACCTCAGTCCATGCACAAAAACTAACTCAAAATGGATCAAAAACCTAAATATAAAATCTAAAACGATAAAAATCATGGAAGAAAAAATAGGGACAACGTTAGGAGCCCTAATACATGACATAAACAATATAGAAAACATAAAGAATGTAGAAGAAAAACTAGATAACTGGGAGCTCCTAAAATTCAAACACCTATGCTCATCCAAAGACTTCACCGAAAGAGTAAAAAGACTACCTACAGACTGGGAAAAAGTTTTTAGCTATGACATTTCTGATCAGCGCCTGATCTCTAAAATCTACATAATACTGCAAAAACTCAACGGCAAAAGGACATATAACCCAATTTAAAAATGCGCAAAAGATATGAATAGACACCTCACTAAAGAAGACATTCAGGTAGTTAACAGATACTTGAGGAAATGTTCACGATCATTAGCCATTAGAGAAATGCAGATCAAAACTACAATGAGATTCCATCTGCCTCCAACAAGGCTGGCATTAATCCATAAAACAGAAAATAATAAATGTTGGAGAGGGTGTGGAGAGATTGGAACACTTCTACACTGCTGGTGGGAATGTCAAATGGTACAACCACTTTGGAAATCAATTTGGTGCTTCCTTAAAAAGCTAGAAATAGAACTACCATACGATCCAGCAATCCCATTCCTTGGAATATATTCTAGAGAAATAAGAGCCTTTACGTGAACAGATATATGCACACCCATGTTTATTGCAGCACTGTTTACAATAGCAAAAATATGGAAGCAACCAAGGTGCCCATCAACGGATGAATGGATAAATAAATTGTGGTATATTCACACAATGGAATACTACGCATTGATAAAGAACAGTGAGGAATCTGTGAAACATTTCATAATATGGAGGAAACTGGAAGGCATTATGCTGAGTGAAGTTAGTCAGTTGCAAAAAGGAAAATATTTTATAAGACCACTATTATAAGAACTTGAGAAAGAGTTTAAACTGAGAAGAAAACATTCTTTTGTGGTTCTGAGAGCGGGGAGGGAGGGAGAGTGGGAGAGGGGTATTTACTAATTAGATAGTAGATAAGAACTACTTTAGGTGAAGGGAAAGACAGCACACCATACAGGAGAGGTCAGCACAATTGGACTAAACCAAAAGCAAAGAAGTTTCCTAAATAAACTGAATGCTTCGAAGGCCAGAGTAGCAGGGGCAGGGGTCTGGGGACCATGGTTTCCGGGGACATCTAAGTCAATTGGCCTAATAAAATCTATTAAGAAAACATTCCGCATCCCACTTTGAAGAGTGGCGTCTGGGGTCTTAAACGCTAGCAAGCAGCCATCTAAGATGCGTCAATTGGTCTTAACCCACCTGGATCAAAGGAGAATGAAGAACACCAAGGACACAAGGTGATTATCAGCCCAGGAGACAGAAAGGGCCACATGAACCAGAGACTACATCATCCTGAGACCAGAAGAACTAGATGGTGCCCGGCTACAACTGATGACTGCCGTGACAGGGAACACAACAGAGAACCCCTGAGGGAGCAGGAGAGCAGTGGGATACAGACCCCAAATTCTCATAAGACCAGACTTAATGTTCTGACTGAGAGTGGAAGGACCCCAGTGATCATGGCCCCTAGACCTTCTGTTGCCCCAGGACAGGAACCATTCCCGTAGGCAACTCTTCAGGCATGGATTGGACTGGACAATTGTTTGGAGAGGGATGCTGGTAAGGAGTGAGCTTCTTGGATCAGGTGGACACTTGAGACTATATTGGCATCTCCTGCCTGGAGGGGAGATGAGAGGGTGGAGGGGGTTAGAAGGACACGAAAAGAGAGAGTAGAGGGAGAGAGCGGGCTGTCTCATTAGGTGGAGAGTAATTGGGAGTGTGTAACAAGGGCTATATGGGTTTTTTTTGTGAGAGACTGACTTGATTTGTAAACTTTCACTTAGAGCACAATAAAAATTATTAAAAGAAAAAAAAGGCCTTTGGAATTTAGATTGGGATTGCATTGCATCTGTAGATTGCTTTGGGTAAAATTGACATTTTCACAATGTTGAGTCTTCCTGTCAATGAAGAAGGTATGTTTTTCCGCTTAGGTAGGTCTCTTTTGGTTTCTTGCAGTAGTGTCTCATAGTTGTCTTTGTGTAGGTTTTTTATGTCTCTGGCTAAACTTACTCCTAAGTATTTTGTCTTCTTGGGGTCAATTGTAAATGCTATTGATTTGGTGATTTCCTCTTTGAAGCTCTGTTTGTTGGTGTAGAGGAATCCAACTGATTTTTGTATGTTTATCTTGTATCCTGATATTTTGATGAAATCTTCTATTAGTTCTAATAGTTTTCTTGTGGATTCTTTGGGGTTTTCTGTGTATATGATCATATCTGCAAATAGAGATTCTTTTACTCCTTCCTTGCCAATTCAGATGCCCTTTATTTCTTTTTCTAGCCCTCCAGCAGAATGTTGAATAAGAGTGGTGATAAAGGGCATCCTTGTTACCATTCTCAAGGGGAATGCTTTCAGACTCTCTCCATTGAAGAAGATGTTGGCTCTTGGTTTTGTATAAATGCCCTTTATTATGTTGAGGAATTTTCCTTCTATTCCAATTTTGCCGAGAGTTTTTATCATGAACGGGTGTTGGACTTTGTCCAATGCCTTTTCTATATCAGCTGACTAGATCATGTGGTTCTTGTCTTTGGTTTTATTTATGTTATGGATTACATTGATTGTTTTTCTAATGTCGAACCATCCTCACATACGTGGCATGAATCCCACTTGCTCATGATGAATTATTTTCTTGATATGTCACTGAATTCTCTTGGCTAGAATTTTTTTGAGCATTTTTGCTTCTATGTTCATGAAGGATATTGGTCTGTAATTTTCTTTATTTGTGGTGTCTTTACTAGGTTTTGGAATCAGGCTTATGCTGGCTTCATAGAATGAGTTTGGGAGTGTTCCATCCGCCTCTATGCTCTGAAATACCTTTAGTAGCACTGGTGTTAATTCTTCTCTGAAAGTTTCGTAGACTTCTCCAGTGAAACCGTCAGGGTGAGGGCTTTTTTTTGTTGGGATTTTTAAAAATTACCTTTTCAATCTCTTCTTTTGTTATAGTTTTATTTAGTTGTTCTACCTCTGTTTGTGTTAGTGTAGGTAGGTAGTGTGTTTCTAGAAATTTGTCCATTTCCTCTAGGTTTTCAAATGTGTTAGAATACAGTTTTTCATTGTATTCTGCTATGATTCTTTAAATTTAAGTTGGGCCTGTTGTGATATTGACCATCTCATTTCTTATTTGGGTTATTTGCTTCCTCTCCCATTCATCTTTTGTGAGTTTGGCCAGTGGTTATCGATTTGGTTGGTCTTTTCAAAGAACTAGCTTTTAGGTCTTGTTAACTCTTTAAAAAAAAAAAAAAAAATTTTTTTTTTTTAAATTTATTGTGCTTTATGTGAAAGTTTGCAAATCAAGTCAGTCTCTTGTACAAAAACTTATATACTCCTTGCTATGTACTCCTAACTGCTCTCTCTGTAATGAGACAGCATACTCCTTCTCTCTATCCTGTATTTCCAATGTCCATTCAACCAGCTCCTGTCCCCCTCTGCCTTCTCATCTTGCCTGCAAACGGGAGCTGCCCACATAGTCTGATGTGTCTACTTGAGCGAAGAAGCTCACTCCTCACCAGTATCATTTTCTGTCACGATCCAGTCCAATCCCTGTCTGAAGAGTTGGCTTCAGGAATGGTTCCAGTCTTGGGCTAACAGAGGATCCGGGGACCATGACCTCTCAGGTCCCTCCAGTCTTAGTCAGACTATTACATCTGGTCTTTTTACGAGAATCTGAGGCCTGCATCCCACTGTTCTCCTGTTCCATCAGGGATTCTCTGTTGTGTTCCCCTTCGGGGCTGTCATTGGCTGTAGCTGGGCACCATGTAGTTCTTCCGGTCTCAGGTTGATGTAGTCTCTGATTTATGTGGCCCTTTCTGTCTGTTGGGCTCATATTTACCTTGTGTCTTTGGTGTTCTTCATTTTCCTTTGCTCCAGGTGGGTTGAGACCAATCGACACACCTTAGATAGCTGCTTGCTAACGTTTAAGACCCCAGATGCCACTCGTCAAAGTGGGATTTAGGATGTTTTCTTAATATATTTTGTTACGCCAGTGGACCTGGTTGTCCCCTGAAACCATGGTCCCTGGACCCCCAGTCTTGTTAACTCTTGCAATTGTTTTTCATTTAATTCTCCTCTAATTTTATTATTTGCTTTCTTGTGGTGCCCGAGGGCTTCTTTGGCTGCTCTCTTTCTATTTATTCAAGTTGTATGGTTAATGTTTTGATTTTGGCCCTTTCCTCTTTTTGGATGTGTGCATTCATTGCTATAACTGACCTCTGATCACTGCTTTTGCTGTGTCCCAAAGGTTCAGGTAGGAGATTCATTTGATTCTGTGAATTTCTTTATTCCGACCTTAATTTCTTGTATAACCCATTAGTTTCTGAGCAAGGTGTTCAGTTTCCATGAGTTTAATTTTTTTTTCCCTCACTTTTTCTGTTATTGACTTCTACTTTTATAGCTTTATGGTCAGAAAAGATGCTTCATAATATTTTGATACTTTGGATTCTGTTAAGGCTTGCTTTATGGCCTAATATATGGTCTGTTCTGGAGAGTGTCCCATGTCCATTGGAAAAGAAAGCATACTTGGCTGCTGTTGGGTGGAGCGTTCTGTATATGTGTATGAGATCAAGTTGGTTGATTGTGGCGTTTAGATCTTCCACGTCTTTATTGAGCTCTTTCTGAATGCTCTCTCTTCCGTGAAAAGTTATGTGTTGAAATCTCCTACTATTATTGTGGAGTTATCTATTTCTCTTTTCAATACTGTTAGAGTTTGTTTTGTGTATTGCAGAACCCTGTTGTTGGGTGCTGTCTTAGTCATCTAGTGCTGCTACAACAGAAATACCACAAGTGGATGGCATTAACAAAGAGAAGTTTATTCGCACCAGCTTCAGGGGAAGGCTTTTTGTCTCTCTCAGCTCTGTAGGAAGGTGCTTGTCATCAGTCTTCCCTTGGTCTGGCAGTATCTCAGTGCAGGAACCTCAGGTCCAAAGGAAATGCTTTGCTCCTGGCGCTGCTTTCTTGGTGGTATCTGACTCTGCTCACTTCTCTCTTTTGTATCTCAAAAGAGATTGGCTTAAGACACTACCTAATCTTGTAGACCTCATCAGTATAACTGCTGCTAATCCATCTTACGATATCATAGTGATAGGATTTACAACATATAGAAAATCATATAAAATGGTGACAATCACCACAATACTGCAAATCATGGCCCAGCTATGTTGACAGGTATTTGCGGGGGGGACACAATTCAATCCATGACAGGTGTGTAAATATTATAGTTATGTCCTCCTGGTGTATTGACCCTTTAATCATTATATGGTGTCCTTCTTCATCCTTTGTGGTAGATTTTACTTTAAAGTGTGTTTTGTCAGAGATTAATATTGCCACTCCTGCTCTTTTTGATTGTTGTTCGCTTAATGTATTTTTTCCATCCTTTGAGTTTTAATTTGTTTGTCTTTGAGCCAGAGGTGTATCTCTTGTAGGCAGCCTATAAACAGACTGTGTTTTTTTAATCCATTCTGCCACTCTCTGTCTCTATTTTGGTGCATTTAGTCTATTTACATTCAGCATAATTATTGATAAGTATGAGTTTAGTGCCGTCATTTTGATGTCTTTTTTCTGTGTGTTGTTGACAGTTTCTTTGTTCCACTGAGAATTTTCTGTGCTGAGTAGTTTTTTTTATGTATTTTCTTTTTATCTTTTTCATTGTTGTTGATTTTGTATTTGCTGAGTCTTTATGTTTTTGTATTTTATTTTGATGTGTAGGATTGCTTCCTTTGTGGTTACCTTAATATTTACCCTTATTTTTCTGAGTTTAAACTAATTTTTTATTTCTTTATATAGCCTTGACTGCCTCTGCATGTGAAAGACTTATGACATTTTTTAGCCCCTCTTTTTTGTTTAAATGTTGTCGTTTTTTACATATTGATGTGTCTGTTTCCCTATTATCAGTGCTTTAGGTTTGATTGGGAAACCCTGGTGGCGTAGTGGTTAAGTGCCATGGCTGCTAACCAAAAGGTCAGCAGTTCGAATCCACCAGGCACTCCTTGGAAACTCTACGGGGCAGTTCTACTCTGTCCTATAGGGTCGCTGTGAGTCGGAACCGACTTGATGGCAGTGTGTTTGGTTTTTTTGGTTTGGAGCTTTGATTCATTTTTGCGACTTCCCTGTCTGGGTTGATATCTGGTTGTGTTGTGCTGTGTTGTTGTTATTGATTTTCTAATCAGAGGACTCCCTTTATTGTTTCTTATAATTTTGGTTTGGTTTTCGCAAATTCCTTAAACTTCTGTTTATCTGCAAATGCCCTAATTTCACCGTCATATTTGGGAGACAGTTTTGCTGGATATGTAATTTTGGCTGGCAATATTGTTCCTTCAAGGCTTTATATATGTCATACCATTGCCTTCATACCTGCATAGTTTCTGCTGAGTAGTCAGAGTTTAGTTTTATTAACTCTTCTTTGTAGATGACTTTTTGTTTATTCCTAGCCAGTCTTAAAAGTCTCTCTTTACCTTTGGTTTTGGCAAGTTTGAGTATAATATGGCTTGGTGACTTTCTTTTGGAATCTACCTTGTATGAGGTTTGATGAGCATCTTGGATAGATGTCATCCCATCTTTCATGATATCAGGGAAGTTTTCTGCCAGCACATGTTCAACAATTCTCTCAGTATTTTCTGTTATCTCCCCTGTTCTGGTACTTCAGTCACTTGTAAGTTATTCCACTTTATAGAGTCCCACATAATTCTTAGGTTTTCTTCATTTTTTAAAAATTCTTTTATCTGATTTTTCCTCAAATAAGTTGGTGTTAAGTTCTTTATTGTCAGTCTCACTAATTCTGACTTCCATTGCCTCACTTCTGCTCCTGTGACCCTCTATTGAGTTGTCTAATTCTGAAATTTTATTGTTAATCTTCTGGATTTTTGTTTGCTGTCTCTCTTTGGATTCCTGCAGCCTGTTAAATTTTTGTTATGGCCTTCTGTGCTCTTCTGTTGTTCCTCTATTGCTTTTCTGTGTGTTCCTTGGGTTGTTCTGCATTTTGCCTGACCTCCCTGATCTTTTGAAAAATCCTGTATATTAATCTTTTGTATTCTGCCTCCAGTAATTCCAAGAATTTATTTTTCTCTGGAAGATTTCTTGGTTCTTTGTTTTGGGAGCTTGCCAAAGCCATTCATGATCTGCCTCTTTATGTGTTTTGATATTGACTGTTGTCTCCAAGCCATCAATAAGTTATTATGTTTTTTATTTTGTTTGTTTACTGTGTCCTAGCTTCCTGTTTTGTTTTGATATGCCTAGATAGGCTGCTCATGTGAGCTAGTTTGATTTTTGGCACCTTTGAAGCTTTAACGTCCTGTCACTGGTGGTTAGATCTTTTATTAGGTATGTGAACTCAGGAGTCTGTTTACTTTTCTTGTATGGATTCGGCTCAGGTGTCCAGGTAATTGGTCACCAAGTGAGCGGTACAGGCGCTCACCTGCAGTCCTAGACGGGCAGGGGTGATTTATGTAGGCACAGGTATCTGGCTGCAGTATGGGGTCAAGCAGTGAGCAAGGCAGGGGGCTGATGGCTGCCCTTGAGTGTCTGGGAGGAAAGCGTGTGCCTGTTCTCCAGAGCCCATAGGTGGGTGATTTTGAAGCTGGACTATAGGCATCTAATGCTGTTGGCTGTAAGGACTGGGAGGCCCCATTTATTCCTGCACCACTATCATGTGTGGCTAGGTGGTGTAGGTGTAGCCAACAGTATTCAGGCACCTAATGTGGGTAGGTGAGGACCCTGCTTAATGGGCACAGTGGTATCAAATGTCACGAACCTACCACTTCACAATATAACTGATACAGTTGAAGTTAGGCTTCTGGTATATACCCTGTTGTACTGTGCTAATAGGGGCCTACACTGTTGAAATGGGCCCACACAGGTCTATACAGGCGTGAAAGGCATTCAGAGTCCATGGACCCTTTATGCCTGTGCCTAGGCAAAAGAGCTGTGCCTACCCTGAGTTCCCAGCTTAGGGGACCTGGCAGATTATTTTCTCCTGTTTGTTAACTTGTTCCTTCTCCAAGACTCAGAGAATGGCTCAGGGTGCATGACAAGTCCTACTTCCAGCCCAGGGGATGTAGCAATCGCTGAAGCCAGCTCAGGACCCCATGCAGAGCAGAGAAGGGGCAGGCAAATGGGAGACAGATTATTCCAAAGGGGTTGTTTTTTGATGCACGCGGTAGGTTAGACACATGTATTTATCTTTTGCTGATTGAGCACCGCTTTTCACTCGTCCTGGAGGCTCAAATAGACTCTCCGCTGCTTCGTCTTCTTAATGTGGAAAATGCCTACTGAGCACCACTGCATGCCTCACCACGCATGCCAGCTGATCTGGTCTACAGAATGCCAGTCCCTGCCAACTCCTCACTGCTTCTGAACCGTGTCTTCCTCCCCTTGCCACTCAGTCTGATTCCTTAACTTTGTGTTTGATGTTCAGGGCTTCTATACTGTCATATGCAATCAACTCACTTGTTCTTTCAGTTCTTTGTTGTAAGAGTGACCACAGGAAGCATCCAACCACTCTGCCATCTTGGCCTTGCCCTTAAGTGGATGTTTTTCCTTTTATCGTACTTGGAGTTTGTTGAGTTTCTTGGATGCTTCTAGATTCTTGTCTTCCATGAAATTTGATAAGTTTTGGCCTTTATTTCTAGAAATTTTCTTTGTGTACTTTATTCTTCTTCTATGACTCACATTATGTATATGTGGTACACTTTATTTTGTCCCACAAGCTATTGGGCTATTTTTATTTTTCTCCATGCTTTTTTCTTTCTGCTCACACTGGATAATTTCAATTAATGTATCTTCATGTTCACTGATGCTTTCTCCTGCCTGCTCAAATCTATCGGTGAAGCCTTCTAGTGTATTTTTGTTTCAATTAATACTCTTTAGCACCAGAATTTCTATACAGTTCCTTTTTATTATTTTTATCTTTCTCGCTCTCTCTCTTTTTAAAAAGTATATGTGTGCAAGAACAGTGAGGAATCTGTGAAACGTTTCGTGACGTGGGGGAACCTGAAGGGCATTATGATGAGTGAAATTAGTTCCAGAGGAACAGATATTGTATAAGACCACTATTATAAGAACTTGAGAAGTAGTTTAAACTGAGAAGAGGACATTCTTTTGTGGTTGCGAGAGGGGGGAGGGAGGGAGGGTGGGAGAGGGGCATTCACTTATTAGATAGTTGATGAGAGCTACTTTAGGTGAAGGGAAGGACAGCACACAATACGAGAGAGGTCAGTGCAGTTGGACTGAACCGGGGGCAAAGAGGTTTCCTGAATGAACTGAGCTCTTTGAAGTCCAGCGTAGCAGGGGCGGGGGTCTGGGGACTGTGGTTTCAGGGGACATTTAAGTCAATTGGCATAGTGAAATCTATTAGGAGAACGTTCTTCGTCCCACTTTGAAGAGTGGCGTCTGGGGTCTTAAACGCTAGCAGGCAGCCATCTGTGATGCATCAGTTGGTCTCGGCCCACCTGGATCAAGGGAGAATGGGGAACACCAAGGACACAAGGCGATTACGGGCCCAGGAGACAGAAAGGGCCACATGGACCAGAGACTACATCATCCTGAGACCAGAAGGACTGGATGATGCCCGGCTACAACCGATGACTGCCCTGACAGGGAGCACAGTGGAGAACCCCTGGGGGAGCGAGAGAGCAGTGGGATGCAGACCCCAAATTCTCATAAGACCGGACTTAATGGTCTGACTGAGACTGGGAGGACCCTGGTGGTCATGGCCCCCAAATCTTCTGTTACCCCAGAACAGGAACCATTCCCGAAGCCAACTCTTCAGACATGAATTGGACTGGACAATGGGTTGGAGAGGGATGCTGGTGAGGAGTGAGCTTCTTGGATCAGGTGGACACTTGAGACTGTGTTGGCATCTCCTGCCAGGGGTGGGGGATGGGAGGGTAGAGGGGGTTAGAGGCTGGTGAAGTGGACACAAGGAGAGAGAGTGGAGGGAGATAGCGGGCTGTCTCGTTGGGGGGAGAGTAGTTGGGAGTGTGTAGCAGAGTGTGTATGGGTTTTTGTGTGGGAGACTGACTTGATCTGTGGACTTTCACTTAAAGCACAATAAAAATTATAAAAGTATATGTATGTGTGTATTTGGTGAGATATTGGTTTTCTTTAGGTCTTTTTCCTTTAGCTCTTTGAGCTGGTTAGTTGATTTAAAGTCAGTCTTGTAAGTCCAATTATCAGGGATTTCTAAGGCCATTTTCTATTAATTTATTTTTAACTGTGAATAGGTCATACTTTCTAATTTCTGTTCATGCTTCATAATTCCCTTGTTCAAAGCTGTACAGTTTGAATATTATAATTTGGTAACTCTGTCAATCAGATTTTCCTCTGTCCCCATAGTTTTTTATTGCTCCTTGTTGTGGGTTGTTGTCACGGATTGAATTGCGTCCCCCCCAAAATATGTGTCAACTTGGTTAAGCTATGATTCCCAGTATTGTGTGGTTGTCCTCCATTTCGTGATTGTAATTTTATTTTACGAGGATTAGGGTGGGATTGTAACACCACCCTTATTCAGGTCACCTCCCTCATCCAAGGTGAAGGGAGTTTCCCTGGGGTGTGGCCTGCACCATCTTTTATCTCTCAAGAGATAAAAGGGAAGCAAGTAGAGAGTTGGGGCCCTCATACCACCAAGAAAGCAGCACCAGGAGCAGAGCGTATCCTTTGGGCATGGGGTCCCTGCCCCTGAGAAGCTCTTCGACCATGGGAAGATTGAGGACAAGGACCTTCCTCCAATGGGAAGACTGAGGACAAGGACCTTCCTCCAGAGCCGACAGAGAGAGAAAACCTTCCCCTGGAGCCCACGCCCTGAATTTGGACTTGTAACCTACTAGACTGTGAGAAAATAAATTAATCTTTGTTAAAGCCATCCACTTGTGGTATTTCTGTTATGGCAACAGTTGTAATTATTTGTTTGGTAAGTTTTCAAAACTTGTTTCAGTGTGGGCCCTGAAGTCTGTGTTCCATTAGTTTAATGGCAAAGAACGAGGAACTTGGACCACTGTCCCCACAGCTGGGGAGCAGGGGATGGTAGGCAGGTAAGTTAAAATTCCACAACATTCTCTTACCAAAATTCAGCATCTTTTTTCTTCATTAACCATTCCCTGGGTTGTTGTAAGTTTTTAATGGATTCCAAAAGTTGGAAAAGTGATTGTGACTGTTATTACTAGATTACTTGTTGCTTTAATATTGGTTTTTGACTTACAGGAATATCTTGATGGGCCATGTAAAAAACTTTCAATCATTTGCATGTAGCATGTAAATCAGTAAAAATTTTGAGTCAAATGTGCAGAATTACAACCATTTTTATACTCTTCACTGCTTTTTTTCATTACTAATATTCCTTGGATTCATGTCTTTAACCAGCAGTCCTCTAGAGTATAAATTAAGCAACACATATATAAATGTTTAAAAAATATAAAGCAGTAACTAAGCCATTAATGACATGCAACTGAATGACCATCCAACCAAATGACTGAACCTAAAGCACGCTCTTCTGATCCCCACTAACCTGTGTGTGTGTCTTCAACCACTGTATATTTAGATTTCCCACACAACTGTTTTTAAGAACAAATAGTTTTAAAATTATTTTCTTTGACACTTAAAAGTAGAGTGTGAAGTGTCACTGTTACCACACTGTTAATGCTTGTTCACTCCTCTCTACTTCTCCTCTAAATAAACTTCAGGAATCATAATATATGTAGAGGTAAATGTCCTATAGAAAACGACTAATGAAAAAAAGTGGGTTGTGTCTAATAGAGCTTGATTGATGTCTGGAGAAAATGAGTGAAACTGAACTTGGGTTAGAAAAAAATCTCAAAGTAGATAGAAGGAAAATAAGGTATTTGTCAGCCTAGTATTCTTAATCAAGTGATTGTAATCATTGGTGCTAATGGAGTATTTTATTTCATATTAATTATGTCCAGAATTACTATTTCCAGAATAATAGGTCAAACAGTAGCCTTTTGCTTTCTACTTTTAGATTTTATAGATAAGAATCTGAATGAAATGCAGGGTTTTTCCTTCTGTGGACTGAAGATGAGCAATAAGGACCTTGACTGTGGTGACAGAATTCCAGAATGATGAATTCTTCCTCTGGAATATATTACTGTTGTATACTTTTCTACAGCCATTATTTCAACGCTGCCTATTCAGAGCCATCCCAAAGAGAAGCTGGCTCCCAAGATAGCCAGCAGTGCTTTGAGGACCTTTTTCTAAAGCAATTCTTATTTTCTGCAAAGATGCAGTATTGCAAAATGGTCAAGAACTCAAGCTTTAGAATCAAGCAGCCTGACTTGATTTTGCAAGGAACTGCGATCTTTTGGAAGAGTTACTTAATTTCTCTGTGCCTCACTTTTTAAACTCCTCTATAAATATTGGTAATATATTGGTAATAATCACCTCATGAGTTTGTTGAGAAGATTAAATGAGATAATGTATGTAAAGTACTTAGGATAGTACCTAAACCAAAACCAAAACCCGTTGCCGTTGAGTTGATTCTGACTCGTAGCGACCCTATAGGACAGAGTAGAACTGCTCCATAGAGTTTCCAAGGAGCGCCTGGTGGATTCCAGCTGCTGACCTTTTGGTTAGCAGACGTGGCTCTTAACCACTACTCCACCAGGGTTTCCTAGGATAGTACTTAAAAAAAAAAAACCAAACCCAGTGCCATCGAGTCATGCTTAGCACGTAGTAAATGCCCCATAAATATTACCAGTTGCTGTTGCTATTACTGTTCTTACACTTACACACGATCAGTGTAATCACTTGGAGTCAGGAGGGTTTCAGAAAAAGGCATTTCTGATTTAACTTTCTAAGGCTCTTTAACGAGGTAACTTTTTTCTATCCCAATCCTATAATGATGTCATCCTCATGCCACCTTTACCCTTTCGTATTTAGACTACTCATCTAAATTAGAGATCAAGCAATTCATTTTAATCTTGCCACATGTTTTAATTTAGTGGCACTTTATAACCAGAATTCAATAAGCAATACTTGCTCGTTCATAAATTTTTGAAAAACAAACTATTTTTAGTGCTGTTAGATTTACAGAAAAATTGTTCAGAAAGTACAGAGATCCCACTACTCCCTTCTCCACACATACCCCACACAGTTTTCCCTATTATTAACACCTTGCATTAGTGTGGTCCATTTGTTACAATTAAGGAACCAATATTGATACATTATTATTAACTAAATCCATGGCTTACAGTAGGGTTCACTCTCTGTGTTTAGTCGGTTCCGACTCACAGCGACCCTGTGCACAACTGAGTGAAACACTGCCAGGTCCTCCTCCATCCTTACAATCATTGTTATACTTGAGCCCATTGTTGCAGTCACTGTGTCAGTCCACCTTGTTGAGGGTCTTCCTCTTTTCCACTGACCCTGTACTTTACCAAGCATGATGCCCTTCTCCAGGGACTGATCCCTCCTGACAACATGTCCAAAGTATGTAAGACGCAGTCTCACCATCCTTGCTTCTATGGGGCATTCTGGTTTTACTTCTTCCAAGACAGATTTGTTCGTTCTTTTGACAGTCCATGGTATATTCAATATTCTTTGCCCACACCATAATCCAAAGGCATCAGTTCTTCGGTCTTCCTTATTCATTGTCCAGCTTTCACATGCATATGATGCAATTGAAAATACCATGGCTTGGGTCAGGCGCACCTTAGTCTTCAAGGTGACGTCTTTGCTTTTCAACGCTTTAAAGAGGTCCTTTTGCAGCAGATTGCCCAATGCAATGTCTTTTGATTACTTGTCTGCTGCTTCAGTGGGTGTTGTGATCCAAGTAAAATGAAATCCTTGATAACTTGAATCTTTTCCCCATTTATCATGATGTTGCTTATTGGTCCATATGTGAGGATTTTTACTTTATGCTGAGGTATAATCTATACTAAAGGCTGTGGTCTTTGATCTTCATTAGTAAGTGCTTCAAGTTCTTTCACTGTCAGGAAGCAAAATTGTGTGATCTGCATAACGCAGGTTGTTACTGAGTCTTCCTTCAATCCTGATGTGCCATTCTTCTTAATATAGTCCAGCTTCTCAGATTATTTGCTCAGCATACAGATTGGATAGGTATGGTGAAAGAATACAACCCTGACGCACACTTTCCTGACTTTAAACCACTCAGTATCCTCTTGTTCTGTCTGAACAACTACGTCTTGATCTATGTACCTTATGAATAGCAGCAGAACATTGTGTTTATAGGTTTTGACAAATACATAATGTCATGTATCCACCATTACAGTGTACATAATAGTTTCACTGCCCTAAAATGTCCTGTGCTTTACCTATTCATCTCTTTTCCCCTCCCTGCACTTCCGGCAACCACTGATCTTTTTACTGCCTCCATAGTTTTGCCTTTTCCAGAATGTCATAAGGTTGGAATCATAAGGTATATAGCCTTTTCATTCAGCTTCTTTTACTTAGTAATGTGCATTTAAGGTTTCTCCATGTCTTTTGTGGCTTGATAACTCATTTTTTTTTTATCATTGAATAATATTCTATTGTATGTGTGATGGTTAAGATTGTGTGTCAGCTTGGCTGGGCCATGATTCTCAGTGTTTATATGTGATCACTCCCATAATGGGATCTGCTGTAGGTAGCCAGTCAGTTGAAAGGGAGTTTCCTTGGGGGTGTGGCCTGCATCTAAATATAAGCAGATGTTCTGGCTTTTTGCTTGCTCTGGATCCTGTGGCTGCCTCCCAGGCATCTGACCGCCATTTCTTGGGACTTGAGCTATCAGCTTATCTGCTGATCTTGGGATTCCTCGATCTTCACAGTCTGTGAGCGGAGCCCTGTTCTCTGATGTGCTGATCTTGGGTTCACTAGCCCCTGCAGCTATGTAAATCAGGAGAAGCCTTGCAGTCTTGCCTGCCAATCTTGGGATTCGTCAATATTCACAGCCTGTGAGCAAGAGCCCTGCTGTCCGACCTGCCTATCTGGGGTTTGCCGGCCCCTGCAGCTACGTGAATCGGGAGAAGCCTCCATCCTAATCCATGGACTTTGGGACAGTCCAGGCTCTATAATTGTGTGAGCAGTTTCTTTGATATAAATCTCTCTCTATATGTATTTATATGCTTTACTGGTTTTGCTTCTCTAGAGAACCCAGCCTAAGACAGTATGGATGTACTCCAGTTCGTTTATCCATTTACATATTGAGACTAAATTCACTGCCACTGAGTCGATCCCAACTCATAACAACCATATAGGAAAGAACAGAACGGTCCCATAGGGTTTCCAAGGCTGTAAATCTTTACTGCAGCAGACTGCCACATCTTTCTCTCACAGAGCAGCTGGTGGGTTCCAACCTTTTGGTTAGCAGCCCGTGCTTAACCACTGTGCCACCACTGCTTCTCCATCTATGAAAGAACATCTTGATTGCTTCCAATTTTTGGTAATTATGAATAACCCCAAAAAGATGAATAAAGGTACTATAAACATTGGTGCGTAGGGTTTTGCATGGACATAAGTTTTCAGCATTCACTCATTTAAAAAATTTTTTTAGTTTATTTTATTGATGTTGTTGAGAATATACACAGCAAAACGTACACCAGTTCAACAATTCCAAAGGTACAATTCAGTGACAGTGATTACATTCTTTGAGTTGTGCAACCATTCTCGCCCTCCTTCTCTGAGTTGTTCCTGCCAATCAGCATAAACACAGTGGCCTCTAAGCTTCCTATCTAATCTTTAGAGTTGCTGTTGTCAATATGATCTCATATAGATAGTTCTTAATAGAACATAATGCTCAAGGCAGACATTTTTTACTTGTTAAGCTAAATTATTGTTTGATTTTAAAAAGGCTTAAGGGGATATTTTTGGTTTAAGGTTTAAAGATTATCTCAGGGCAGTAGTTTCAGGGGTTCATCCAGCCTTCATGACTGCAAAAAGTCTAGAGCTCATGAGAATTTGAAATTCTGTTCTGTATTTTCTCCTTTTTGATCAAAATTCTACTGTAGAATCTTTGATCAAAATGTTCAGTAGTACTATCTGGGCACCACGCAGTTCTTCTGGTCTTGTGGCAGAAGAGGCAGTTGTTCATGGAGGCAGTTCGCCATGCAGTCCATATCCTCCTCCTATTCCTGACTCTCCTTCCTTTGTTGCTCCAGGTAAATAGAGACCAATGGTTGTGCCTCAAATCACATTCACTCATTTTTAAGTCTGTTGATTCCCAGTTTTTTTCTTTCTTCTTCTCCCTTCGACTTCTTTTGTGTCTTAGATGATGAAAGCTTAGTTAATTGTATCTTTAAAGTCCACAGCACACAGTCCTTATCAACATACAGGTAGTCTCCAGCTTAAGACGGGTTTCTGTTCCAACACTCGATGGTAAGTAGCTTCTGACATAAATTGAATATCTCTTTTTTTTAAGTTTTTATTATTATTGCCTTTTATTATGAGTGTCTTTATAAATCCAATCTTTATTTGTCTTTGGGGGTTAGAAACATATATAAATTTACAGATATATTTTAACGCATAGATATACACATACATAAAAGATATACAAACCATAAAAATTTACTCTGACAGTTGACAAGAGTTGGATGATGTCATTTTGTCAGCTGCAGTAATAACTCCACCTGTAGAAAGTTCTAGATCATGTGGATTATCCTAGGAATGGGAATGGCATTTCTAGTCAGAAAATCAGTGAGTTGTCTGTATGATCTTTTTCTTTTTGTTTTCATATATTTTGCAGTAATATCTCACTGCTTCCTGAATCTGCCTGTTGACTTTAGCAAAATGATCAGTGTTTTTGAGTTCATGTCTTAAAGCAACCAAAACCCCTGATTTAGTTTAGAAAAAACTTGAACTAATCCTTTTACTGTAAAATTTTTTGACAACTTCTCTCTTTTCTCTCCCTCATTCTTTCTTTCTTCTTCAGGAGTTCATTCCTCTTAAAAATCCATTAAGTCCTGATCTGTCAGTTCCCCTTCTTTGTGATCTATGAGCCATTCCACAACAGGCAATATCAAGTTCTAAATTCAGCATTCTTGCCTTATGGGTGATTTTCCCACCGATCTCTTCTACCATATCATCCTGATCAAATGCTTGGAGCCCGTTCACATAACTCAGCATTTTTTTCCATATTCCGTACTTGCATTTTTCTGTAACTTTCTCCCAAGAAGGTGCAGTGTTCCAGATACACTGAAAACTATTATAATTCTTCCAAAAATTGTGTCATGTTACTATACCTCCATCTATTACAGCTGTAGCCTGAGCAAATGTAGTCCATAGGTAGTAAGCCTGAAAGTGGCCATAGAACCTTGATCCATAGGCTGAATCACAGCTCTCCTGTTGGGAGATAGATATACCACTTTCACATCTTGATTTAGATCATCTATGTGGGAGGATGTCCTGGGGCAGGTAGCAGCAGAATCTTGAAAATAATGCTCTTTTCAAGGTAGTAGGTATGCACTTCTGGTATGAAATAATTTAAAAACCAGTCTTTAAATAACACAATTGTCATCCAGACCTTGGAGTTACTTCTGCAGTAGACCTGCAACTTACTTTTGTCAATGTTTTTGAATGCTCTGGGATTTTCAGAACAGTAAACAAGAAAAGGTTTTCATTTAAATCCAGCAGCATTTTCTCTAAGCAGCAGTGTGATTTTGTCTTTAAATGCCTTGAAACCAGGCATCAGCTTCACCTCTTTGTGTAAACAGATGGTTGTAAGTGCAGTTCGTCGTAACTTGAATATGGGACTACCTGTATGCAAGGCCCCTTTCTTGTTTTATTTTAATTTTTAATCCTTTATCCCTAAACCCTATCCTGTATCACTCTGCCCAAAGGTACTCATGGATTTTAATATGTCCTTATATATGTGTGCATTCTTGTAAATAGGTAATATTGTTTTGCATTTATGTGTTTTAAATTTATGAGAAGATATTCTGCTATGAATAGCAACATTACATTTTAAAAATCAATCCATGATTATTCAGTGTTTCTACTGTCTAGCAATAGTTTAGATAATCTGCTCCCCGAAGGATATATTACCGGAATAAGGTTCTTGCCTCTCACTGGTCAAGAATGAGCAGGTAAGGCACATAGTTTTCCACACGAGCAAAGCTTTATTGAAGAGGCTTGCAAGCGGAGAGGAGGAGGGCCTAGAGCAACGCATACCCTCATCTCACAGAACAAAAGACGGGCCGAGTTTTTAAAAGTTTTTGAGCTGGAAAAGATTCATGTTTATTCATAGACACAGGCAAGGATATGTTAACTAAGGTGCGTGTGCAGCAGCTTTCCAAGATGGCTCCTGTCCTGGAGGCCTCTGGGATTCGCAGCAGGACTTATTATGGGTTGTTGCACCTGCGTGGTCTTTCACCGTCTGGGTTCGATTCCCCGGCTGGGGTTGTAGCCCCTCGCTGCCCCTGGTGGAAGGTCACACAGCGGTCACAGGTGGATGTTCTGCACAAGTCCCTGGGCCTGGTTTTCTCCAGCTGCTTCTGAAATGCAGTTTTAAAGAAGCTTGTGGGCTATTTTTAGATACCCTGCCCCATTGTTCTGTGGACTGGCTTTGTTTCTGCGCCCTGGCCCTTTCCTTGTTATTTTGTTTGCAGATTTGGGCGCCCCTCTCGTCCTTGTCTTTCTAAGTCTCTAGATTCCACACTCAACCCCCTACTACCTCAAGTTGTTAACATTTTGCCCTGTTTACATTATCTTTTTCTTATTTGAACCACTAAGGACATATAGACAACATGCCCATTCATCCCTAAATATTTCAGTGTGTATTTCCTGAGAACAAGAAGATTCGTGTTCATAACCTCAGTGTAATGATCAAATTCAGGAAGTGTAACGTTGGTATAATAAAAAAATAATCACAGTACGTAGTCAAAGTTTCTCAATTATGACCTTTAAGGTAAATTTCCCCTGATCCAGAATCCAAACGATGATCTCACATTGCATGTATTTCCCTGTCTCTTTGCTCACCTTTAATCTGGAGCCACCTTTAATCAGTGCCTTTCATGACATCGAAGCTTGGGACAAGCACAGGCAGATGGTTTTATGGACCATCCCTCTATAGTCTATTTCTGTTTTACTTGCTTCTCCTCTAACCACACCAGCCTCTTTGCTGTTTCTCAAACAGGCACCCTCTGATCTCAGGGCCTTTGCCCCCTGTCTTAGATAGACAGCCAAAGTAACCATCAGTCACCACAAAACATGCTGCAATGTGCATATTCTTACATTCTGAAATTGAAGGGGTCTCTGTTAATTGCATTGGAAAAAGATATGTATCCCAAGACTCTCAGACAAACCAGGATGTGTGGTCAACCTATTTATGGACGATTTCTCTGGAACATAGCCAATAATCAGCAGATATGTACCCGTGTAGCCTTTTTCGTGTTTCCGTCTGGCATCTGTTGCAATTGGTTGGTGCATTGCATATGCTGTACTGACTTGCATACTAGAAACTTCCCAGGAGGGAGATTTCTGGATCATAGGTCATAAACATACTTAATTTCAATAAATTTGAGTTCCGTTCAGTCTTGTCCTATTTATAGGCAGAGGGAGTTTTTAATCTCTTTTTCTTCCCATCTTCTAGGAATTTTAATCTTTGTACTGTATATATACTCATTCTTTCTCCATCAAGCTATCTAGTTTTGGGCTATAGCAGTCACTAGTTTATTGGCAACGAACTGCTACCAATGCCTTAGCCCAATATAGCAACTACTATGTAGTTTATAAATAATTTCTTCAGATTTTATATTATTGGGCTATAACAATTACCTTATGAGGTAGAGAGGACAAAATTTGTCATTTTTATTTTACTGAAAATGAAGCTGAGGGTTAGAGGTAAGCTGACATTTTTTGTTCCACACATCTGGTAAATTAAGAAGTTGAACTTGGAATCAGGTCTTCTGTATTAGTAAATATGCTTCTGCAAAATCCATAAGGGACAGGGAAAAGGATAAATTTCTGATTGTGTATATCTTAGTATCTAGTGCTGCTATAACAGAAATATCACAATTGAATAGCTTTAACAAACAAAAACTTACTCTCTCACAGTTTAGGAGGCTAGGAGTCTGAAATCAGGGCGCCGGCTCTAGGGGAAAACTTTATCTCTGTTGGCTCTGGGGGAAGGTCCTTATCTCCTTTCAACAACTGTGGGCCCGTTGTTCCTTGGAGATCTCCATGTGTTTTGGCATCAGTCTTTCCCTGGGGTCTAGGAGGTTCTCACCGCATGGACCCTGGGTCCAAAAGATATGTTCTGTTCTCAGCTCTTCTTTCCTGCCAGGTCCCTTTCTCTCTGCTTGCTTCTCTCTCCTTTTATTTCTTGTAAGACAAAAGGTGGAGCCCTTGGGGCACAGTGGTTAAGAGCTTAGCTGCCAAACAAAAGCTCTGCCCTTTGAACCCACCAGCCATTCCTTGGAAACCCTATGGAGCAGTTCTCCTCTGTCCTGTAGAGATGCTGTAAGTGGGAATTGACTACACTTCAACAGATAAGATAAAAGGTGATGGAGACCACACCCCAGGGCAAGACTCCTTACATTGGATCAGGGCTGTGCCCTGAGTACGGGTATTGCATCCCACCCTTACCTTATTAACATAACAAACATAACTTAATTTTCCTTAACATAGACTAATCCTGCCCACAGGCAGAGATTAGGATTTACAATACATAGGACAGTTACATCAGATCACAAAATGAAGGACTGAGAATCATGGCCTAGCCAAGATGACTCATATTTTTGGGGGGGACACAATTCAATCCGTGACAGTGGGTAAAGCAGCAACTGTTCAGTGTAGCTTTATGTCTTACTCATAATGTAATAAAATGCCTACTCATAGTAAATGATCAATAATTTTCATTAAACAAGTGAATGAACAAATGACCTGGGGATTGTGTAGATACCCATAGGGCCCAGATTTGAATTGCTAATACCATTACTCACTGCTTCTTTTAGCAATGATTTGCATTAGAGATAAGCTCAGTTCCACAAATTTTCTGGCTGAGGAAAGGGACTTGATGCCAAACCAAGGGTTCTCATGGTTTGGTTCATTTGCAACAAATATAATGGTGACTTTTGATGGTGACTTTTGAGGAGTA
Source organism: Loxodonta africana (assembly GCF_030014295.1). NCBI lineage: Eukaryota > Metazoa > Chordata > Mammalia > Proboscidea > Elephantidae > Loxodonta > Loxodonta africana. Next base: position 82,586,599 of record NC_087351.1, on the reverse strand, counting down.
GACTGGAGTTGTTTGTTTATAGTTAATCCACTCTCTAAAAAAGCTGTTCTTTTTAAAAGCTTTAAATTACCAGTAGCAGAGCCCCTCCCTACTAACTACTGCGTTGGATTTGCAGCTTAACATGCGCTTTCTGTTCCCCAGATGCTGGTATGCAGCTCTAGTGTTTGGTGAGAGATTCTAACCAGAGTGAGAATGTTGGGTTTCTTTGAAAAAATTCTAAGTAGTTTGTTCCAGCATAGGGAGAGGCTGGTTGGTGTCAGCCATTGCTCAAATCTTTCACAGTTTTTAAGTAATTTCAAAGCCCCCAGATCTGCTCCCCCCAACCTTTCCACCTTATCTCAGTTTGCTACCTACCACCACTTCTTCAATACTTCCCCAGGCATTGTGTTACAAATAAAGGTATTCAAAGGAAGACTTCAATAACTTAAATCAAGCTGTGGGGGAGGAAGCCAAGCAAAGGAAATAGGGTTTAAGTGCAAAAACTGCCAGGCAAGCTAAGTAAAGAAAGCAAGGTTCTGATGTAAAGCTGCTTGAGGTAATGGAATTTTCCACAGCCTGGGGAATCTGTCTTAAAAATAGCAGTTTGGTAGTCAGTTTTCTACAGTGAATAAAACTTGGCAACCACTGTACCCAGCTTTGTGATCGTTTATACTTGAGGTAGAGAAGGAAAGAAGAGTGAATTTGGTGGTTTAGTCACCACGAATCAAGCAGCAGTTACCTATCTAGTCCCTTTACTTCAATCTCGCAGCGTTCTGAGGTTTCCTGCTAACACCTACACCACTGTCCTGGGCTCCCCACCCCAAACCCAAATAGAGGAAAAAAAAAAAAGGGAAAGAAAATCCCAAGGCAATTCCTTCCAAAAAAGCATATATACAAACTCTCTAGGAACTTGAGAGAAGAAAAGTCTGGAGGAGAAATACAGCTAGGAATCCCACTAAAATTAGGAATAGTTCATTTGGTAATTATTTAAAAGTGTAACGTCTCATGGGCAAAGGTTAACCCTGTTCATTAATTATCAAGAATGTGAGAAATTAACGTCCTCTGAATGCCAACAAAAGGATCAAATTCAAATGTGAATTATAGATATTTCAAAAATTACCATTACTCTTTCACTGAGTTCTATTTAGATCTATCTTGATATATTCAACAATATTGATCACTGTGTTTGTATTTTTAGTCCTGCCTGATCTGAGTGGGCAGCTCCGGATACATTTGTCCTCTGTTGGTGGTGATACTTCCTGTTCACCAGCTACATCACAGCCTGATTCACCAGTGTCCCCTTCCCATCATCCTTCCCTCCCCGCTAGGCCCTCCCTCTCTCATCTCTTCTTCTCTAATGCTTTTTTTCTACTTCACCCCTATCTCCTTCACAATTCCTCCATGATTTTCTCAGGGCTGGGCTTCAACATCGTCGGTGGGACAGATCAGCAGTATGTCTCCAACGACAGTGGCATCTACGTCAGCCGTATCAAAGAGAATGGGGCTGCGGCCCTGGATGGGCGGCTCCAGGAGGGTGATAAGATCCTCTCGGTGAGAACTGGCTTCGGCCTCCTTCACTGTTCCTTGTTCCTTAGACCCTAGGTCTTACCCTCTTTTGGGAAGATTCCTGCCTACCGTTTTGAGTTTGGAAATATTTAGATTGTAGTGTTGAATGGAAGGGACCTTGATCAGTCATCTTTTCCAACCCTACCGTTGGACATGGAGGATAATATTATCCTCATTTGACTGACAAGGCACATTAAGTTCAGAATGTGAAGTTAGTTGCCTGAGTTCAAAAACCACAAAACAGTAAGGGGTAAAGGAATGGTGTGGGGGAAAGGGACTTAAAACCCACATTTTTTGCCTTTCTTCTGTTATACTTCATCACCTCCCTTTTGTTGATTAAAATACTAAATGTATGTTTTTTGGAGGCGGAATATTGGCCCTTATGATTGGATTTGACTTAACTCCAAAAGAAGCAAAGAAGAAGGGTAGGAATTAAGAGTCTTTTTCATACTCAAAGCCCTTGTCTCACCCACTAGTAAGATGAAAAATTAGAATGTAGTTTGATTTGGATACTTGACCATATGCTCCCATTTCACCTTGCTAACCTCTCTAATAAAACACTTACTACAGGTAACAATTAAATTTTTTTTTTTTTTTAAATGAAAACTCTTGAAGAGCAGGGACTCTCTCTCTCTATATATACACACATACATACATATATATCTTTTTTTTTTTTTTAACTTTTTACACCTTAGCATGGTACCCAATATATGTTTAGCCAATGATCAAGTTATGAATCCAGACAAATCCACAAAGGTTGACTGTAAAATATAGGCTCATAAATGCTTGGTCTTAAAATAAATTAGAATAACCCAGAAGTAAATCAGAATGCAGGCAAAATAAGAATTTTTAAAACTATTAAAATGCAGAATATAGCTCTAGCCCTATTTTTAATTTCTGTTCCTTACCATTGGCAACAGCATCACTATGATACTATCACATAGAGTGGCTTGGAGATAAGCATGGCATAAGTTGTTTTATTTTTTTACATGCAGGTTAGCTGAAGATGGTCAGCTTATTGCTTGTATGGAAACAATAAAGACAATTGGCATAAAGAATGGAGAAGTGCTGAGAGGGATGAAACCATGGACGGGATGTAGGGCTGGCTTCAAAGGGTTAGACTAAAATAGAGGTACATTTGAACTAGGATAGGACTTCTACTGACAAGAGCCTCTCCCGTCTTCTCTAGATGGGCCATGAGTACAAGGTCTAAGAGGAGATAGCTATTCTGCTTTCTTTTATAAATTGAATAGGGCAGGAAGACAAGGTTGGGAAAAGTTAATGAATTAGGTACAGACTGAGAGAAGTCTTGAATGATGGAATTCAGTATCAGTTTCAAAGACCTACCTCAAAATAAGATAGATTTATCTTAGTAGGGTTAGAAGAAATTTTTTAAATTTATTATAGTTTTCTTTTAAGCTTTCCCCTTTGACTTATTTCTCATACAGTTCAATTGATTGGTGATTAAAGGTCATATGCATGAAATTTCCTTCTGGACACTTCTCTGCTACCCAGCCCACTTAGTAGCAGTACATGAAGGCATCTGAGTTTGTAAGAAATTAGACTCAGCAGTCTGATTCTGGAAGTCTTTTTTGAGAAGAATTTCTTATCAGAACAAGTAGTTATCCAACCAAAAACCAACCAAACCCATCGCCATTAAGTCAATTCTGACTCATAGTGACCTTACAGGACAGAGTAGAACTGCCCCATAGGGTTTCCAAGGAGCACCTGATGGATTTGAACTGCTGACCTTTTGGTTAGGAGCCAAACTCTTAACCATGACACCACCAGGGTTTCCAGGTAGCTATCAAAAAAACCCAAACCAAACCTGTTGTCGTTGAGTCGATTCCAACTCATAGCGACCCTTAAGAGCAGAGTAGAACTGCCCCATAGAGTTTCCAAGGAGCACCTGGTGTATTCGAACTGCTGACCTTTTGGTTAGCAGCTGTAGCCACTTAACCACTGCACCACCAGGGTTTCCAAGTAGCTAACGGAGCTACCTAAATTAACTCAAGAATTTTTCTTAAGAATGTGTTCTAGCTGATCAACAATAGAAATAGAGCATCGTGGATATCAATATCCCATTTCAGTCCCTTCCACTGACTGTTTTGTCTCTGATGAGTCCGTTAAGCTTCTGCTAAACTAATTGCTGTCAGATTGATTCAGACTCATGATGACCTCATGTGTGTCAGTTTAGAACTGTGCTGCATAGGGTTTTCAATGACTGATTTTTCAGAAGTAGATTGCCAGGTTTTTCTTCCAAGGTGCCTCAGGATGAACTCAAACCTCCGACCTTTCAGTTAATAGCCAAGTATATTAATTGATTGCTCAACGCAGGAACTCCCAAGCTTCTCTTCTCCTAGACCCTGTTTATTATTGATGAGATAGAGATAGCGATAATCTATCCTTCATCTCAAAAGGATATTGAGAAATTTAGTAGCAGACTATTTCCCTTAGTTTTCAGGAAAAAGATATTCTAAAAACATGAATCAACTTGACAGTGGTATTTAAGGCAAGATTGAGAGTGTGTTGTTAAAATAGAAGTATAGCAAGTAAATAGAAACTACCCAATTTAATGTTTTGACAGAGGTCACATTTTCTCTAGAACACTGAGGCCAAGGCTCTGCAGGTGAAGAAGGATTTAAACACTATAGGGGTTAAGAAGAGAGACATCTTATTTGGAAAGCTTTGGTTAAAGTTAGATTATTAAAAATAAGAATTGTTAGAGAAATAATAATAATTAGAAGTTACTTGCCAAGTAGTATGCTAAGAACTTTAAACTTATTATTTCATGTAACCCTGTGAAGTGAGTAAGATTATTATCCCCATTTTGCAGGTAAGGAAACAAGCTTGGTGAGATCAAAGAATTTGACAAGGGTCACACAACTAATGGCAGTCAGTGGCAGAGGACTAGAACTTTGGTCTGTCTGAGTTTTATCTGCTATACTGTGTTGTTGTTAGATGCCATCAAGTCGTTTTCACCCATAGCAAACTTGTGACAGAGTAGAACTGGCTCATAGAGTGTTCCTGGCTGTAAACTTTATGGAAGCAGATTGCCAGGTCTTTTCTCCTGTAGAGCTCCTAGGTGGGTTTGAACCACTAACCTTTTGGTTAACAGGTAAGTGCTTCACCCTTTGCACCTAAAAAGTAAATGATAAGCTAGGATTAGTTATCCTAAACAGAAAGTTACATGGTTAATTTATAATATCTTTCATGCATGGTTTTATATAAAACTGAAATTAGTCTTTCTGTAACGGGTGGTACTAGAGAGGAAAAAAAGAACATAAACCTCAATGTGAAAAAATATATTAGATGTAAGCAGAGATGAGCAGCCTTTCTTATGTGCCTTTGTATTCTCTGTGGACCATTGCCTCACTGAGAAAAAGAAAATTATTGTAAGGTCACTCAAATTTTTAAAAAAATGCCAAGGGGAGTGATGGATGAAACTGTCATGGGGAAGATGGTGAGAAATAAATGTCAATGAAGAGACAAGTAGATATCTAAAAGACACAGCTCACTTGACTTTAAAATTTAGAGAAAGAGGATTTTACTTTATCAAAATATAAAGAGATGAGAAGCATCACAAAGGTATATATATATAGGTAATATCTAAGATATATTACAAAGAATGATTCCGATTTATGTTATGGCCTGTTAAGAAAAAGGCATGCAAAAGAAGAGAGGGAAAAATGCCAGGGGAAGGAAAGGCAGAAATAGTAGAAAGTGGACATGGGAGAAAGAAAGAAGACAGAAGGAAAAAAAAGATGGAGAATATGGAAGAGGAAAAGACCAATATATCCTTTTTTTTTCCTTCTTTATTCAGTTTAGGCCTATATGCTTTCACTCCAGTTTCCTTTCAGTGGTTTGCTCCAAACTTCTTTCTAGATCTCATTCCGTAAGAACTAGATAGAACTATTTTATGAAGCAGGCTTTGTTGCCTTACTTCCCTGCCACATCCTATTCCCTCTCTATTCTTAAGTAAACCTGTTAGGCCGTACAATTAAATGGTTCTATCTATGCTTTAGCTCACTTTGTCCATTTGATGTACTTCACTACTAGTTTATTATTGGCTTTGGAGTATCTTAAATGATCCCAAATTATCTATTAGCCTATATGCCCATTTATTCTTTACGGATTTTCCTGTTCACCTTAACATGGGTTATTTTTCATGTTGTAAAATATGTCTCATTTCTCTCTAGTAACTTTTGCTAGATAATCTAAGAATATGTCCCTTCCTTAGTATATGTCTCTTTTGGATAGCAAGTAAAAGTATTAAGTGATCTCTAGCTTTCCTTAGATTATTATTGATGAATTATACAGTTTCTTCTCTTCCATCAAAAAGTAAAATGTAATTGTTCTGTGACCACTAGGATGGTTTAAAAAAGAAAAAAAAAAAGTCTTCTTTAAAAAAATCTTTAATGACTATGAATGATTTTTAAAGCCATGTTGCATCTAACAACCATATAGCAAAAACGAATATTACCAGTGGAAAAATGGACCTGAAGTTGAGTTGAGGACTGGAAATTCCCCACCCATAATTCATTTTGTGTATGTGATGATGAGGATGCGTTTGATATTGGAATAGATTGCCAGGGAACATGGAGAACAAGGAACATGGGGAAATTTAAACTGTCTAGGTTTTTAGAACACACTCAGCATTTCCTAAGCTGAAAGAACTGAAGAAAAATTCAACCCTCGAGTTGCAATATTGAATGATTCTATGGGCAAAATATTGAATGATGTAGGAAGCATCAAAAGAAGATGGAAGGAATACAGAGTCACTGTACCAAGAAGAATTGGTTGATGTTCAGCCATTTCAGGAGGTAGCATGTGATCAAGAACCAGTGGTATTGAATGAAGAGGTCCAAGTTGCACTGAAGGTATTGGCAAAAAACAAGGCCCCAGGAATTGATGGAATACCAATTGAGATGTTTAAACAGATGGATGCAACACTGGAAGCACTCACTTGTCTGTGCTAAGACATTTGAAAGACAGCTACCTAGGCAACCAATTGGAAGAGATCCATCTTTGAGCCCGTTCCAAAGAAAGGTGATCCTACAGAATGTGGAAATTATCGAACAATATCATTAATATTACACACAAGTAAAATTTTGCTGAAGATAAATCAAAAACGATTGCAGCAGTACATGGACAGAGAATTGCCAGAAATTGAAGCCAGTTTCAAAAGAGGATGTGGAATGAGGGATATCATTGCTGGTATCAGATGGATCTTGGCTGAAAGCAGAGAATACCAGAAAGATGTTTACCTGTGTTTTATTGACTATGCAAAGGCATACAACTGTGTGGATCATAACAAATTATAGATAACATTGGGAAGAATGGGAATTCCAGAACACTTAATTGTGCTCATGTGGAACCTGTACATAGACCAAGAGGCAGGTGTTTGAACAAAATAAAGGAATACTGCATGGTTTAAAGTCAGGAAAAGTATGCATCAAGGGTTGTATCTTTTCACTATACTTATTCAACCTGTATGCTGAGCAAATAATATGAGAAGCTGGACTATAAGAGGAAACCCTGGTGGTGTAGCGGTTAAGTGCTACGGCTGCTAACCAAAAGGTTGGCAGTTCGAATCTACCAGGCGCTCCTTGAAAACTCTGTGGAGCAGTTCTACTCTGTCCTGTAGGGACGCTGTGAGTCAGAATCAACTCGATGGCAGTGGGTTTTTGGTTTTGGTTTTGGACTATATGAAGAAGAACGTAGCATCAGGATTGGAGGAGGACTCATTAACAAACCTGCTTTATGCAGATAACACAACCTTGCTTGCTGAAAGCAAAGAGGACTTGAAGTACTTACTAATGAAAATCAAAGACTACAGCCTTCAATATGATTACAGCTCAGTGTAAAGAAAACAAAAATCCTCACAGCTGGACCAATAAGGAACATCGTGGTAAATGGAGAAAATATTGATTTGGCAAGGATTTCATTTTACTTGATCCACAACCAATGCCCATGGAAATCAAATGATGTATTTCATTGGACAAATTTGCTGCAAAGACCTCTTTAAAGTATTAAAAAGCAAAGAAGTCACTCTGAGGACTAAGGTGTGCCTGACTCAAACCGTGATATTTTCAATCACCTCACATGCATTTCACGTGGAAAACAGAAGAAGAATTGATGCCTTTGAATTATTACATTGGAGAAGAATATTGAATATACCATGGACTGCCAGAAGAAGGAACAAAGAATGAACAAATCTGCTTTGGAAGAAGTACAGCCAGAATGCTACTAAGAAACGAGGATGGAGAGACTTTGTCTTAAATACTTCGGACGTGTTATTCAGGAGAGACCAGTCCCTAGAGAAGGACCTTATCCTTGGTAAAGTAGAGGGTCCACGAAAAAGAGGAAGACCCTCAATGAGATAGATTAACACAGTGACTGCAACAGTGGGCTCAAAGATAGCAACAATTATGACCATGGCAAAGGACTGGGCAGTGTTTCGTTCTGTTGTACATAGGGTTGCTGTGAGATGGAACTGACTTGATGGCACCTAACAACAAAAACAAGTTACTCATTTCTCCTGTGTGCCTGTCTGCCTAAATGAAGGGAGTTGGATAGTCAAGAATACCCAGTCTTCAGTCAATGCTATGTTTTTATGAAACTCAAGATGATGTAGCTGGCTATTATACTGCACAGATGAATATTCCATTTTAATTAAACTCCTTATGTAACAAAATGGCGCAGATGGACTATTAACCATTTGCACTTCTTATTCTGCTCAAGTACAGTTCTTAATTTGGTGAGTGAAAGAATTGCTTAGTTATTCACATTTATAAGTATTGTAGCTGATGGACTGCAGAGCACTGTGCCACGCCAGGTGCTATGGAAAATTACAAGGAAAATGAAAGACTAGCCTTTGCCCTTAGCTTAGAAATGAATGGGAAAGACCCAACAAAGACCCTCATCCGATCAACTGCAAAGACGTTGAAATATACAGCACAATCCTTTAGGCAAAGTACCTTCACGAGAGAGTTTTTTGTCTTCTCATCTCTGTTTCCCCAGCACCTAGGCCTATAGCTAGCACAGTATGACCGTCAAAGAATTTCAGTGAATGAATCACGAGTTATAGCACAACCCACTTTTTTATTGGACCTAATTAAATGGAACTAGATAACCTTTTTTTTTTTTTTTTTACCCCCTTAAACTTTGAGGAAAAGAGACCAAAAAAAAAAAAAAAAAAAAAGTGGTTCATTTCAGGAACTTGATTAAAAAAGTAAAATATCCAGAGTGTAATCCGAAGTAAATGTTCACTAAATTGAGCCCATTCTTTTTCTATCCCTTTCTACATCTACACTTATGTCCCTGGGTGGTACAAACAGTTAATGTGCTCAGCTGCTAACCAAAAGGTTGGAGGTTTGAGTTCACCCAGAGGCACCTCAGAAGAAAAGCCTGGTGATCTATTTTCAGAATATCAGCCACTGAAAACCCTATGGAGCACTGTTCTACTCTGACACACATAGGCTTGCCATGAGTTGGAATCGACTCAAGGACAACTGGTTTTAGCTGGTTTAATAGTCCGAGCTCATTATTTAAATAATCCTGAGGCAATTCAAAGTTCTTAATCATAAATAACACAACTACTTTTAACTCAGCTTACTCATTTCCTAAGGCTGGAAATAGGAAGCACATTTTTTAAGCTATTAATAACCAGAATAAAGGCAAAAAATTTTATGTTTCCCCATCAGTTAATTAGAACATCACCATCCCAATTGTCTGAACATTCAGAGGCAGCCAGTTTTTCTGTTTCCAGCACATTACAAACTTGCCATGTCTTATGTCCAATAAAACTTATTATCCTGTGCTTTAAGGAAACTGAAAGAGCAACTTTAACAGCAGCCTAAGAATACTGAGTTGAGTAGCTGTTGATACTCAAAGTGAGGTCCAAGGACAAAACAGCCTGGATATCACCTGGAAGCTTGCTAGAAAGACAGAATCTCAGGACCCACTCCAGATCTACTGAATCAAAATCTGCGTTATAACAAGATCCCCCAATGAGTCTGTGCACAATAAAGTTTGAGGAGCACTGCTGTCGGCAGGTGTTTTCCAGACTTTTAAAATTATCATCTGTAATAGTAAATACATCTTATCTATAAAGTATTTTTTTTAAAGTTTAATAAAACAGTACTTAGCTTTTCTATATGTGAGGTATTCTGATGTTTTGTTTTCATATCATTTAAAAAAATTAAATATTGTTCTTGATGCACCAGTCTCCTCTAATTGATCAACAGAGCCATATTTGAAAAATCACTTCTCCAAACCCAAAAACCAAACCCACTGCCGTCAAGTCGATTCTGACTCCTTGCGACCCTAAAGGACAGAGTAGAATTGCCCCATAGAATTTCCAAGGAGCAGCTGGTGGATTCAAACTGCCGTCCTTTTGGTTAGCAGCTATAGCACTTAACCACTATGCCACCAAGGTCCAGGATATGGAAAATTACTGATGAAATCTGTGCACGTGTAGAGTTTGTTTTAAATAGGGGAAGCAGGCCAGGAGTGGAGACCAGTTAAAAGCCATTTCAAACAGTGTAGGTTAGAGCTAAGATCAGTGATTCTCCAACTTTAGTACACTTGGAGGACTTGTTAAAACACAGATTGCTAGAATGGGGTCCAAGAATATGCATTTCTAACAAGTTTCCTGGTGATACTAATGGTGCTAGTTTGGGGACCATACCTTGAGAACCACTGGTCTACATAGGTGTATATTAGTAATGACAGTGATAAAGAGAGTAGGCTCCCCAGATATTCAAAGGTAGAATCTATAGAAATTGGTAGTTAGTCACTATGCCCCTAGAATCTGTAAAGATGCTTAGAGAAGGTAAACATTGAAAAGCAGATTAGCAGGATACAAGCTTTCCTATTAGTAGCAATGAACAGTCGGAATTTGAAATTACAATCACAGCACCATTTACATTAGCAACATCAGCAAAAAAGAAATACTTAGGTATAAATCTACCAAAATATGTACAAGATCTATATGTGTAAAACTACAGACACACAAAAATCAATTGTGCTTCTATATCCCAGCAATGAACAATTTGAAAAGGAAATTAAAAAAAAAATTCTGCTTACAGTAGCACCTAAAAGAATAAAATAACTAGGAAAAAAATTTCTCAAAGAAGATGAAAGATTCGTGCACTGAAAACTATAAAACATTGCTGTAAGAAGCTAAAGAAAACCTAAATAAATGGAAAGATAACCTGTGTTCATGGATTGGAAGACTGATTATTGGTAAGATGTCAGTACTACCCAAAGTGATTTATAGATTCAATGCAATCCATATCATGTTACTACAGCCTTTTCTTCAGAAGTGGAAAAGCCAGTCCTCAAATGTGTATGGGATTGCAGTGTGCTCCAAATAGCCCAGACAGTCTCAAAGAACAACGTAGGAGAACTCTCACTTCTTGATTTGAAAATATAAAGCTACAGTAATCAAAACAATGTGGTACTAGTATAACGGCAGGCATACAGTAGAATAGAATTGAAAGTCCGGAAATAAACTGATACATCTACAGCCAATTACTTTTTTAACAAGAGTGCCAAATCTATTCAGTGAGGAAAGGATAGTCTTTAACAAGTGATCCTGGGGCAACTGAAACCTCCATATGGAAAATAATGAAGTTGGATCCATACCTCACACCATGTATGAAAATTAACTCAAAATAGATAAACGATCTAAATGTAAAAGCTAAAACCATAAAAATCTTGGAAGAATATAGGAGTAAAGCTTTAGGATCTTGTTTTGGCAATGGATTCTTAGATTTAACACCAAAAGCACAAGCAAAGAGAAAAAATAGATACGTTGGACTCTATCAAAATTAAAAAGTTTTGTGCATTGAAGATCTTTGTCAAGAAAGTGAAGAGACAACCTTCGGAATGGGAGAAAATATTTGGTAACCATGTATTAGATAAGCAGCCCAACATTTAATCTTTGTGCACTAGGGCTCCTCATTAGGCATTAGGGAAATACAAATCAAAACCACGATGAGATACCACTTCACACCTACTTCGTTGGCTGTTTTAAAAAATACAGACAATAACGAGTGTTTGTGAGGATGTGGAGAAATTGGAACCCTCATCCAGTGCTTGTGGGTATGTAAAATGGTACAGCCACTGTGGAAAAGAGTTTGGTAGTTCCTCTAAAAGTTAAACATAGAGTTGTCACATGACCCAGTAATTCCTCTCTTAGGTATATATCCAAAAGAATTGGAAGCAAGGACTCAAGCAGATACTTTTCCACCAGTGTTCATTGCAGCATTATTCCAGTAGCCCAAGGGTAGAAACAACCCAAGTGTTCATCAACAAATGAATGGAAAAACAAAATGCGGTGTATGCATATAGTGGAATGTTACTCACCCATAAAGAGAAATGAAGTTTTATACATCGTGCCACATGGATGAACCTTAAAAACATGCTAAGTGAAATAAGCTAGATACAAAAGGACAAATACTGTATGGTCCCACTTATATGAAGTATAGAGAAAAGCAGATTAATGGGTACAGGAGGCTGAAGAAAGGGGACAATAGGAAATTATTGAGAAGAAAAAAAAAAAAGTCCAGTGAATGAAATTGGAAAAACAACATTACACAGGTTGTGGGAGGTAACCTAAAAAGTCCTTAACAGAGCTGGGCATACAATTAGTGCTCATTACACGAGAGCTATTTTTATTATTAATCACCATCGCAAGTCAGCTGAGGGAGGGTATGTTATAGAAGGGAAAACAAAAAAAGATGACACACTGAGTCATTGCAGGTAGGAAAAAAAAGCAGGTAGAGCGGCTATAAATTACAAAGGTCCAGGCTTTTCAGCTTTGTATAATGTCGAGAATATGTTAGCCAGGCTTTGTGTGGTTATGGCTTTTGCAGGGTACACTCTGCAACCACACTTGAGGAAATCATGTAACATATGTTAGGCTCAAGCTTGTGCAAGGCATTATGCCAGGTATTGTAGGGGTTGTAAAGATGAGCTGTGATAGAACTTTTCAAATGATTTACTGTGGAATATAAAGTGATGTAATATAAAAAAATATATATATATAAAGCAGAGTACAATTAGAGCTTTAAGAGAGATACAGAGTATGGAGATTCAAAGAAGTCACATCAGTCACATCTAGTGGAGGTATTAGAAAGGCTGTTCCTTGAAGTGGCACCTAACTGAATTGCTTTTTAAACTTTAATGCTATTTCAATATATACAAATAAATACAAACATTAATATCTAAACATCTGATCCATTTATAGAAGCCCTGGTGATGCAATGGTTAAGTGCTCCGTTGTTAACTGAAAGATCAGAGGTTAGAACCCACCAGTAGCTCCACGGGGAAAAAAGACCTGGAGATCTGCTCCCGTAAAAATTACAGCCTAGGAAACCCTATGGGCAGTTCTACTCTGTCATATAGTGTCGCTATGAGTCAGAACTGACTCGGCACACAATAACAACGTGCTTTTATACAACTGTATAAGATTTTAAAAATGTATAACATTAGATACAAACAAAAATGTAAAACCTATGAAAATTCAATTTATGACATTAATGTACGGACAGTGATATGCTGCCAAAATAAAATCCTTGCTTGCAATATGAATATTATAGCTTAGTGAATTAAAGTGATATCTTTGAGGCCAGGCTGCTTGAGTTTGAATCCTGGCTTTCCTAGTTCCATTCTGTATGCCAAAGACAGGTTGCATAGCCTCTGGGCATGAGTTTTATGATCTTTAAAATAAATGGGGCTTCCTAAATTATAGGACTGTTGTGAAGAATAAATGAGTTAATACATGTAAATTGAATAGACAGCTTGAGGTATGATAGTAAGTGTTCAGTAATTCCTGGCAGTTAATATCGTTGCTGACTACTACGGCAAAGATTATTTTGAGCTCAGTATTCCTGTCGTTCAAGGTCATTAGTGACTCAGATCTCCCACTTGCATTCAAATGACTGTGAAACCTTGGTTTGATACTGAGCTGTTGCATCGTTTGGCTTTTGTTGACATGATTGCATCATTTACTTATTTGTCTGCCTCTGTTCATTTCTTTTAAACCTGTTGCCATTGAGTTGATTTTGACTTATAGCAACCCTATAGGACAGGGAGGACTGCCCCATAGAGTTTCCAAGGCTGTAATCTTTACAGAAGCGGAACTGCCACATCTTTCTCCCACAGAGTGGCTGGTAGATTCGAACCACTGACTTTTCAGTTAGCAGCCAAGTGCTTAACCAGTGGGCAACCAGGGCTCCTTTCTTTTCTTTTAAGACACCAAAATACCTATTTCTCTTCAAAGAAATACAGCTGTCACATGTGCTAGATCACTTAAGTGAGCATTCTAACCACAGTCAGCAATCTCACACCTATTCTCTCCCCCAAGAGTTAACTGGAAAGCAGAATCATTGAGGATTGATTGCAATGGTTCTAGAAATCCTGAAGGTCTTTCCCTGTGGCAGATTTGCCAAGAAAACCATGGCATAATCAAATGATAACTTGGTGGCCTGCAATTAAAGTTCATCCACTGGAAAACCCTGTGTTCATTTCTATACTATAGGTAGCAGGACTGATCATATTTAAGATCACTTTTGGAAGATAAATAGAATATTTTAAAAGATAAGGACGTTCAGGTGGTATATATAGCTTGCATACAAGTATGAATATAAGAATATATATATTCCAGGGTCAATGAGTTATACGATTTAGTTAGAACATGGGATATATGAGGTTGTAGTGAAAGATTTTGGAAACCCTGGTGGCATAGTGGTTAAGAGTTCGGCTGCTAACCAAAAGGTCAGCAGTTTGAATCCACCAGGCGCTCCTTGGAAACCCTATGAAGCAGTTCTACTCTGTCCTTAGGGTCGCTGTGAGTCGAAATCGACTCGACGGCAACGGATTTTTTGTTTTTATTTTTTTAGTGACAGATTAAACTGGGAAGATAGGTTGCATACCAGACTGAGAAATCAAGCCTGCAGTTCCCACACTCCTTCCTCTTGTGCTCCCCGGTTTTGCTGTTGTTTTTTGAGCAGTAAAATGGTATTAAGAGAATTCTACTTTAGGAAAGTTCATCTGGAGACATAGCATTTGAATAGGTTAGAATGGAGGAGGCCTTAGAGAAAAGTAAAAATAAAAGAAAAGGCAATCATAATATTCCAACCAGGAGTATCCACGGCCTGAAATAGAGGGAGAATAGGAAAGAAAATAGGGTATAAGAGATGTCATGTTGTTACCCTAGGGGATTTGGCAATTATTACATGTGAAGATTGATGGAATAGAGAGAGTTTAGAAATGATGTCAAAATTTTAATCTCAGGAAAAGGTACTGTCATTAAGAAGGAAGTCAGTATATTCTGGTTTTGTGGGAAGTAATAAAGAGGATTTGGATGTGTTGAATTGGCAGTCTAGTCTAGCAGAATATCCAAGTGTAGGCATTGGCACAGAACTGGCAAACCCAGAGTCAGAGTAGAGATAAAAATTTGGGAATTGTCTTTTTACAGATTGTGGTTGAAATTGTGGGAAATCACCATAGGAGAGAAGGGAAGAAGACGAAGGACTGACATTGAGGAGCATTTACTTACCTTAAAAAGGATGAAATAGGAGAGGAGTCAGGAAAGTAGTATTTCAAAAACAAATAGAGGTAAATGTTCGTAAGAGAGGAGAGAATTGCAAAACGGAAGCGGTATGGTGTAAAAGGGAGAAAGGACTGTAGGATTTGGTAATCAGAAGTCACTGCTGACCTGTATGAGAGCATGCTCTGCTCCTCCCTTCTGCCTCATATATTATGAAATTACAAGGGAATAAAGAGTGAATGGATGGTGAGGAAGTGGAGGCAGTGCACACAAACAATTCTTTGAACAAGTTTTGCAATGGAAGAGAGGAATAGGGCAATAGTGGTTTCCAAGAAATATTTGTAGTTTCTTTATAGAAACCCTAGTGGCGTAGTAGCCAAGTGCTACGGCTGCTAACCAAAAGGTCAGCAGTTCAAATCTGCCATATGCTCCTTGGAAACTCTATAGGGCAGTTCTACTCTGTCATATAGGGTTGCCATGAGTCAGAATTGACTCGACGGCAATGGTTTCTTTTTTTTTTTTTCCTAATAAATAGATGAGGATAATTTTAGTTGAGTAGAGCAGGGAGAGATAATACCTAAGGAATCAAGAGTAGAAAGTGACTGATTGAGTTTTGTAAGGATTAAATTCATTGATAAATAGTTTAGCCTCCATAAAGGAGCTATATCTAATTTGGAGACTAGGGAAAAAGCAATGAGAGGTTATCAAGCAACTTTCAGTGGAGAAGGAAGAAAATGGGAGAGTATTTGTGAGAAGTCCTCAGTGCTGAGGCTGAGGCATCTGCTGAGAGGAGGAATGAGATTGGGGATACAGTTTGATGGTGGAAAATGTCTGGAACAGCTACTGCAGGGCATTAGGGAGTTCACCAGAGATAAGTAGAAGGGTTGTAAGGTTGTAGTTGGAGTCGGCTAGCATGGGTGTGTTGTGGAGAGTATGACTGTGTATCTTTCTCCAGGAATACCCAACTCATTGGTGACAAGGAAAGTCGATGCAGTATATTGCCCAGGACTGGAAAAATGGCAGAAGATCATGGGGACAAGGGATTCTAATTCTTTACCAAATGCTTTATTGAAATAACAACAGGAACTCCTAGATGGGTAAGGATGCAAGTAAAGTCTACAAAGATTTAAGGCTTTGATGAGGAAATTCAGTAGAGGTATAGATAGTGAGGAGAGTAGAAATGATCGTCAGGTTTTTAAGAGTGTAAGGTATTGGAGCTGAAGCATTTTAAATGTTGAATTGGTTTATACCAATTGGTGACTAAAGTAGAATGGAATTGGAAACTATTAATTTGAGAAGGTGGATAGTCTATGAGGCCAAAGAGTTGGTAGGAGATTAATTCAACAAGATATTGCTAGGAGATAGAGTGAAGGTAAGATTAGGAACCCCTTGGAGGAAGATTAAGGAGCCCTGGTGGCACAGTGGTTAAAGCACTAGGCCGTTAACTGAAAGGTTGGTGATTTGAACCCACCTCCATTCTGTGGGAGAAAGATGTGGCATTGTGCTTCTGTAAAAATGTACAGCCTTGGAAAACCTATGGGGGCAGTTCGACTCTGTCCTGTAGGGTCGATATGAGTTGGAATTGACTTGATGGCAGTGGGCTTGGGGGGTTTTTTGGTTTTGTTTTGGAGGAAGACGGTGACAAGGGAAATGAGAAGGTTGAATAAGTCAGTGAGCTTCAACTGAGTACAAGATAGTTGGTGAGTCAAGATTGAGGACTAATAGTGCAAAAGGAATGGTAAAATGCAAGGACACTTTGATCTTCTTTTCGATATTTAAAAACCCTAGCCCAGGTCTCGCACACACTAACTGTGACTTTAGACCAGTTACCTAATCTCACTTAAGTTTCTTCATCTGTGAGAATAAGATAAAAATAGTGTCTACATTATAGGGTTAGTATGAGGATTAAATTAAAAAATGTATGAAAAGCATATAGCACAGAACCTATCAAAATAAATATACTAGATGCTCTTGTTGCTGCTACTATTGATGATGGCATTGAGATGTATAAAAGATATGTAGATCTTGCAAAAGTGGGCTATGCTACGTGAGTGCAGCATAGGACAGATAACTCTTGTGACCATTGGTACTCCTAACACTAATAATTATTAATACTAGTAATTCCTTCCCATCTCAAACCTTTAAGCATCAGGAGTGACCTACTATACTACACTGAAACTTTTTTTGGGGGTGCGTATTACAACAAAACACAGCCCAATAGAATGGGCTAGTGGAGTATAGATTTGCGCCACACCAGAATAAACTGTGGGAGACTTTCATAGTGTTATGTTTCTAGAGTTGAAGCTGGCGGTGGCAGGGAATGGGACTATAAAGGATTGGATGGTAATCTGAAAGGCCATGTTAGCTGGAGGGAAGAAGGCTGATGCTAATGGGTGACATACAAATACAGGAACAGAATCCCAAGTGTTGAACACAAAGAGGAAGGAGAGAGTACTTTATACTCACACCTAACACCAGCCCCAGGTGTTCTTCAAGTGCCCTGTGGAACCTCAGGTCTAGGAAACCATAGCTTTGAAAATGAGAAGAAGTTACTTGACCTAACTTCAAAATAACTTTACTCATTCTCCTAACCCTTGAAATCCTCTCCGTAGGAGTTTGTACGGTTCGGTCACATGAAAATAAATTGTTGATTTATGACAGTTTGCCTTCTGCCTTTCTTACTACTCTTCCTTGCTGTTTTTGACAGGTGAATGGCCAAGACCTAAAGAATCTGCTGCACCAGGATGCTGTAAACCTCTTCCGTAATGCAGGCTATGCCGTGTCTCTGCGAGTACAGCACAGGGTAGGTGTCACTTGCAGCCAGGAGCCTGGCACCAGGCATTTGAACCATTCTGGGAATGTGGGTGTGATCTTTAGTGTTTTTTTGTTCTTTTCTTCCTTCATTTGAAGAGCTTGTCTGGAACAGACAGGGGTCCCCTGGCACTTCTCTTATCATTAAATGAAATTCATAAGAATGTGCTTGCAACCCAGGGCCTAGCTTCTAGGTAATGTGCCTTAAAGATAAAGCATGACAACCAAATTAAAATAGATGGGGGGAAAAACAGAATCAGTTTTACTTTTTAGTGTGGAAGGAGCCATATCTGTGCCCTAGAAAACTCCTAGATGACAGATCCCAATCTATAAAACCCTGAAGGCAAAGATAACAGGTATTCTTTTACCCACTCTATGCTGTTTTCTATCACCAGCGTGAATCCTTCTTTTATCAAAATTGATGACCCTCTTAACCAAAGCTCTAGTACTCAAAGGGGAGCGCCAGGAAAAAGGAAGTAGAATTCAGTCAAGGCAGCAACTATCCCTGCATCTACTTTTCAGTCCCTAGTGTTTTATAATTGGATAATGGGAAGGGAAACACAAGTAGGCATAATTCCTTCCATAGCACCAAGGATTTCTGAGTGCATTTACAACACAGGCTCAATGCTTCTCTAAAGTTGCTCTCTGCCTCTTAAATTGGCATTCTGTGTGCTTTACTTAGCTCCTGAGTGAGGCTTCAGAGGGTGAAAGTTTGAGAGGAGATAGTAAAAAAGTCAAGAGGGCAAGACATGAAAGATATCTGAGAAAACAGCCACTGTTGCAAGCAGAATCTAGGTGTGATGGATCAAAAAACAGGGTGATAAGAGACAATAGAGGTGATCCCTGCTTCTGCCCTTACTCTTCCCTGTTTCTAAAACATGGGAGAATTTATGCAGTAGATAAAGGCAAGTAAATATAGGCATGCACTTCAGATATGGTTAGGGTTCTTTTTGAAGACAGATGGGCAGTGATTTCTAGTGCTCACACTTTTGGGAAGCATCCATAAATAACTGCTTGTAAAACAGGCTCTTCTGGTCAGGGAATTGGCCTAAGACCTGAAAACCATGTCTTCCTACTGAGCATGCCCTCTAAAAAGAAGACATCTCGTAGGAAGTGAATGAAAGATGTGGAAGTGGAATAAAGGGTAGAAAAAGGTAGTTTGTGCAGTCTTCTCTTTCAGATTGAGAGGTCAGGGTTTTGTAGTCCCAAAATGAGGAGGTTTCCAGAACTGAAACAAGATGGTACCATAATCATTGCAAATTGGCTATTAAAAGTTGGTATTAAGAAAGGCTGCCCTGAAAAAAATGACTGAAATGAAGAAAGACCACCTGGCCTCAAAAGGAAATGCCTAGGTAATTCAAAATTATAATCACTAGGGTATGAATTTACCTCTGAGTCTTTTACCTCTGTTTGGGATAGGTTTCACCTTCATCTGTGTCTGGTATAACAAACTAGGGGATGAAAGACAAGACCCCATTTTAGGAAGGAGTGGGTGCCTTCTGGAACTTAGAAACCATTTCTAAGTAATGGCATCGCACCTGCGTTAATATTGCCCAGTTGACACTTATTGTACTCTAATGACTGATAATCTTTCTAAGTAAATATTCCAGAAAGCTGGACCCCCCAGCAATTTCCAGGTTGCCTATAGAATCAACAGGCTTCATCTCATTATCTCCATCTTCCTGGTAGGACACACATATAGCAAGGTGGAGGCAGTACAAAAACAAAGGTTATCTGACTTGCCCGCAGGGGTCTCTTTAGATCAATAGCACAATGAGGTTAAATGCTACCTGATTAGACCTATTTCCTTTCCAGAGAATTGGTGACACTGACCCATTAGGTCAGGACAAAGAGAGAGGACTCTTTCCATCAGCTAGTTCTTGGGGTTTATAGCTTTGGATGGTCTAGAAACTTGAGACCCAATTGGTGTATTGACCTGGGCATTTCAGTTGTGATAAACACACATTGGTCACTAGAGTTAACATTCTTCTTTCCCTTCCAGTTACAGGTGCAGAATGGGCCTGTAGGACACCGAGGTGAAGGGGAGCCAAGTGGCATTCCCATAGCCATGGTGCTGGTGCCGGCATTTGCCCTCTTCGCAGTCGCAGCCTGGGCCTTCATGAGATATCGACAACAGCTTTGATAAGCTTTCTTTCCTCCAGTGCCCCCAGTGAAGATACATTTCTCTCTTTCATGCTCCTCCCCTGCTATCTTTCCCTCTTTCTACATAGCCAACACATGATTTAAAGTGACTGACACCCACCCAGAACCTTGCTGTTCAAAATCTGCTCCCAACCCTCATATTCTAATGGGAGAGTAAAGGTATTATTTGAAGGAAAGCTGAAGAAAAGACTTGTTTAGAACAAATGAGGAGTTTTATATATATTACTAGGTCCATCAGTGGAAGTTCAGCTACCACCCAAAGAGGGAAAGGCCGAGTCTTCCTATCACCACAGGCACTATCTTTTTCCTTAGCTGGCATGCCTCAAAGCCTAGCTGCATGCGACTGAGAGGAAGAGAGGGTTTTTCTCTTAGTGATTCTTTGGCAAGTCGTTGTGGCCTTTATTTAATTTCTTTCTAATTCCACACCTGTGTGCCTATATTGAACAAAGAACAATGAGGGGAACGTTTTCACTTTTTTTTTTTATACATATGTATATATATATATATATATATATATATATACACACACACACACATATATATATGAGAGTTTAATAGGGTGCTTTATGTAAATTACAGTTGAGACAACTACTCTGGTTTCTAGGTTTCTTACCTAAGGGACGATCTTAACTGCAGAATTTGAAGAGACATTTTAGAACATATATAATGGGAGTGAACCTTTAAAGAGGATCCCCAATTTGAGTCATTAAAAACAAAAACTGAAGGAACTAATCAAAAATTTTGCTGGAACAATATTTCTTTTCACAATATCTATGATGAAGTTGAAGTAAATTGGCGTAATCCAGCTCTGCACAAGGCAATCTGTTCAAAAAACTTTGAGCTATAAAGATAAACTTTACTAATCTCCCGGCTACCCTAGTGGCTTTGGTACCTCACAGTCCTAGTAAAGGATCATCTGAGATGATTGTGGTCAGAGCTATGGCAATGGCACCAAACCCATTCAGGGAAAAAACTCTAAAGGGAAAAAAAGATAGTACCTCCAAGGTGGCCCCTCAACCCTCTAGGCTGTCTACCAGTCTTTTTGGTTTCTAGTAATAGTCAAAACCTGAGAGAAGGGACTGTCTCCCTGGCAGGATGGGCATGAAATCAGTCCCATTTCTGGTTTTGGTTACAATGAAATGGCCTGGATTGCTAGTTTCTTTTTTTTGAAAGGCTGTAACACTGGTTGTGCCTTTTAATTAACAAACAGTTTTGCAGGGAAGGAGGAGGGAAAAGAGAGTTTTATTTGTTTAGGGGAGTTGGGTGACTGTTTCTTGGGGAAAGCCTGGGAGAGGGAGATATGGATGAAAGGATACTAGGGAATACCAGGTATATTAGTAATTTTGGAACCATTGTATTCATGTGGTACTTAAGGTTGGTATTAAAGCACTAATCATAGCTAAACCAAGGCTCATTTTCTGAATTTGGGAAGATCATTTCCATTCTCCAAGTATACTGGTCAGACTGTGGACCTTAGGTAATCTTGACAGAAAGATTATGAGAACTTTCCCTCAAGCAATCAATTGTATCCAATTTTTACTATGAAGGATTTGGTAATTATTTCATAAATGTGGATTGGACATCTGCCTTGTCAAGGCATTTTTTTACAAAGAAGTAAAATATGTGGCCTCCATCTTAAAGGGCTTTTTGGTTCCAATTAGGAAGAGAATAACTATACATATAAAAATGGAATTAGCCATATAGGCAGTGCAGTGTAAGCTGGTGTCAAATTTATATTGCAAACACTAAAAGTTTCTGAGAACTAGGGCAATTGAAAAAGTTCCACGGAAGAGGGGGACAAATTAAGGACCCTTGAGTAGCTCATAGTCTAGTTATGAGAATTCTTAAATAGGTGAGAAGTTATAAGTGTATCATGGAGTTAAGTAACAGTTGAAAACAGTAATAAAAGAAATGTTACCATCCAGAACATGGTGCAACAACAAAAATATATAGATAACCATCACATTTTTTTAGGAATTCAGAAAAAGAAAGCTGTCACATGATGGAATCAAGCTAGAGTACAAAGGGAAGGCTATTAAAAATAAAATTTCCAGTAGGACTTTACCTCTGGGTCAACCATTGGGAGAGGGAGAAACTTGCTTTAAACAATCCTTACATAAAGTATGCCTTTAGACCTACGCTGTTCAATAGCTTTGAGGCTTACTTAGATGACTACATTTTCATGTTCTAAAGAGAAACACAGTACCCCAGTTCTCGCCTCAACCAGCCCCACTGTGGACGCATGACCTCTGGTGCCCTCCCCGTATCTCAAGGCATGTGCCGTGGCTTCTGGACGTGCTCACCTTCCAGGATTCACCTCAGGGTTTGAACATCCACACAAGAGGACCTGAAGTCATACAGAATCCCAAAGTAAAGCAAATGGCAAACGGGAAGGAAAGCTGTGTAGGTTTTTTATGTCGGTATATGTAAATAAAAAGAACATCTATTCCATCCCATCTCTGGTAGAAGTTTTACTTTGGTTGATGGTAGGAATTCTGATGCACTCTAATAATTTAGGTTTTCTCTGGAATTAAATAGCGTTTAAAGACCAAGTTCTAGGCAAGCATTCTATTCAATTATATTCTTATTTTTGATTGTACGGAAAACTAAAGTTATTACCGGAGATGAGGTTTCAGAATCCATTATAGGTTCTAAAAAAAAGTTCATACTGTTTATAGATTATATCTAATATTCTTACCACCTAAATTATTATGTTCACAGTTTTAAAAATTGAATGAAGGTATTTTTAAGGTCTGTACTTAAAACATTATATTTATCATTTTGTACTATACACATAATCCTAATAGGACATTGTTTCAGTCTTCTCTATTTTCCTCTCCTGCGACATTGTAACTTCTTTGCTGTTAAATTAGCTTAATTAATAGAATCATCTAGCCATGTACAATGGAAAAAAGGAAGTTAATTTATTTTTTTTTTTTTTGCTCTCTATGCCAGGGGCTCTACTATACCTTTATTGGTACACTGTTTATTTATGGCTTGGAACTCTGAGATCTAAGTATTATAAATTGCTTTTCTAAGATTATGTAAGTAGTAATAATAACCAGTATTTAAACTCAGTACGTCAGCTGGTTCTCAAAGTGTGGTCCTTGGACAAAAATTAACTAGGAATTTGTTAGAAATGCATATCCCAGGGCTTCATCCTGGACATACTAAATGGGAAACTCTGGTGCCCAGCAACTGGTGTTTTAATAACCTCTCCAAATGACTTTGATTCATGCTAAAATTTGAGAACCACTGCTTTATAGCAATAGTTGTCCTTTTCTCCCCCACATTAGAATCTCCTGGAGAGCTTAGAAAAATCCTGCTGCCTAAGCTATACCACAGAACAATTAAGTAGGAGTCTTGGTGTGGGACTTAGACAGCAGTAAATTAAATTCATTAGGTGATTCCAGTGTGAAGCCTCTGTTGAAAACTGCTACTCTACAGCATTTAAACCCAGACACTATTTAAATTATTAAATCACATACAGGCATTTCTGCAGTCAAAAATGAGAATTTCACTTCGACCTTTTTTGAGCCCAGCACTCTGTATGCTTCTGCCCAAGTATAGATGTGGAGTAAGAAGTAGAGCACTATTTAGCTCCACATTTACTAAGGACTGACCAACCTCCAGCAAAATGTATGACTAGTGTGCATTTCAGTTTGTATATGTATTAAATTAGAACCAAATCATGGAATGTTGAACCTAAAAGGGAGCCAGAAAAATTCTAAGATGAAATTTGTCTTAGAGATGAGAAAACCAAGGGTCAGAAACTTAACCAAGACCAAAGATTTAGTCTGTTGCAAAGATGCCTTTTTTGTCTTGTATTTGTGTCTTAAATGTGTCTACTATATGAATATATATAGATAAATTATCCTTTTTATCTCAGTCCTCTACCATTTTCTGCCTGGCTCTTTAATAAAGACTGGGAGAATGGATTGACAGCAGAAGCCAATCACAAACATCATTATTGGAATTGGGAGCTTCTACAGAATAATCTGCCATGACTCATCTGTCAGTTTGTCGTACTGTGGTGGCTTATGTGCTGCTGTGATGCTGGAAGCTATGCTACTGGTATTTCAAATACCATTAGGGTCACCCATGGTAGACAGATTACAACAGAGCTTTCAGACTAAGACAGAGTGGGAAGAAGGACCTGGAGGTATCCTTCTGAAAAAAAATTGGCCAGTGAAGATCTTATGGATAGCAGCAGAATATCATCTGATATAATGCTGGAAAATGAGCCTCTCAGGTTGGAAGACACTTAAAATACAACTGGGGAAGAGCTGCTGCCTCAAAATAGAGTTGACCTTAATGATAATGGATGGCATAAAACTTTCGGGACCTACATTTGGTGATGTGGCACGATTTAAAATGAGAAGAAACAGCTGCAAATATCCACTAGTAATCAGAATGTGAAATGTACAAAGTTTGAATCAAGGATAATTAGCAGTTGTCAGAAATGAAATGGAACACATAAAGGTCGATATACTAGGCATTGGTGAGCTGAAATGGACTGGTATTGGCCATTTTGAATCAGACAGTCATATAATCTGTTATGCTGGGAATGACAAATTGAAGAGGAATGGCATCACATTCATCATCAAAAAGAACACTTCAAGATCTATCCTGAAGTACAGCACTGTCAGTGATAGGATAATATCCATACGTTTACAAGAGAGACCAATTAACACAACTACTCAAATTTACACTACCAAAAAAAAAAACCAAACCCACTGCTGTCGAGTCAATTCTGACTCAGCGACCATAGAGGACAGAGTAGAACTGCCCCACAGAGTTTCCAAGGAGTGCCTGGCAGATTTGAACTGCTGACCTCTTGGTTAGCAGCTGTTAACACTTAACCACTACACCACTAGGGTTTCCTCAAATTTACACACCAACCACTAATGTGAAAGATGAAGAAATTGAAGATTTTTACCAACTTCTGCAGTCCGAAATTGATCAAATGTGCCATCATGATGCACTGAAAATTGCCAGTGATTGGAATGCAAAAGTTGGAAGCAAGAAGGAGCAGTAGCTGGAAAATACGCCCTTGGTGACAGAAACGATGCTGGAGATCGCTGATAGAATTTTGCAAGACCAACAACTTAATCATTGCCAACACACCTTTTCTCAACAACATAAATGGTGACTATACATGTGGACCTTGCCAGATGGAATACACAGAAATCAAATCAACTGCATCAGTGGAAACAGACAATGGAGAAGCTCAATATCAGTCACAGCAAGGCCAGGGGCCAACTGTGGAACAGACTATCAGTTGTTCCTATTCAAGTTCAAATTGAGGCTGAAGAAAATTAAAACAAGTCCATGAGAGCAAAAGTATGACTTTCAGTCTATCCCACCTGAATTTAGAGACCATCTCAAGGATAGATTTGATGCATTGAACACTGATGACCAAAGCCAGATGACTTGTGGGATGACATCAAGGATATCATACAGGAAGGAAGCAAAAGGTTATTAAAAAGACAGAAAAGACCAAAATGGTTGTCAGAAGAGACTGAAACTTGCTTTTCAATGTGGAATAAATAAAAGTGAAAGGAAAAAATGATGAAGTAAGAGAACTGAAGGTTTCAAAGAGCAGCTTGAGAAGACAAAGTCTTATAATGAAATGTGCAAAGACCTGGTATTGGAAAATGAAAAGGGAGGGACACCCTCGGCGTTTTTCAAACTAAAGAAACTGAAGAGAAAATTCAAGCCTCGAGCTGCAACACTGAAGGATTCTGTGGGCAAAGAATTGAATGACGCAGGAAGCATCAAAAGGAGATGGAGGAATACAGTCATTGTACCAAGTAGAATTGGTTAACATTCAGCCATTTCATCAGGTAACATGATCAAGAACTGATGGTACTGAAGGAAGAAGTCCAAGCTGCACTGAAGGCATTGGAAAAAAACAAGCCCCCAGGAACTGATGGAATACCAATTGAGATGTTTCAACAAATGGATGCAACATGGGAAGTGCTCACTTGTGTATGCCAAGAAATTTGGAAGACAGCTACCTGTCCAGCCAACTGAAACAGAGCCACATTCATGCCCATTCCAAAGAAAGGTGATCCAACAGAATGCAGAAATTATCAAACATTATCATCAATGATCACATGCAAGATAGTTCAAAAATGGTCGCAGCAGTACATTGACAGGGAACTGCCGGAAATTCAAGCCTGATTCAGAAGAGGATGTGAAATGGAGGACATCATTGCTGATGTCAGATGGACCTTGGCTGAAAGCAGAGAATATCAGTAAGATATTTAAAAAAAAAAAAAAAGATATTTACCTGTGTTTTATTGACTATGCAAAGCATTTGACTGTGTGGATCATAACAAATTATGGATGACATTGCAAAAAATGGGAATTCCAGAACACTTCATTGTGACCATGAGGAATCTGCACATAGACCTAGGGGCAATTGTTTGAACACAACAAGGGGATACTGCATGTTTTAAAATCAGGAAAGGTGTGCATAAGTGTTGTACTCTTTCACCATACTTACTGAATGTATACGCTGAGCAAATAATCCGAGCAGCTGGACTAACTGAAGAAAAAGGGACATCAGGATTGGAGGAAATCTCATTAACAACCTGCAGTATGCAGATGACATAACCTGGGTTGCTGGAAGTGAAGAGGACTTGAAGCACTTACTGATGAAGGTCAAAGACTACAGCCTTCAATATGGATTGTACCTCAACATAAAGGGAAAATAAATCCTCACAACTGGACCATTAAGCATCATGATAAACGGAGAAAAGATTGAAGTTTTCAAGGATTTTGTTTTACTTGGCTCCACAATCAGTGCCCATGGAATCAGCTGTTAAGAAATGAACGGATGGATGAGGCCAACGTGGTGCTGTAGACAGAAGCACCACGCTGTCCTTCCACAGCAGAGACCTGAAAAACTAAAACAGAGGCAGAGGTCAATCCCGGAACCTTAAGCATCAAATGAAGAGATGAAGAACTCAGCCAAGCACTGAATGGAATAGAATAAGGAACTGAAAGAGAACAGAGAGTGAGGACAGATACTTGTGGAGGTCTCCTATTAGCTAACACAGCACAGATTCACCATCTTGGAATCCTGTCGGAGATTGGCAGACAAGGAGTATGGGAAAACAGCTTCACAGAGTTCCCAGGATGAGACAGAGCACACGGTAAAGCAGCCATATATGGTTTCTCACTCCCCATCCTTCTCCCCCCTGCTCAACCTCCGCAGCTTCCTAGCTGGCTGCCGGTCGCTGGGCTCACTGGGAAGTGCAGGGTCAGTGCCGCTTGGATTTGTCCCACCACATTGGAGATAGGCAGATGGGGAGTACAGGAAAGCAGCTTCCTGGAGCTCCCAGCAGGAGACAGAGCACCCAGTAACCAGGAATATATGCTTTCCCACCCCCCACCCTTCTTCCCACCCACTAGGCCTCTGATGCTTCCGGCCAGTCTCTTGGCCAGGAGGCACTAGATGCAGCCCCCTGCTGCTTGGATTCACCCCGCCTACACTGGCCAGCTTCATCAGCACCATTTGTTTGTTGCTGGTGCTTGCTTTATTTTTGCTGCTTTGGTTATCTCCCTGCCTCTCATCACCTCCCCCTCCTCTCTCTCAAACACCTGGATCCATGTGCCAACTTTGCTTCTTGAAAGGCTGTGAAGTACTGCTAGGCTGGGGACTGCTTCCCCAGTCAGTGCCACCACCCTGCTGGGATCCTTGGGGCCTTTTTTTTTTTTTTTAATTTGTTTTGTTTATTTTTCTTTTTGCAGCTTGGGAGCCCCTTCTAGCTGGGTTGTAGTGCCTGGGTTGGGAGGCACTACCCGGTCCTCGCAACCACACCTGTGAGATCCCTGGGGGTACTTCCTTTTTTTTGTCTTGTTTGTTTGTTTTCACGGCTTGGGAGCCCCTTCTAGCCAGGCTGTACTGGACAACCTGGGATCCACTTCCCTGATCTTCACAGCCAGGATCTCTGGGGCTTTGCATTGCTTTGCTTTTTTTTCTCTCTCTCTAATTTTTATTTTTCTTTTCGTCTTTCTCCACTTCTCAGTTTCTCATCTCTCCACTCCAACAGCAAGCACCCTTAGGACTTGTTTGTTTTGGGCTCCTGTTTCTCTCTCCACCTCTCTTCTTTCCCATACCCATCTTAGCTCCACATATCACAACCTCCCCACTCCTCCCTGCCTACCTGCATCATGTGCTGAACATCACACCCTCAAGCAGCACAGACAAAGCCTACCAGAACCCACCCCACCCTATCAGCCTTAGTACTTGCCACAAACAACCCATCCCAGCCTCTCCCCTTCAACTGGACCTGCCCTGCTGTTCCATAGCTGAGCAACTGGCCCTACCCATTGGACAAGGAGATGAAAAGTATTGTGCCCACAGACAAGGAAAGAACAAAGAACGCACAGGCTGCCTGCTCAGATATAACCAAATAAAAAAGCAGGATGAAACAAATCTGCAATCAATAAATGAAGAAGCTAACCACGGAAAAGACAACAGGCAGTATCAAACATATTAAAAAAAAAAAAAAAAAGGATGGTTCCAGTAGCCATCCAAAATAAAACACCAGATGACTTTTCAGTAGAAGAAAACGCACTAGAACTACCTGACTACCTGTTTTTTTTTTTTTTCTATGTTACGTTGAGTCAATTCTGACTCATAGCAACCCTATTGGACAGAGTAGAACTGCCCCAGAGGGTTTCCAAGTAGCGCCTGGTGGATTCAAACTGATGACCTTTTCATTAGCAGCCATATCTCTTAATCACTATGCCACCAGGGTTTCCAGAACTACCTGAGAGGGAATTCGAATCTTTAATATTCAGAGCTCTCCAAGAGTTGAGGCAAAAAGCAGGCAAAAATGAGGAAAAAATAGACAAGTTAATGGAAAAATGGAAGAATTCAGGAAAATAATACAGGAACAAAATGTCAAATTCACAACTAGAAATCATAGAAAAACAACAATTAGAAATCCAAAAGATGAACAACAGGATTTCAGAAATTGACAGTTTCATACAAAGGTTGAGGAGGAGGTTTAAAACCGTGGAAGACAGGATCAAAGAAACAGAAGACAAACACTTGGATACAACTTTATTTGAGGAAATGTCAGAATAAAGAACAAAGAAAAATGAAGAATGCCTGAGAATTATGCAGGATACAATCAAAAGCAAAAATTTATGAGCAGAGTTCCAGAACAGGAGGAGAAAACGGAAAACAGATGATCATTGAAGAATTGCTTGCAGAAAACTTTGCTTATATCATGAAGGATGAAAAGCTGGCCATCCAAGAAGCTCAACAAAGCCCATATAGGATAGACCCCAAAAGAAAAACACCAAGGCATATCAAAATCACACTAAAACCAAAGACTAAAAGTCCTGAGAGCAGCTCAAAAAAAAAAAGCCACACACAGAGGGGAAACAATAGGACTAAGCTCTGATTATTTGGCAGAAACCATGCAGGCAAGAAGGCAATGGGATGGCATATATAAAACCTTGAAAGAAAAAAATTGCTATCAAGAATAATATATCTGCAAAACTCTTGTTCAAATGTGATGATGAAATTGGGACATTTCCAGATAAACAGAAATTAAGGGAGTATGTAAAAACCAAACCAAACTTACAAGAATTATTAAAGGGAGTCCTTTGAGAGCAAACATCAGACCACAGCCGGAATCTAAGACACAATATCATAACAGCCAGATACCAACCTAGGTAATGAAGTCTCAAGGACTATCCAAAACCAAAAGAATTACCACAGGGAACCGGAGAGGTTAATCTGTAAATGACACCATCAGAACAACAAAAGAGGAAATAAACAGTGTAGGTATAGAACTTTCTAGTGGAGAGGAAGGCAAGGTGATACCAAGTAATAATATACTGCTTCAAACCTAGGAACATAAGGGTAAGTTTCAAGATAACCACAAAGAAAGTTAACAAACCTACTCATCCAAATAAAGAAGAAAAACATAAAGTCTCAGTAAAAAAAAAAAATCTACAGAAACAAAAGAAAAAAAAAATCCCCAAATGAGAGGACTTCAGCACTGGAGAATAAGGGGAACAAAGAAAATGTCAACACCACAAGAAAAAGCACTACAAAATGATAGCAATAAACTCACACCTATCAATAATTACACTGAATATAAATGGCTAAATGCAACATAAAGAGACAGAGTGCAGAATGGATTAAAAAAAAAAAAAAAACCAGAATCTATCAATATGCTGTCTAAAAGAGACACACCTTAGAAACAAAGATGTAAATTTATTGAAAATCAAAGGATGGGAAAAAAAAAAAAAAGCGAACAGCTACCAAAAAAGAGCAGGAGTGACAATACTAATCTCAGATAAAAGAGACTTTAAAACAAAATCCACCGTAAAAGACAAAGAAGTGAACTATATACTGATTAAAGGGACAATCCATCATAAAGACATAATCATAGTAAACATTTACGCCCCCAGTGGCAGGGCTTCAAAATACATAAAACAAACTGTAATAGCACTAAAAAGAGAAATTGACAGTTCCACAATAATAGTAGGAGATTTTAGCACACCACTCTCAGTAAAGGACAGAACATCTAGATAGAAACTGAGCAAAGATACATAAGAGCTAAAGGGCACAATCAGCCAACTTTATGTCATAGACATATATAGAACACTGTACCCAACAGCTGCAAAATACACATTCTTTTCCAACGCACATGGAATGTTCTCCAAAATAGACCACATCTTAGGGCACAGAGTAACTCTCAACAAACTCTAAAACATTGAGATAATACAAAGTATCCTCTCTGACCAGGGTGCAATCAAGGCAGAAATTAACAAGAAGAGCAAGGGAAAAAAATCAATTACATGGAAACTGAATAACACCCTGCTTAAAAACCACTGGATAATAGAAGAAATCAGAGATGGAATCAAAAAATTCCTAGAATCAAATGAGAATGAAAACACATCATACCAAAACTTTTGGGACACAGCTAAGGCAGTTCTCAGAGGTAATTTATGGCAATAGATACCCACATCAAAAAAGAAGAAAGGGACAAAATCAAAGCATCAGCTACAAAACTCAAACGAATAGAAAAGAGCAGCAAAAAAAAAAAAAAAAGCCTACAGCCACCAGAATGAAGGAAATAATAAAGATCAGAGGAGAAATAGAGAATAATAAAACAATAGAATCAACAGAACCAACTTTTGGTTCTTTGAAAGGATCAACAAAATTGACAAACAACTGGCCAAACTGCAAAAAGAAAAACAAGAGGATGCAAATAACCCAAATAAGAAATGAAATGGGGACATTACAACAGACTCAACTGAAATAAAAGGATCATAACAGAGTATTGTGAAAAACTACACTCCAACAAATTTGATAACCTAGAGGAACAAATTTCTAGAAACACACTGCCTACCTAAACTAACACAAAATGATGATGAAAATCTGAACAGACCCATAACAAGAGAAGAGATTGAAAAGGTAATAAAAAAACAAACTCCCAACAAAAAAAAGCCCTGGCCCAGATGGCTTCACTGGAGAATTCTACCAAACATTCAGAGAAGAGCTTACACCAGTACTACTCAAACTATTTCAAAACAGAAAAGGAAGCGATAATTCTGAATTCATTTTATGAAGTCAGCATAACCCTAATACCAAAACCAGGCAAAGACAGCACAAAAAAAGTTACAGACCGATATGTCATGAATGCAGATGCAAAAATTCTCAACAAAATTCTAGCTAATAGAATTCAGCATCATATCAAAAAAAAAAAAAAAAAACACCACAACCAAGTAATATTCACACCAGGTATGCAAGGATGGTTCAACATTAGAAAATCAATCAGTGTAATCCACCACATAAATGAAAGAAAAGTATCACATGATCATCTCAATTGACACAGAAAAGGCATTTGACAAAGTCCAACAGCCATTCCTGATAAAAACTCAAAATAGGTATAGAAGGGAAATTTCTCAACATAATAAAGGGCATTTATGCAAAACCAACAGCCAACATCATTCTTAATGGAGAGGCTGTAAACATTCCCCTTGAGAGCAGAACAAGACAAGGGTGCCCTTTATTACCACTCCTATTTAACATTGTGCTGGAAGTTTTAGCTAGAGCAATAAGGCAAGAAAGTAAATAAAGGGCATCCAAATTGGTAATGAAGAAGTTAAACTATATCTATTTGTGGATGATATGATACTGTACATAGAAAACCCAAAAGACTCCATGAGAAAACTACTGGAACTAATAGATACAGCAGAGTAGCAGGTTACAAGATCAACATACAAAAATCAGTTGGATTCCTATACACCAATAAAGAGAAAGATGGAAAGGAATCAGGAAAACAACACTGTAATATACCCTAAAAAAATGAAATACTTTGGAATAAATCTAACCAGGGATGGAAAAGACTTATACAAAGAAAACTGCAAAACATCTCTGCAAGAAACCAGAAGAGATCTACATAAATGGAAAAACATACCATGGTCATAGATAGGTAGATTCAACATTGTGAAAATAACAATTCT
Source organism: Loxodonta africana (assembly GCF_030014295.1). Classification (NCBI taxonomy): domain Eukaryota; kingdom Metazoa; phylum Chordata; class Mammalia; order Proboscidea; family Elephantidae; genus Loxodonta; species Loxodonta africana. The sequence goes on along the minus strand of NC_087351.1, from coordinate 82,554,012 downwards.
TCCCAAAGCAATTTACAAATACAATGCAATCCTAATCCAAATACCAACATCTTTCTTTAAAGAGATGGACAAACTAATTGTCACCTTTATATTGAAAGGCATGAAGCCCCGGATAAGTAAAGGACTATTGATGAAGAATAAAGTAGGAGGACTTGCACTACCCGACCTCAGAACATCCTATACAGCTACAGTAGTCGAAACAGCCTGCTACTGGTACAACTACAGATACACTGACTAATGGAACAGAATTGAGAACCCAGATGTAAATCCATCCACTTATGGTTACCTGATCTTCAACAAGGTCCAAAAGACCATCAAATGGGGAAAAGACAGTCTTTTTAAGATACGGCGCTGGCAAAACTGATGTCCATCTGCAAAGAAATGAAACAGGACCCATACCTCACACCATACACAAAAACTAATTCAAAATGGGTCAAAGACAGAAATATAAAGTCATAAACTATAAAGTCCATAGAAGAAAAAATAGGATCAATGCTAGAGGCCCTAATACATGGCATTAACAGGATACAAACCATAACCAACAACACACAAACTCCAGAAGATGAGCTAGATAATTGGGATCTTCTAAAAATTAAACACTTACGCTCATCAAAAGACTTCACCAGAAGAGTAAAAAGAGAACCTACAGACTGGGAAAAAAAATTTGGCTATGACAAATCTGACAAAGGTCTAATCTCTAAAATTTACAGGAAAGTTCAATACCTGTACAGCAAAAAGACAAATAATCCAATTAAAAAATGGGCAAGGGAAATAAACACTTCACCAAAGAAGACATTCAAGTGGCCAAAAGAAGTATGAGGAAATGCTCTCGATGACTAGCCATTAGAGAAATGCAAATGAAAACCACAAGGAGATACCATCTTACCCGGCATTACTGGCACGAATCAAGAAAAACAGAAAATGCTGGAGAGGCTGCAGGGGTATTAGAACTCTTATGCAGTGCTAGTGAGAATGCAAAATGGTACAACCATTTTGGAAAATGATATGACGTTTCCTTAGAAAGCTAGATAAAGAAATACCATGTGATCCACCAATCCCAGTCCTAGGAATATATCCTAGAGAAATAAGAGTCGTCACAAGAATAGACATATGCACACCCATGTTCATTGCAACATTGTTCACAATAGCAAAAAGATGGAAACAACCTAGATGCCCATCAACAGATGACTAGATCAACTATGGTATAAACACATAACGGAGTGTTACGTAACGATAAAGAACAATGATAAATCTTAGAAGCATCTCATAACATGGATGAATCTGGAGGGAATTACAGTGAGTGAAATAAGTCAATCACAAAAGGACAAATATTGTATGAGACCACTACTGTAAAAACTCATGAAAAGGTTTACACCCAAAAAGAAAATCTTTGGTGGTTATGAGGGAGGGGAGGAGTGGGGATGGAAAAACATTAAATAGACAATAGATAAGTGGTAACTTTGGTGAAGGTCAAGAAAGTACACAATACTGGGGAAGCTAGCACAACTTGTACATGGCAAGGTCATGGAAGCTCCATAGACACATTCAAACTCCCTGAGGGACCAAATTCCTGAGCTGAGGGCTGCAGGCACGATGATCTTGGGAAACATCTAGCTTAGTTGGCATGGTTTATAAAGAAAATGTTATATATTCTACTTTGGTGAGTAGTGTCTGGGGTCTTAAAAGCCTGTGAGCAGCAATCTAAGATACTCCACTGGTCTCACCCCTTCAGGAGCAAGGAAAAACGAAGAAAACTAAAGATACAAGGGGATGATTAGTCCAAAGGACTAATGGACCACATCTACCACGTCCTCCACTAGATCGTTCCCAGCTACCACCACTGACTGTTCTGACAAATCATAATAGAAGGTCCCAGGCAGAGCTGGAGGAAAATGTAGAACAAAATTCTGACATACACAAAAAAACCAGACTGACTGGCCTTATAGAGACTGCAGAAACCCCGAGAGTGTGCCCCGCCCCACACCCTTTTAACTCAGTAATGAAGTCACTTCTGAGGTTCACCCTTCAGCCAAAGATTAGACAGGCTCGTAAAACAAAATGAGGCTAAAGGGGCACAACAACGCAGTGGCAAGGACTAGAAGGCAGGAGGGGACAGGAAAGCTGGTAATAGGGAACCCAAGTTCGAGAAGGGAGAGGGTTGACATGTCGTGGGGTTGTTAAACAATGTCCTAAAACAGTATGTGTACTAACTGTTAATGAGAAAGTAGTTTGCTCTGTAAAATTTCATCTGAAGTACAATAATAAAAAAAAGGAAGAAAAAAGAAATCAAAGGATGTATTGCATTTGGTAATTCTGTTGCAAAAGACCTCTTTAAAGTGTTCAAAATCAAAATGTCACCCTGACAGCTGAGCCGCGTCTAATGCAAACCATAGTATATCCAATTGCCTCATATGCGTGCGAAAGCTGGACAATGAATAAGGAAGACTGAAGAAGAATTGGTGCCTTTGAATTATGGTGTTGACGAGGAATATTGAATATACAATAGACTGCCAGAAGAATGAACAAGTCTGTCTTGGAAGAAATAAAACCAGAGTATTTCTCAGAAGCAAAGATTGTGAGACTCCACGTCACACACTTTGGACATGTTATCAGGAGAAAGACATCATGCTTGGTAAAGTAGAAGGTCAGTGAAAAAGAGGAAGAGCCTCGACGAGATGACAAGATGGATTGACACAGTGCCTGCAAGAATGGGCTCAAACATAGCCACAATTGTGAGGATTGCAGAGGAACTGGCAGTGTTTTCTTCTTTTGTGCGTGGGGTCCCTATGAGTTGGAACCAACTCGATGGCACCTAGCAACAACAACTACAAACAACTCAATAATCTGAGGAACACCTAATATCGAGTCCAACCAGATGAGTCCTTCAGGGACTAACCTCAAAAGTTCTAGAGAAGTATGTTTTTTGATTGTTTTTATTGTATAAAAAATATATTTGAAAAAATGAAATAGGATAAGTGACTAAAAAAAAAAAAGTGACTACAGTGTGTAAAGTATGGGGTAGTAGAGTTCTTGGAGTTCCATGTTGAGCCATTTTATTCTAGCCACTTTTAGTTAGAATTTGTCTTTGGACATATGAGGGTTTTTCCTTCCTTCATCAAAAAAAAAAAAAAAAGTAAAATTTTTACTATATGGTAGGTGCTGAAGATACAAAGGTAAATAAGATATAGTCACTCTAAGCTGAAATAGCTCAAAGTCTGAAAGTGGGGGTGTATTTCCTTGGTGATCTTGATGTTGAAGCATTTTTCTAACTTCACATAGAAGTAGAAGACTTAAAAAAAAAAAAGTAGAAGACTTGAGTTATGGAGCTCTCTACCTCTCACCTATAATACGTTTAGAGTTGGCTGCTATCCTAGAGTAAGCCCTGTTTTTCTTCCTCTTAGCTGCAGATCTTTTTGAGGCCAGCACTCACATCCAAAAGGGCAATTATGATCAAAAGGAAGTTTCAATATTTAGGATTTCTGTTCTGATTAAACCAGGTTCTTAACTGCCTTAAGCTCTTGTCTGATGCTGATATTAATGTATAAAATACAAAGCACTTGATCTGCTTACCTGATGCACTCAATGACACTGTCATTTACTGTATTATAAGAAAGTATTACTCTTTCTAATGAATCGAATTATAGCAAACACTAGGTGTTGTTTCTAAAAACTTTCCTTATTGTTCTTATTCTCTTTCTTTTTGCAACAAGGGAAAATGAAAAAGGGGGAAGGCTAAAGTATGTTTTCAGATGCAAGTCAATCGTCAACAGAGTCATTTACAAAAGAACCCAGTATTTGTTGTAGTCATTAAATTTATGAGTTCTTACTTTGTAGATTTGCAAATGGAGACACAGAATTGAATCCCATTTTAATCCTGCAATGCATGTTTAAATATGAGTTTCTTATTACTAGATACATGTATGTTTTAACACTAGGCCTTATTCTTATAACTAAGGTTATTTTCCTTGTGAACTTTGTTTCCTTTCCACTTTGATTCTAATGTCACTTTGCATCCCTGGGTCCAAACGGCAGTTTCTCAGATTAAATAGATGCCTTTTTTTTTTTTAATAGCAACTTGGAACATGTGTGGACATAAAATCATACCTTATCACTACAAATTAAATGTGTTCATGAGGCCATGATCATGATAATCTTTCCTAAGCGTTCCTATTTGGTACCAGATACAACAAATGAGATAATATGTGGAAGTCTAACTGTGGCTAGACCAGTAAAAGTGTTCAGTAAAAACTTGTTGAATTTGTTAATGGATCTTTACAAGCCCCTCTTTTTGATTACCTAATTCTGGAGATGGTTGATTAAATTGCTCTTTATTTTTCTGTCAGCTTCTTGGAGTAACACCTCTGACACAACAATAGAAAGAGGAAAGAAAAATCTGCATGGTCAATTTTTGGTTTAGCTTTGACATAGGAGATAAGGAACAGGACACTCTCATTTACTTCTAATAATAATTGACTAACAACTACTGAACTCTATCAGTATTCGCTACCACCTGTCAGTTTGTCATCCTGTGATGGCTTTCAACTTGCTATGATGCTGAAAGTTACGCCACTGGTATTTCAAATACCAGTAGGGTCACCTATGGTGGACAGGTTTCAGTGGAGCTTTCAAACTAAGACTAGGAAAAAGGCCTGGCAATCTGCTTCCAAAAATTAGCCAATGAAGACCTTATGGATGATCACAGAACAGTGTCTGATTTATTGCTGGAAGGTGAGATCCTTGAGTTAGAAGGCACTCAAAGTACTACTGGGGAAAAGCTGCCTCCTCAGAGCAGAGCTGATCTTAATGACGTGGATGGAGTAAAGCTTCTGGACCTTCTTATGCTGATGTGGCACAACTCAAAATGGGAAGCAATAGCTGAAAATATCCATTAATAAAAGGAACATGGACAGTACAAAGTATGAATCAAAGATAATATGAAGTTATCAAAAATGATATGAAATGCTTGAAGTTCGATATTCTAGACATTAGTGAGCTCAAATGAACTGATATTGGCCATTTTGTATAGGACAATAATAAGGTCTACTATGCCAGGAATGGCATAGTAGATGAATGGCATTGCATTCATTGTCAAAAAGAACATTGCAAGATCTATCCTGAAGTACAATGCTGTTAGTGATTGGTTAATATTCACACACCTACAAGGCAGATGCATCACAAATGCCAAAGATGAAGAAATTGAATTTTATGAACTTCTGCAGTCTGAAATTGATCAAATGTACAATTAAGATGCATTGTAGTTGGAAAATACACCCTTGGTGATAGGAATGATGCCAGTGATTGCATGAAATAGAATTCTGGAAGACCAATGACTTACTCATCAAAAATACTTTTTTCAACAATCACTGTACATGTGGACATGGATGGTTTACACAGGAATCAAATCGAATACACCTGTGGAAAGAGATGATGTAGAAGCTCAGTATTATCAGTCAAGACAAAGCCAGGTCCCGACTGTGGAACAGACCATGAATTGCTTATTTGCAAGTTCAAGTTGAAGCTGAAGAAAGTCAATGTAAGTGCAAGAGAGCCAAAGTATGACATTGAATACATCTTGCCCGAAATTAGAGATCATCTCAAGAATAGATTTGATGCAGTGAACAGTAATGACCAAAGACCAGAAGAGTTGTGGGATGACATCAAGGACATTATACATGAAGAAAATAAAAGGTCATTAAAAAGATAAGAAAGATGGAAAAGACCAAAATGGATGTCAGAAGAAACTCTGAAACTTGCTCTTGAATGTAAAGTAGCTCCTTGTCTGTTGCTTTGTTGTACTGTTATGGCTGCGTGTCGCTGGAAGCTATGCCACCAATATTTCAAATACCAGCAGGGTCACGCATGGTGTACAGGTTTCTGTAGAGCTTCTAGATTAAAATAGACTAGGAAGAAGGACCTGGCAACCTACTTCCAAAGAAAATTAACCACTGAAAACCTTATGGATATCAGTAGAACTTTTGCTGAAGGTCATTCAAAAGTGGCTGCAGCAATATATCGACAAGAAACTGCCAGAAATTCAAGCTGGATTGAGAAGAGGACATGGAACCAAGGATATCATCGCTGATGTCAGATGGACCCTGGCTGGAAGCAGAGAATACAGAACGATACTTGCCTGTGTTTCACTGACTATGCAAAGGCATTTGACTGTGTGGATCATAACAAATTATGGATAACATTGCAAAGAATGGAATTCCAGAACATTTAGTTGTGCTCATGAGGAACCTGTACACAGATCAAGAGGCAGTTGTTTGAACAGAACAAGGGGATACTGCATGATTTAAAGTCAGGATTGTATCCTTTCACCAGGAAACCCTGGTGGCGTAGTGGTTAAGTGCTACAGCTGTTAACCAAATGGTTGGCAGTTCGAATCTGCCAGGCTCTCCTTGGAAACTCTATGAGGCAGTTCTACTCTGTCCTATAGGGTTGCTATGAGTCAGAATTGACTCGATGGCACTGGGTTTGGTTTGGTTTTGGTATTCAATCTGTATGCTGAACAAATAATCCGAGAAGCTGGACTCTGTGAAGAAGTACAGGGCATCAAGATTGGAGGAAGATGCATTAACAACCTGCATTATGCAGATGACACAGCCTTGCTTGCAGAAAGTGAAGAGAACTTGAAGCACTTACTGATTAAGATCAAAGACCACAGCCTTCAGTATGGATTACGCCTCAACATAAAGAAAACAAAAATCATCACGACTGGGCCAATAAGCAACATCATGATAAACGGAGAAAAGATTGAAGTTGTCAAGGACTTCATTTTACTTGGATCCACAACGCCCATGGAAGCAGCAGTCAAGAAATCAAAAGACACATTGCATTGGGCAAGTCTGCTGCAAAAGACTTCTTTAAAGTGTCAGAGAAAAAGAGAAAGACCCTCAAGGAGATGGATTGACACAGTGGCTACAATGGGCTCATGCATAATAACGGTTGTGAGCATGGTGCAGGACTGGGCAGGGTTTTGTTCTGTTGTACATAGGGTCACTATGAGCTGGAACCGACTTGACGGCACCTAACAACAACACTGGTAGGACTTCAGCTAATTGATTAATTACATTATATCAGACTGTATTATGGAAGGTGATTATATTAGATGAGATTACATCCACAGGTATAGGCATTAGGATGCCAACGTATTTTTTTTGGAGGGAAGGGGCACAATTCAATCCATAACAAAAGGTAATCTGATCTAGAAAACAGCCAAGAACAAGGAAAGAACACCACAAAGGAAAAACTTAAACATGTTACAAGATCCACACACAAAAGCCCTTTGTTTTATATTCCTTTCTAACAAGCTTGCATAGCTAGTTACCTAGTCGGTAATAAGTTAAAATAATGGCTAGCTCACTGTATGCTAGGGTCTGGCAATATGTAGGCCAGGGCTCCAAGCAATTAACTAGGAATGATTCTTCCATATCACATCTTTCATCTATTCTCAGCCACAGTGAGACTGCATTTCAAACTTTGTACATGAGGTCAATGGCTAACTAGGAACCACTTTAAACAAATGAGGTTGAGCAATAACTATTATTTAAAGTAAAGAGTATTGATCTGTCCTAATAACATTTCCCTGTGAGGCGGTTCTACTCTGTCACATGGGGCTGCTGTGAGTCAGAATCAACTCAATGTCACCCAACAAGAACAACAATAGTATCTTCAGCCACATCAAATGACCTTGGGTACACTGTAGCCCTTGGGCCTATTAGCTTCAATGATCTGTTTTAAGCATTTTATTCTGTCTTGCTCTATTACCAACTGCTCCCTTTGGGAGTCTTATTCCAAACCACCATTCGGTTTTACTGGGACTAATGCATTAGCTTCCCAATCAGATTTATGCCGTTTTTTGAAAAGGGTAACAGTTTATTGACTATAGCATTATCTAGAATATATGTACATGATTTAACCAATTGTTAACTTGCTGGGAGTGGAGTTTTGATGGAGTAGGACCCAGAAAGGTGATGTTTTATGCAGTGAAGAGGTAGAGTTTTTGTTTTGTATAGGAAAAGTGGGGAAGTAATATACTTAATTAACATAGATGTTGCATGACTTTTGAAATATTTAAAGGGAGATGAGAAGCAGTGGCATATACAAATTTTGCCTATTTCACAATAAATCCTCTGGCACCATATGGTTACATCTCTGCACAGGCATGAATGAAACACACTCAAACAACAAAAAACAAGCTAAAAGAAAGTAAAAAGGGATCACAACATTCAAGATCCTATTCATAAACCATACTAATCCTGTTTATGAGCCCATTCCTCAACTCGCAAATACTGCATGTTCAGCTGCTCCAAAGGCTTTCCCACAAATCTGCATTATTTTCTACCCCGACTCCAACCACAATACTATAGGTAATGCTATAGTCAATAACCTGTTACCCTTTTCAAAAAAGGCATAAATCTGAATGGGAAGCTAATGCATTAGTCCAAGTAAAATTGGATGGTGGTTTGGACGAAGACTTCCGAAGTGAGCAGTTGGTATTAGAGGAGACAGAATAAAACACTTAAAACAGATCACTGAAGCTAATAGGTCCAAGGGCTACAAGTTACCCAAGGTCATTTGATGTGGCTGAAGACACTATTGTTGTTCTTGTTGGGTGACATTGAGTTGATTCTGACTCACAGCAGCCCCATGTGACAGAGTAAAATTGCCCCACAGGGAGACACTACTAGAACAGATCAATAGCCTTTGGTTTAGATAATAATTATTGCCCAACCTCCAACCAGAAGCTCTTGATTGTGTAGTTTAGCTCAACCTGTTAGGCTAAATCCTCCCACCCGTCATGTTCAGTCCCCAGGTTTCCAAAAATTTCTCTTAGTTTTTCGGTGAAGTAGGGGTGAGGGAAGAAGAGGTAGGCAGATGGTTTTACTTTAATGTATATTCAAATCACCCCAAAATCTCCCTTGGCTTGATTCTGGTAATTTTTTTTTTTTTTTTTTTTTTACTGAATGACTCATTTCTTCTGTCCTAGAACCAAGAACAAGACCCTGAGGTTCAAATTCAAACCCTGAAGTATTCTTCCTATTCTCGTTTTTTATCTTGCTTATACTCTAGTTACAGCAATAACGATTTTATACTCTAAAAGTGATAATACAGTGTGATAGTGCTCTGTATATGAGTCAAAGGCTACTGTTGTTCCGAGGAGGGAGTAATTTATACCGTCTGCGGAGTAGGGGAGGTTTCAGGAATCTGGTGTTCCTTGGAGCTGCATTTTGAAGATGTGGCAGTTCATGGAATATTCAAGGGACGGTGTTTCCTCTTGGATGGAGTGAATGGCGCAAAGTGGCAAAAAAGAAAGGCACGTCAAAGTCATATTGCAAAGGGCCTTAAATTCCTTGCTAAGATAATCGGAGTGAACAGTAAGCAAAAGCAGGAGACTCCCATCATTTACGTCTCTTAGGTAACTTGTACCACTGTCGAAAACAAACTTGAGAACCAATAATTCTTTTTCGTATTTGACTCTGTAGTCCTGTAGACATGGGTGTTATTGGAGCAGCCAAAAGGCAGGAGGAAACCCTGGTGGCGTAGTGGTTAAGTGCTACGGCTGCTAACCAGAGGGTCGGCAGTTCAAATGCACCAGGCGCTTCTTGGAAACTCCATGGGGCAGTTCTACTCTGTCCTGTAGGGTCGCTATGTGTCGGAGTCGACCCGAGGGCACTGGGTTTGGTTTTTTTTGGGGGGGGGGTGCGGTTAAACACAAGAGTTTCTCCTGTGGAGACAAAATAGGAAGGCTCCTCTATTAGGTGGAAAGATGATAACGGATTAAACCAGGAACGTTTCAGCGGCAATAGAAAGGCAGGGACGGATGGAAAGATTTCAAGGACTAGAGTAGGAAGACTTACTTACTCTACTATGTCACTTCTAATGGTACTGGGTAAATTAGAGCTTCTCTGATTCGCCCTAGCAAATATTGGGGATCTGTCTCTTAAACTACAATTGCCATTAGATTGTCAGTTCTTGAAGGCAGGGATAGTATCTACTCATCCGTGTGTTTCTGGAGCTTTCAATGACATGCAAAAAAAAGTGTTGGTTGTTGAGTGGAAAATAGCTATCAAATGATTGAAGATTACAGGCTAGTTCTCAGTATAAGTATTAGTATTACAGGTTCAACGATAGCAAGACCCTACACTGATTACCATTTATCCTAAACTTCTAGCGATTTATTTATTTTTAAACATTTTTATTAAGCTGATAAACTGCCCTAGCCTACAAATTTCCAGAGGCTAGATAGTATCAGCTCGGAAGTAACTTTTTTTCTTAGCAGGTCTTATCGAGCGGATATGTGCCAGGATTGTTCTAAGAATACTGTCCCCAGAACATGCGAGGTACCTACTGCCAGTTTTACAGGACCGCGAACCAGATTTAAGTTCCTCAAACCCAGCTGCACGCTGGCGTGCGGGAACCAAATTGCTGGCGCTTGACTTTCCGGACGGAGAGCTACTACGTAGCGGTGGATCGATTGCTTTAGCCTGGCGGAGGCCCATAAGGGGAGCACCGCGCTCCCGGCGGCCGAGGAAAGCTGGTGAACTCAGAGCGGCCTCTGTTTGGGAGTAAGCTTGAAACACAGATTCGCTAGGCAGCGCCAGGCCTGCTTGGCGGGGAGCCAGGCGGGACCGGGAGTCGGTAATGTTTGGTCCCGCCGCGATGCACGCTTTGCGCAGGAACAAGACCCTTCGCTACGGAGTCCCCATGTTGGTGAGTGGAGGCGAGGGGGAAGTTTGGGGCGGGATACCGGAAGGGGTGCCGCTCTCTGCGTGCCGGGTAGCCATTGCGGGAACTCCGTGTGTCATACGTGGGGCAGATGACCGGGACCTGGGCAAGGAAAGGGTTGGCGATGGGTTGGGACTGTTTAGTCAGTCCTAGTCTTTACCCCTCCCGGAATAGGATTTTGCGTTTCCCTTTCCCACCCTGGTGGTGCTGTGGTTAAGAGCTCGGCTGTTAACCAAAAGATTGGCAGTTCGAATGCACCAGCTGCTCCCTGGAAATCCTAGGGGCAGTTCTACTCTGTCCTTATAGGGTTCCTAAGATTCGGAATCGACGCGACAGCAACGGGTTTGGTTTTGGTTTCCCTTCCCATGGTTGTTACCAGGGTCTTGCCTGCTTAAGAGTGTGACGTTTTCCCCCATTGGAACGTGTTTGTTGTTCCCAACTCGGTTTCATTCTTGAGTAAATTGAAGCCCGTAGAACGATGTCAGAGCCAGATTTTAACCTAATCCTGGATGATTACAAAGCTTGCATTTTTTTTTTTTTTCACTGCAGCATGACTTTTCGCTAGATCATTGGGACCACGTTTAATTACTTACTGTATCTGTACAACTTCGGGCATCTCCCTGTTTCAGCTTCCTACTTGTGAACTGGCGTATTTCTTCCAGGGTTGTTGTGTTGAGTTAAATAATAAAGAAATGCATAAATGTCTGCCTACCTCCCTAGGATTGAATCGCTGGGTCATGTAGTAATTCTATATTTAGCTTTTTGAGAAAGTGTCAGACTGTTTTCCAAAGCAGCTGCACTATTTTACATTCCCACTAGCAATGCAAAAGGGTTCCTTCCAATTTCTCCTCATCCTCGCCAACAGTTGTTGCCCATCTTTTTTGTTAAGCCTCTCCTTTTGGCTGTGAGGAAACCCTGCTGGCATAGTGGTTAAGAGCTATGTATGCTAACCAAAAAGTCTCTAGTTTGAATCCACATGTCCTCCTTGGAAACTCTGTGGGGCAGTTCTACTCTGTCCTATTGGGTCGCCATGAGTCGGAATCGACTCGAGGCAATCTTTTATTTTTATTTTTTATTGGCGGTGAGAAGCCCTGGTGTTGCAGTGGTTAAGGGTTGGGCTGCTAACCAAATGTCCGCAGGTGGAATGTACCAGCCGCTACTTGGAAACCCTATTAGGACAGTTCTACTGTGTCCTGTAGCGTCGCTACGATTTGGAATCAACTTGACGGCAACGGGTTTGCTTTTTGGTTATTGGCTCTGAAATGATACATCACTGTGACTTTGAATCCCATTTCCCTAATGACTAAAGGAGCCTTGGTGGCACAGTGGTACAGCGCTTGACTGCTAACCAAAAGGTTGGTGGTTGGAACTCATCAGCTGCTCCAGGGAGAAAGATGTGGTAGCCTGCTTCTGGTAAAGATTCACAGCCTTGGAAACCCTATGAGGCAGTTCTGCTCAGTCCTGTAGGGTTGCTATGAGTCACAATCGACTCCACAGCTGTGTTTTTTTTTTTTTTTTTCTAATGACTAATGATATTGAGCATCTTCTTAGGTGCTGTCGGGTGGGTTCTACTTTATATTGACCCCATGTGACAGATTAGAGCTGATCCATGAATTTTTCTTGGCTATAATCTTTAGGCAAGCAGATTGCCAGGTTTTTGCCAACCTTAGTAGCCAAGTACTTATCATACGTTTATTGGCCATGTATATATCTTCGTTGGAGGAAATATCTGTTCAAATCCTTTGCCCGTTTTGTAACTGGGGCATTTGCCTTTTTATTGGACAGATATTTCCTTAAACAGCTGGAGCCAGTAAGTCTCCCAGCCTTTGCCCGAAGCTCTGTGTGCTTGTTTGAGCATACTGAACACAACCGGGCAGTTTACAACTCTGTCTTGGCTTTCACTTCTAGCTTGTGCACAGCCTCAAGGTTAGCTGTAGGTGAGAGTTTATAGCCCTCTCAGGTCTTCCCTGAACACGCATACTGCTCTGGGCATGCACACAGTTCTGTGCATAGCCATCGCCGTCTAGGCTCCCAGGAATATGTCCAAGCTTTTCAGAATCCTCTGTGGACATCTTATTCTCCATATTTTCTTTCTAAGTAAAAACCTAACTTGTATTGTTCTATATCGCCTTGTATCACTCTCCATATGGCAGTTCAATGCCTCCTGTATTTAGTCCCTCTTTTTGATTATTGTGATCTTTTACCTATTGACTTCCATAATTCCCTGTTATGTGTATTTTTTTTTTTAATTAATCTTAATTTGTTTGTTTTTGTGATTTCCCTATTTGAGTTGATATCAGGACGTTCTGTTTTGTGACCTTGTGTTGTGCTGATATCTGATATTATTGGTTCTGTGACCAAACAATATCCTTTAGTATTTCTTGTAGCTTTGGTTTGGTTTTTGCAAATTCTCTAAACTTGTGTTTGTCTGTAAATATCTTAATTTCGCCTTCATATTTCAGAGAGAGTTTTGCTGGATATATGATCCTTGGTTGGCAGTTTTTCTCCTTCAGTGTTCTGTATATGTCGTCCCATTCCCTTCTTGCCTGCATGGTTTCTGCTGAGTAGTCAGAACATATTCTTATTGATTCTCCCTTGAAGGAAACCTTTCTTTTCTCCCTGGCTGCTTTTAAAATTTTCTGTTTATCTTTAGTTTTGGTGAGTTTGATGATAATATGTCTTGGTGTTTTTCTTTTTGTATCAATCTTAAATGGGGTTCGATGAGCATCTTGGATAGATATCCTTTCGTCTTTCATGATGTCAGGGAAGTTTTCTGTCAGAAGTTCTTCAACTATTTTCTCTGTGTTTTCTGTCCCCCCTCCCTGTTCTGGGACTCCAATCACCCGCAGGTTATCCTTCTTGATAGAGTCCCACATAATTCTTAGGGTTTCTTCATTTTTTTTAATTCTTTTATCTGATTTTTTTTCAGCTATGTTGGTGTTGATTCCCTGGTCCTCCAGATGTCCCAGTCTGCATTCTAATTGCTCGAGTCTGCTCCTCTGACTTCCTAGTGTGTTGTCTAATTCTGTTATTTTATTGTTAATCTTTTGGATTTCTACATGTTGTCTCTCTATGGATTCTTGCAACTTATTAATTTTTCCAGTATGTTCTTGAATAATCTTTTTGAGTTCTTCAACAGTTTTATCAGTGTGTTCCTTGGCTTTTTCTGCAGATATCCTAATTTCATTTGTGATATCATTAAGCATTCTGTAAATTAGTTTTTTATATTCTGTATCTGATAATCCCAAAATTGTATCTTCATTTGGGAAAGATTTTGAATCTTTTGTTTGGGGGGTTAGAGAAGCTGTCACGGTCTGCTTCTTTAAGTGGTTTGATATGGATTGTTGTCTCCGAGCCATCACTGGGAAACTAGTTTTTCCAGAAAATCCGCTGCGAGCAGTCCAAATCCCTGCGGGACGGTTCCCCGGCTCGGATGCTGCTCTTTCTGCTCCAAGATCAGTCACTGCCTCCCGGGGACTTCTCCTACCGGCTGCATCCCACGCCGCCCGTGGAACCGGCTGGTCCCCCTCCCGGGGTTAGTTCCGGGGGGTGGAGCAGGTCTCTGTGCTTGTGCCGTACCTGACTGGTACGCTGGCTCCAGGCTCTGGAAACTATCGCTGCTTCCCCGTATTAGTTCGTTCACCGTCTCTAAATCCGTGTTTGTTGTTCAGGGTTCGTAGATTGTTATGTATGTGATCGATTCACTTGTTTTTCCGTGTCTTTGTTGTAAGAGGGATCCGAGGTAACGTCTGCCTAGTCCGCCATCTTGGCTCCCACTCCTCTCCATATTTTCTTTATAAGCTCTTTGGTTAGCCTATTTTTTGTGCTGGTTAACATGCTGGGCTGTTAACTGAAAGTTTAGAGGTTCCAGTCCAGCTAGAGGCACTGTGGAAGAAAGGCCTGGTGATCTACTTTCCCACTATCAGCCATTGATAACCTTATGGAGCACAGTTCTACTCTGACACACATGGCGTTGCCCTGAGTTGGAATCGACTGGAGGGCAACTGGTTTTGGTTTATTGTTTGTCCAAATTGCTGTCCACCACCTGAAGCAGCCAGGATACTAAACAATTGCCTCTGATTTTTTTTTCAATGAATGCCTCCAGGGGAAAGTCTGTTCACACTGGATGAGTACCAAGTCAGGTCAACTGAAGGCAGCATTGCTAGTGGGATCCACCAGGGAACAGGTCAAATATTGACAATTCCCTGGGGACAGAGTTTTAAGGAGCTTCAGTCCCATTCTGCCCATTCAGTGGTTGCCAAGCTTTTCACCATGATTGTAGGCTGTTGACTTTTCAATACTATCACAGACCGGAGGGGCATGGTGGAAATAGGACAAGTTAAAATGCCACACAGCTCAGTGTTCTTACTGAGATTCAGGTTTTGGGGTTTTGTTTTTGTTTTAGAGTAAATGCTTCCCAGATTGCTGCAAACCTTTGTTTAATTTCCAGAGTCTGAAAAGTTGATTTTAACAATTTTTTACCAGTGTTTTCTTAGCTTTTATGGACGAGATGATTTTTGGAGATCCTTACATGCTGTCTGACAGACATAACTCTGATTCTTCTTTTTTATACTTTATTTTTTTGTGGTTTTTGAGAATATACACAGGAAAACATATACCAATTCAACAGTTTCTACATGTATAATTCAGTGACATTGATTACATTGAGTTGTGCAACCATCTCACCCTCCTCTGAGTCGTTCCTCCCCTATTAATATAAACTCACTGGCCCCAAGCCTTCTATCTGACCTTTAAAGTTGCTGTTATCAGTTTGATCCCATATAAATAAATCTTAAAAGAACATAGTGCTCAAGGCAGACATTCTTTACTAGTTAAGCTAAACTATTGTTAGGTTTTAAGAAGACTTTAGGGGATATTTTTGGTTTAAGGTTCAATGATTATCTCAGGGGAATAGTTTCAAGTGTTCATCCAGCCCTCTTGGCTCCAGAAAGTCTGGAGTCCATGAAAATTTGAAATTCTCTGCATTTTTCCCTTTTGATCAGAACTCTTCTATAGAATATTTGATCAAAATGTTCAATAATGGTAGCCAGGCACCATCCAATTCTTCTGGTCTCACGGCAAAGGAGGCAGTTGTTTACGGAGGTGATTAGTCACACATTCTGTTCCCTGTTCTTATTCCTGACTCTCCTTCTTCCTCTTTTGCATGCAGTTGTTGTGCCTTGGGTTCACCACTGGCAAGCTTTTAAGATCCCAGGTACTGCACAATGAACTGGGAGATAGAACAGAAGCTCCAAGGACATTATTAGGCCGGTTAAGTGGAATGTCCCATGACACCATTACCCTAAATCCCCAAACCAAGGAACCAAATCCCATGAGGTGTTTGGTTGTACATAAGCATCCTCAGCCTTTTTTTTGGTCATTTTTGTAAAAATGTTGGTTCTCTTTTATATCTTCTATTTCTTTGGTGAGATTTTCTAATTTTTCATTTATTTCAAGAACATTGCTCATTGCA
Organism: Loxodonta africana; assembly: GCF_030014295.1. NCBI lineage: Eukaryota > Metazoa > Chordata > Mammalia > Proboscidea > Elephantidae > Loxodonta > Loxodonta africana. Next base: position 82,537,808 of record NC_087351.1, on the reverse strand, counting down.
GTTGCTTTTCGAGGCATTTTTTATGATGGCTGCTTTAAAATCTTTAAATTTCAGATAATTCGAACATCTGATTTACCTCCATGTAAACATCTATTGATAGTCTTTTTAAAATTCTAATTCTGTTATTTTCCTGATTGTTGTTATGACAAGTGAATTTTGGCTGTATTTTGGACACTGGATATTATGTTAGGAAACTCTGTATCCTATTTGAAGCCTCTACTTTAGCAGGCAGTTACCACGTTTAGATTTAGCATGTAGGTTGTAGCCTACTTTTTTGGCTTTCTTCCCAGTGATAATTTAGGTTCCAGAGCCCTTATAGTGCTAATCTGGTCTGGTTTGCGCCATCACTGATAGGGGTGGAATGCACTTCCCTAGGCTTCTCAGCGCAGCCTGCTGGGGAATGGCAGACACTGGGCCTGGAGGGTGGATAGCACTTCCCCTGTCCTATTCTCCAGGCTGTCCAGTGCTGGTAGGGTGCTCACTTGATCCCTACTTGCTTCTTTTTGCACATATTGTTGCATTTCTATATGGTGCACCGTCTATTTGGTCTGTTTTTCCCCTTAATGCTTTGCTGTGCTAACTGTTCTTCATCTTCATAATCTGAATTTAAGTTCAGGTCTTCTGAGAAGTCTGTTTTACAGCCTGTTCTCTGGGTTAGGTGTCAGGCTTAGATCCTCCCATGGCTCTGCTCCTGTGAATCATGTCATACAGTGCACTGTTTTTTTTTTTTTTTTTAAATTTTTATTAAGCTTCAAGTGAACATTTACCATTCCAATCAGTCTGTCACATGTAGGTTTACATACATCTTACTCCCTTCTCCCACTTGCTCTCCCCCTATTGAATCAGCCCTTACAGGCTCTCGTTTCATGCCAATTTTGCCATCTTCCCTCTCTCTCTATCTTCCCATCCCCCCTCCAGTCAAGAGTTGCCAACACACTCTCCCGTGTCCACCTGATTTAATTAGCTCACTCTTCATCAGTATCTCTCTCCCCGCCACTGACCAGTCCTTTTCATGCCTGATGATTTGTCTTCGGGGATGGTTCCTGTCCTGTGCCATCAGAAGTTCTGGGGAGCATTGTCTCTGGGATTCCTCTAGTCGCAATCATACCATTAGGTGTGGTCTTTTAATGAGAATTTGGGGTCTGTATCCCATTGGTCTCCTGCTCCCTCAGGAGTTGTCTGTTGTGTTCCCTGACAGGGCAGACATCGATTGTGGCCGGGCACCAACTAGTTCTTCTGGTCTCAGGATAATGTAGGTCTCTGGTTCATGTGGCCCTTTCTGTCTCTTGGGTTCTTAGTTGTCGTGTGACCTTGGTGTTCTTCCTTTGCCTTTGCTCCCGGTGGGTTGAGACCAATTAATGTATTTTAGATGGCTGCTTGTTGGCATTTAGGACCCCAGGTGCCACAATTCAAAGTGGGATGCAGAGTGTTTTCATAATAGAATTGTTTTGCCCATTGACTTAGAAGTCCCCTCAAACCAAGTTCCCCAGGCCCCAGCCCCTGCTTCGCTGACCTTTGAAGCTTTCATTTTATCTCGGAAACCTCTTTACTTTTAATCCAGTCCAATTAGGCTGACCTTCCTTGTTTTGAGTGTTGTCTTTCCCTTCACCCAAAGCAGTTCCCATCTACAGATTGATCAATAAAAAGCCCTCTCCCTCCCTCCCTCCCTCCCTCCCCCCTTTGTAACCACAAAAGTATGTGTTCTTTTCCGTTTTTTCTATTTCTCAAGATCTTATAATAGTGGTCTTATACAATATTTGTCCTTTTGCAACTGACTCATTTCGCTCAGCATAATGCCTTCCAGATTCCTCTATGTTATGAAATGTTTCAGAGATTCGTCACTGTTCTTTATCGATGCGTAGTATTCCATTGTGTGAATATACCACAATTTATTTACCCATTCGTCCGTTGATGGACATCTTGGTTGCTTCCAGCTTTTTGCTATTGTAAACAGAGCTGCAATAAACATGGGTGTGCATATATCTGTTTGTGTGAAGGCTCTTGTATCTTTAGGGTATATTCCGAGGAGTGGGATTTCTGGGTTGTATGGTAGTTCTATTTCTAACTGTTTAAGATAACGCCAGATGGATTTCCAAAGTGGTTGTACCATTTTACAATCCCACCAGCAGTGTATGAGAGTTCCAGTCTCTCCGCAGCCTCTCCAACATTTATTATTTTGTGTTTTTTGAATTAATGCCAGTCTAGTTGGTGTCAGATGGAATCTCATCGTAGTTTTAATTTGCATTTCTCTAATGGCTAATGATCGAGAGCATTTTCTCATGTATCTGTTGGCTGCCTGAATATCTTCCTTAGTGAAATGTGTGTTCATATCTTTTGCCCACTTCTTGATTGGGTTGTTTGTCTTTTTGTGGTTGAGTTTTGACAGAGTCATGTAGATTTTAGAGATCAGGCGCTGGTCTGAGATGTCATAGCTGAATATTCTTTCCCAGTCTGTAGGTGGTCTTTTTACTCTTTTGGTGAAGTCTTTAGATGAGCATAGGTGTTTTGCACTGTTTTTTAAAAGTCTGTTTAATTACCTAATTTCTTCAAGATTATTATATTAAATTAAATCTTCTAGATTATGAGTGCTTTATAGGCCATTACACTGTCTTCTTTATGTTTATACTTAATTGTGCTAATCAGGAACATGTACATAGATCAAGAGGCAGTCGTATGAACAGAACAAGGGGATACTGTGTGGTTAAAAGTCAGGAAAGGTGTATGTCGGGGTTGTATCCTTTCACCACACTAATTCAGTCTGTATGCTGAGCAAATAATCCCAGAAGCTGGACTATATGAAGAAGAACAGGATTGGAGGAAGACTCATTAACATCCTGCATTATGCAGATGACACAACCTTGCTTGCTGAAAGTGAAGAGAACTTGAAGCACTTACTGGTGAAGATCAAAGACTACAGCCTTCAGTATGGATTGTACCTCAACATAAAAACAAAAATTCTCACATCTGGACCAATAAACAACGTCATGATAAACAGAGAAAAGATTGAAGTTGTCGAGGATTTCATTTTACTTGGATCCACAATCAACAGCCATGGAAGCAGCAGTGAAGAAACCAAAGACTCATTGCATTGGGCAAATCTACTGCAAAAGACTTCTTTAAACTGTTAAAAAGCAAAGATGTCACCTTGAAGACTAAGGCGCACTTGACCCAAGCCATGATGTTTTCAGTTGCCTCTTATGAATGTGAAAGCTGGACAATGAGTAACGAAGACTGAAGAAGAAGAATTGACACCTTTGCATTGTGGTGTTGGCGAAGAATATTGAATATACCGTGGACTACAAAAAAGAGCGAACAAGTCTGTCTTGAAAGAAGTACAACCAGAATGCTCCTTAGAAGCAAGGATGGCAAGAGTATGTCTCACATACTTTGGACATGTTATCAGGAGGAATCTGTCCCTGTAGGAGGACCTCATGCTTGGTAAAGTAGCGGGTCAGGGAAAAAGAGAAAGACCCTTAGTGAGATAGATTGATGCAGTGGCTACAACTGTGGGCTCATGCATATTGTGAGCATGGTGCAGGACGGGGCAGTGTTTCATTCTGTTGTACACAGAGTCACTCTGAGTCAGAACCGACTCAATGGTACCTAATAACGACAGCACCTACCGTAAGGGAGATTATAAAGATTTAAGAAGATCACAACCCTGCAGCTTTTTGTGTTTCACAAACACAAAGATACTTTTCAACCCAAACTATTCCAGCAAGTTTAAAACATCCCAGTTTTCAAAGAAATTCTAGAATCCTTATGATGAGGAGTTACTGGGAGTAATTTTCATCAACTAAAGGGCAGTTTTGTTAAATAATGGTGACATCACTTCTGCGAAAGAGGAATGTCAACTCACACCACCTCATTCTAGCTCATTGCTGGCAGGTAGAGGTGGAAGTTCAGTCCCTGCTGAGACCCACTGATACTACCCTAGCAGTGGAGTGCCGACTAACACTATCTTGCATTGCCTTATTTTGCCTCTTTGTTCTTGGATGGAGTGGGAATGTGCCTCCCCCTGGACCCTGCTGACGCTGCCCCTGCAAAAGTGGTGCACTAACTCATTCCAGCTTGTTGCGCCATGTAGGGCTGGAAGTTCAGCTCTCCACTCAGCCCTGCTGATACCATGGGGTGAGGGGTGGTTTTTCCTTTAGTGTTTGGCTGGAATAGGGTGTGTATTGTCAGAAAGGTTTCCTGTTCTGCTAGGCTGCCCTGCTTCTGGTTCTTTGGATATAGGGAGTAGGCTTTGCTAGGAGCTTTTTGTTTGTTTGTATCTGTTGCCAGTCCCAGATTGCAGGCTTCTCCAGCACCCATTCTGGGATATATGGGAGGCAAAAAGGAAAGCCAGGAAAATTGCTGCTATGTTTTCTCAAGTCTTGAGGTTCCTAGCCAGTCCACCTTCTTTCCATCTTTCACAGTCCTCCTATTTTTGTTTGTTATATTATGTCCAGGGATTTTAGTTGTGAGAAGGAGAATTAGCATGGAACAAGGCCACTTTATCTTGACTGGAACCGGAAGTTCTCTTCCTGAGCTTTTTCCTTTCCAGTTGATACACCTTTTTTTTTCTTTTTCTTATCTTATACTGTATAAGACTTACAATTTTGTGCTGAATAGAAGTGGTGGTAGCGGATATTCTTATTCATGATTTCCAGCACAAAAGCTTTCATAATTCATTGGTAAGGTTTGTATTTGTTGTACTTTCTTTCTTTCTTTTTCTTTTTTAAGGATTTTTACATCTGTATTCTTAAGAAAAACTGGCCTATGATTTTCCTTTCTTTTTTTTTTAATTTTTATTAAGCTTCAAGTGAACATTTACCATTCCAATCAGTCTGTCACATGTAGGTTTACATACATCTTACTCCCTTCTCCCACTTGCTCTCCCCCTATTGAGTCAGCCCTTACAGGCTCTCGTTTCATGCCAATTTTGCCATCTTCCCTCTCTCTCTATCTTCCCATCCCCCCTCCAGTCAAGAGTTGCCAACACACTCTCCCGTGTCCACCTGATTTAATTAGCTCACTCTTCATCAGCATGTCTCTACCCCCCCACTGACCAGTCCTTTTCATGCCTGATGATTTGTCTTCGGGGATGGTTCCTGTCCTGTGCCATCAGAAGTTCTGGGGAGCATTGTCTCTGGGATTCCTCTAGTCGCAATCATACCATTAGGTGTGGTCTTTTAATGAGAATTTGGGGTCTGTATCCCATTGGTCTCCTGCTCCCTCAGGAGTTGTCTGTTGTGCTCCCTGACAGGACAGACATCGATTGTGGCCGGGCACCAACTAGTTCTTCTGGTCTCAGGATAATGTAGGTCTCTGGTTCATGTGGCCCTTTCTGTCTCTTGGGTTCTTAGTTGTCGTGTGACCTTGGTGTTCTTCCTTTGCCTTTGCTCCCGGTGGGCTGAGACCAATTAATGTATTTTAGATGGCCGCTTGTTGGCATTTTGATTTTCCTTTCTTGTAATGCCCTTGTTAGGTTTGTGGTCAACTTTATGATGGCCTGATAAGCTAAATTAGAAAGTGTTCCTTCTTTTCCTAGTCTTTTAAAAAATTTGTGAAAGACCAGGGTCTTTCATCCTAGTTGTTTAGAAGAATTCACCAGTGAAGCCATATGAGCTTGACATTTTCTTTGTTGGACTTTTGTTTTTAATTACAGATTCAATTTATTATATAAGACCATTCAGATTTTTTTTTCTTCTTGTGTCAGTTTTGGCAGGTTAATTTTTACTAGGAATATTTTTCTTAATAATATCTTACTTTTTTCCCCCATTTCTTTAGAATGGGTTATGATGTCCCCTTTGTATTTCTTTTATTGGTAATATATTCTCTCTTTAAGAATCAGTTTTTGGTTTTGTTGATATTCTCTGAATTGTACATTTAAAAAAATTTTTAATTTTCTCTTGATCATTATATTCTTCTGTTTCCATTTGGTTTAATTTACTATTATTTTTCTATCATTTTGAGATTAATTTTTAGATTTATTTATATTTTTAGTATTTCCCTTTAAGCTTCCTAGTGTGAAGGTTGTAAATAACATAGAAAGGCCACCTACTATATAGTAGTCTATGCCTCATATCAGTGATGCCATAAAGAATGTTTTGTTTAAGTAGGTTATAAAAAAGGATACTCTGTCCCACTCTGAGGTGGCATAAACCATAGTTTTCTCCATTAGTCAAAGACAAGTTGATGGGTTTGGTCTGTGTAGCTTTTTTTTTTTTAAATAGTTCTGTTAAGATTTTTATTTCATAGAGAAAATTAATATTTAGAATTACTAAGTAGGATTTGCATGCTGTTATTAAGGACTTTGTATAAGTTTTCCACTGAATGCAGTGGGAGCCATTGTAGGGTTTTGAGCAGAGGAAGGATATGATCTTATTTACACTTTTAAAAAATCCCCTGGAATCCAAATAACAGTCTATTGCAGTAAACCTGATGATGAATTATGGGGTCTGGCACCAGAGTGGTAGCAGTGGAGAGTTGAGAAAATAGAAGCAAAAGAATTTGCTGTTGAATGGATTTGATGTGGGGTATGCGAAAGAGAAGAGTAAAAGATGACTACAAGCTTTGTTTGTAAGCAACTGGAAACATGAAATTGCCATCAACTGAAATGGGAAAGGCTACAGGACAGGCAGGTTTGAGGAAGGGATATCAAGAGTTCAGGGATGGACCTGTTGCATTTTAGATGGGGCCTAAGGTGGAACAAGGAAGACTGAAGAAGAATTGACGCCTTTGAATTGTGGTGTTGGCGAAGAATATTGAATATACCATGGACTGCCAAAAGAACGAACAAATCTGTCTCGGAAGAAGTGCGGCCAGAATGCTCCTTAGAGGCAAGGATGGCGAGACTGCGTCTTACATACTTTGGACATGTTGTCAGGAGGGATCAGTCCCTGGAGAAGGACATCATGCTTGGCAGAGTACAGGGTCAGCAAAAAAGAGGAAGACCCTCAACAAGGTGGATTGACACAGTGGCTGCAACTATGAGCTCAAGCATAACAACAATTGTAAGGATGGCTCAGGACCGGGCAGTGTTTCGTTCTGTTGTGCATAGGGTCGCTATGAGTTGGAACCGACTCGACGGCACCTAACAACAACAATAAAGCTGGAAATATTAATTTGTGAGTAATCAGCATATTAATGTTTTTAAAGGCATAGGTTGGATTGAGGCCATAAAAGAAGTAAATGTAGATAAAGAGGAAGACTGACATTTTTCCCTGGGGCACTTCAACACTAGAGGACAGAGGCTTCCTGGAGGAGCCAATAAAGGAGACTAAGAAGAAATGACTTTCTCAGGTAGAAGAAAAGCCAGGTGTAAGGGAAGAGAATCAACAGTGTCAAATTTTACTCATCAAATTAGATGACAACAGAGAATCAACCATTGGTTTTAGTAACTTGGGTGCCACTGATGGTTGGAATGGGCTTAATAAAGAGTAGGGGGAACAGTGAGTATAGACAACTCATTTGAGAAATTTTTTACTGCAAAATAGTACAAAAAAAAATAGTAGCTGGTGGGGAAGTAGGGACTAGAGAAGTTTGTTTTTTGGTTTGTTAAATTGGAGAAATAATGGTACTTTTTATGATGAGTCATGCAGTGATGAGCAAGAACTTGATGACACAGGAAAGAGGAGAGAATTAATGAAGCAGCGTCCTTTAGAAGGTAAGAGGAAATGGGATTTAGGGTACAGATGTTTCTTGGAGACAGTATATACTGGGAAACAGACTGTACATACATACACTTTTCCATCTACTCTGAAAAGATGAATGGTAACTCGCCAGGAGAAAATGATCTATAAGACTTTGTGGAATCTGTCTCTGTGGGTGTTTAGAGAAGTAATCTCTAAATTTTGCCATTCTTTTATTTGATTGTTCCCTTTTTTTGTTTCAGATGCTGATTGTTGGAGGTTCTTTTGGTCTTCGTGAGTTTTCACAAATCCGATATGATGCTGTGAAGATTAACGTAAGAACTAAAATTAGAGTTTGACATATGTTTATATATGTGTGTCCTGGTTTAGAGGAAGTGTATACTCAGTATTCCAAGTAGTCTGAGCTTTGTGTTACTTTTCAAGGCTAATATATACTATCTGGGCTGTTTCTTATTCTTTAAAATAATGCTAAAGATGACATGGAAGTGAATCATGGAGTGTAAAGAATTAGTAATCTTAGACTCCTTAGTCACTGGGAAATTTGTAATGTTGTTAGATTTCTTCCACAAAATATACTTTGGTGAAGTTTTTAGGATTTGTCGTTTGGTGCCATTGAGTCGGTTTCGACTTGTAGCTGTCCTATGTACAACAGAACAAAATGCTGCCTGCTCCTGTGCTACCCTCACAATCGTTGCTATGCTTGAACCCGTTGTTGCAGGCACTGTGTAAATCCATCACATTGAGGGTCTTCCTCTTTTTCGCTGACCCTCTACTTTACCAGGCATAACATCCTTCTCCATGGACTGGTCCCTCCTGATAATGTGTCCAAAGTATATGAGACAACGTCTTGCCATCCTCGCTTCTAAGGAGCATTCTGAGTGTACTTCTTCCAAGACAGATTTTATTTGTTCTTCTGGCAGTCCATGGTATATTCAATATTCTTTGCCAACACCATAATTCAAATGCATCAATTCTTTTTCGATCTTCTTTTTTTATTGTCCAGCTTTCACATGAGGTCATTTTAGAATTTAGAAGGGACTAAGGAACCGCCACCCATCTGTCAGCTTGTTGTACTGTGGTGGCTTGTATGCTCCTATGATGCTGGAAGCTGTGCCACTGGCATTTCAAATACCAGCAGAGTCACCTATGATAGACAAGTTTCAGCAGAGCTAGCTTCAAGACTAAGACAGACTAGGAAGAAAGGTCTAGTGACCTACTTCTGAAAATTAGCCTATGAAAACCCTGTGGATCACAACAGAATATTGTCTGAGATAGTCATGGAAGATGAGGCCCCTGGATTGGAAGGTTCTTCAGGATAGCCTCAACAGTGAACTCAAATATACCAGTATTCATGAAGGTTGTACAGGACCAGGTGGTATTTCATTTTGTTATATAGAAGGTTGCCATGAGTTAGAGCCAACTCTACAGCAGGTAACAACAACCTATTCTCATAATGTCTGTTTTGTGGTAGGACTGTATTAGTTTGTTTATATACATTATTCTCTTGAGGAAAATGAGGTTCAGAGAGATTAAGTAACTTTCCTAAGGTCACATGGCTATTTAGTGATAGAGTTAGGGTTCTCACCCTCTGTTATTACACAGTTGCTTTCAAATTTACACAAAGTGATACATAAAAACTCTTTGGGTCATTCACTGAAGCATGTAGTTTTTGTTTGTGACATTTGTGTTTTTTCCAAGTCAGATATGTATTTCATTAGCAGACCTCAGTAATGTTGGTGGGAAAGTAAAGAGTATTAAAGGCCTATTCAATATTCGTAGTTAATTTTATGGTCTGAGAGAAACACCACCTTAAGCTAGCCTTAAAGACAGTAGGTATGTGAGTAAATATTACATTTAAGAAGAGTGTATAGTTCAAGGGAATGGAGCAATTTTCAACTGTGTTTAAAGGTTTCTGTTATCACCCCAATTTATCAAGCAATTTTTTCTCTTTCTGTTTTAAGATGAAAGTTATAGTAATCTGACTTTTGGAAATGGGAAGACATGCATATTTGAAAAATAGTTGAGAATTTTTCATGTGTTAATCAATGTATTAGGCCCTACAGATAAAGATTCAAGAAACTGGTCCTTATAAAGCTTATAGCATAATCGAGGCCAGAGACATCTAATTTAAAAATGTACCCAAACATACCTATGCCCAATAAAATGCTGTATAGAATTATACCATAAAACATCACTGAAACTGCAAGGAGAGGCAAACAGTTTAGACTTGGAAAAGGGAATTAGGGAGGTTTGCTAGCGGTATCAGCCCTTGAATTAAGGCTTTAAGATTGAGTAGGAGTTAGCTAAATAATGGAAGTGATTTAATTCCTATAAGGTAGAGGGAGCATTGTGTATATGGTCAGATATTCATTTTAGAAATATCTCTCTGGTAAAGTGGTGTATAGGATGGAAGGGCAGTGCGGAGCAAGATAGGAGGGAAGATATTGTTTAGATTGGAGGTCAAGAGACCCATTAGGAAGCTATGGCAGTAGTGTAGGTGAATAATAACAGCACTTGAAATAAGATATTTACAGTGAAGACAAAGAGAAATGATGGACTCCAGAAAAAATTTTAGCAGCAAATTGATAGTATTTGATGACTAATGTCATGTATGCAATATAACAATATGGGTAAATGTAGGCGGACTCAAGGCTTTTAGCTTTGAGAAAGGGATAGATGGTGGTGCTAATCACTGAAAAATACAGGATTAGTTTCACCTTTCTTTGGAATGGGTACAAATACAGATCTCTTCCAGTTAGTTGGCTAGGTAGCCATCTTCCAAATATCTTTGCATAGACGAGTGAGCACCACCAGCCCTGCGTCTCAATTGGTATTTCGTCAATTCCTGGAGCCTTGTTTTTCGCTATTGTCTTCAGTGCAGCTTGGACATCTTCCTTCAATACAATCGGTTCTTGGTCATATGCTACCTCCTGAAATGGTTGAACGGTGACCAGTTCTTTTTAGTACAGTGACTCTGGATTCTTTCCATCTTCTTTTGATGCTTCCTGCGTTGTTCAATATTTTGCCCGTAGAACCTTCAGAATTAAAACTTGAGGCTTGAAATTTTTCTTCAGTTCTTTCAGCCTGAGAAATGCCAAGAGTATTCTTCACTTCTGGTTTTCTAACTCCAGGTCTTTGCATATTTCATTATAATACTTTACTTTGTCTTCTCGAGCCACCCTTTGAAATCTTCTATTCAGCACTTTCCCTTGATCATTTCTTCCTTTTGCTTTAGCTTCTCTCTGTTCAAGAGCAAGTTGCAGAGTCTTTTCTGACATCCTTTGTGGTCTTTTCTTTCATGTGGTTTTTTTGTGTGTGTGTATTTTAGGTGAAAGTTTAAAGCTCAAGGTAATTTCTCATTTAAAAATTTATACACAATTGTTTTGTGACATCGGTTACAGTCCCCACAATGCGACAGCACACTTCCCCTTTCCATCCCCAGTTCCCTGTGTCCACTTGACCAGTTCTTGTCCCTTCCTGCCTTCTCATCCTGCTTTTGGAAAGGAGCTGCCCATTTGGCCTTGTATGTCTGATTGAACTAAGAAGCACATTCCTCATGTGTATTATTTTTTGACTTACAGTCTTGTCTAATCTTTGAAGAGTGGGCTTCGGGAATGGTTTCAGTCATGAGTTAACAGAATGCCCAGGGCTATAGTTTTGGGGGTTCCTCCAGTCTCTGTCAGACCATCAAGTCTGGTCTTTTTACATGAGTTTGAATTCTGTTCTAATTTTTCTCCTGCCTTGTCTGGGATTCTCTGTTGTGTTCCTTGTCAGGGCAGCCATTGGTGGTTGCTGGGCACCATCTCATTCTTCTGATCTCAGGCTGGAGTCTTTGGTTCATTTGGTCTTTTGGGCTAGTATTTTCCTTCTGTCTTTGGTTTTCTTCATTACCCTTTGCTCTGAGTGGAATGCGACCAATAGATGTATCTTAGATATCCTCTTGCAAGCTTTTAAGACCCCAGGTGCTACTCAACAAAGTAGGATGTGGAATATTTTCTTTTTTTTTTTTTTTAATTGTACTTTACATGAAGGTTTACAGAACAAACTAGTTTCTCATTAAACAGTATACATATTGTTTTATGACATTGGTTAACAATCCAACGACATGTCAACACTCTACCTTCTTGACCTTGATTACCCTATTACTAACTTTCCTGTCCCCTCCTGCTTTCTAGTCCTTGCCCTTGGGCTGGTGTGCCACTTTAGTCTTGTTTTGTTTTATGGGCCTAGCTAATCTTTGCCTAAAGGGTAAACCTCAGGGTAAACCAGGAGTGACTTCATTACTGAGCAAAAGGGGGTATCCGGGGGCCATACTCTCTGGGTTTCTGCAGTCTCTGTCAGGCCAATAAGTCTGGTCTTTTTTTGTGAGTTAGAATTTTGTTGTACATTTTTCTCCAGCTCTGTCTAGGACCCTCTACTGTGATACCTGTTAGAGCAGTCAGTGGTGGTAGCTGGGGACCATCTAGTTTGTACTGGACTCAGTCTGGTGGAGGCTGTGGTAGATGTGGACCATTAGTCCTTTGGAGTGATCTTTCCTTGTATCTTTAGTTTTCTTCATTCCCCCTTGTTCCCGAAGGGGTGAGACCGGTGGAGTATCTTAGATGGCTGCTCACAGGCTTTTAAGACCCCAGAAGCTACTCATCAAAGTAGAATGTAGAATATATTCCTTATAAACTATGTTATGCCGATTGACCTAGATGTCCCTGAAACTATGGTCCCTAGGGCCCAGCTCCAGTTACTCTGGCCCTCAAAGTGCTTGGACGTGTCTAGGAAACTTCTATGCTTTTGTTTTGGTCCTATTGTGCTGACTTCCCCTGTATTGTGTATTGTCCTTCCCTCACTGAATTTAACCTTTGTAAATTTTTTTTTTTTTTTCCTATCTAGTTAGTAATTTCTCCCTTCTCCTCCCTCCCACCCTTGTAACCATCAAAGAATGCTTTTTTGTGTGTTTAAACCTTTTCTTGAGTTCTTCTACTAGTGGTTTCATGCAATATTTGTCCTTTTGTGACCTCATTATTTCACTCACCATAGTGCCTTCGAGATTCATCCATATTGTGAGATGTTTCACAGATTGCTCATCGTTCTTTATCATTGCATAGTATTCCATTGTGTGTATGTAGCATAATTTGTTTATCCATTCATCTGTTGATGGGCATTTAGGTTGTTCCATCTTTTTGGTATTGTTAATAGTGCTGCAGTGAACATGGGTGTACATATTCTATTCATGTGATGGCTGTTATTTCTCTCAGGTGTATTCCTAGGAGTAGAATCGCTGGATCATATGGTATTTCTATTCTAGCTTTTGAAGGAAGCGCCGTATCACTTGCCAAAGTGATTGTACCATTTTACATTCCCACCAGCAGTGCATAAGAGCTCCAGTTTCCTCACAATCTCTCCAACATTTGTTATTTTGTGTTTTTTGGATTAGTACCACCCTTATTGGGGTGAGATAGTATCTCACTGTAGTTTTGATTTGCATTTCTTTAATGGTAATGATTGTGAGCATTTCTCCATATATCTGTTAGCCACTTTGGTGAAGTGTCTGTTCATATCCTTTGGTCATTTTTTGGTTGGATTGTCTTTTTGTTGTAGAGGTGTTGGGTTTTCCTATAGATTTTAGAGATTAAACCCTTATTGGATATGTCACAGCCAAAATTTTTTTCCCAGTCTGTAGGTTCTCTCTTTATTCTTTAGGTGAAGTCTTTTGATGAGCGTTAAGTGTTTGCCTTTTAGGAGCTCCCAGTTACCCCATTTGCATGGGGAATGCTTTCAGTCTTCCTCCGTTTAGAATGATGTTGGCTCTTGGCTTTGTATAAAGGCCCTTTATTATATCACGGAATTTCCTTTCTATTCCTATTTTGCTGAGAGTTTTTATCAGGAATGGGTTTTGAGCTTTGTCATATGCCTTTTTTGCATTGATTGATAAGATCATGTGGTTGTCATCTTTTATTTATGTGATGGATTATGCAGATTGATTTTCTAATGTTGAGCCATCCCTTCATACCTGGTATGGATCCCACTTGGTCACGAAGTATTATTGTTTTGATATACTGTTCAGTTCTGTTGGCTAGAAGTTTTTTTTTTTTTTTGAAGATTTTAGCATCTATGTTCATGAGGGATATTGGTGTATAATTTTCTTTTTTGTGGAGTGTCTTTGCCTGGCATTGGTATCAGAGTTATGCTGGCTTCATAAAATGAGTTTGGAAGTATTCCTTTCTTTTCTATGCTCTGAAATGCCTTTAGTAGTAATGGTCTGAACTATTCTTTGAAAGTTTGGTAGAACTGCCCTGTGAAGCCATCCAGGCCATAGCTTTTTTTTTTTTTTTTTCCTTACCTTTCTAATCTCTGCTTTTATTATGAGTTTATTTAGTTTTTCTACCTCAGTTTGTGTTAGTTTAGGTAGGTAGAATGTTTCTAGACATTTATGCATTTCCTCTAGACTTTCAAATTTGTTGGAGTACAATTTTTCATAGTATTCTGTTATGATCCTTTTTATTTCAGTTGGGTCTGTTGTGAAATCATCCATCTCATTTCTTACTCAGGTTATGTACTTCCTCTCCTATTTTTCTTTTGTCATTTTGGCCAATGGTCTGTCAATTTTGTTGATTTTTTCGAAGAACCAACTTTTGATCTTGTTGACTCTTTCAGTTATTTATTCTCTATTTGGTTTATTTCTGATCTAATCTTTATTATTTCCTTTCTTCTGGTGCCTGAGGGCTTCTTTTGTGCTATTTTTCTATTTGTTTGAGTTCTTGGGTTAATGTTTTGATTTTGGCCCATTCTTCTTTTTGGATGTGTGCATTTATTGCTCTATATTGCCCCCTAAGCACTGGTTTTGCTGTGTCCCAAAGGTTTGGGTAAGATGTGTTTTCCTTTCCATTTGATTCTATGAATTTCTTTATTCCAGCCTTGATTTCTTCTATAACCCAGTAGTTTTTAAGCAAGGTGTTATTCAGTTGCCATGTATTTGATTTTTTTCCCTTGCTTTTTATGTTACTGATTTCTACTGTTACAGCTTTATGGTCAGAAAAGATACTTTGTATTATTTCGATGTTTTGGATTCTGTTAAGGCTTGCTTTGTGGCCTAAGATGTGGTCTATTCTGGACAGTGTTCCATATGTGTTGGAAAAGAATGTATGCTTTGCCACTATTGGGTAGAGTGTTTTGTATATGTATATGAGGTCAAGTTGATTGATTGTGACATTTAGATCTTCTATATCTTTATTGAGCTTCTTTCTAGATGTTCTGTCCTTCACCAAAAATTGTGTGTTTAAGTCTTGTACTATTATCGTGGAGCTGTGTATTTCTCTTTTCAATGCTGTTAGTTTGTTTCATGTATTTTGGGGCTCTGTCATTGGGTGTGTATATATTATGGTTTTGTCCTTCTCGTGTATTGACCCTTTAATCATTATATAGTGACTCCTTCCTTGTCCTTTGTGGTGGATTTTGCCTTAAAGCCTATTTTGTCAGAGATTAGCATTGCCACTCCTGTTCTTTTTTGGTTGTTGTTTGCTGGATATATATTTTTCCATCCTTTGAGTTTTAGTTTGTTTTGTCTTTGTGTCTGACGTGTGTCTCTTGTAGATAGCATATAGATGAATTGTGTTTTTTAATCCATTCTGCCACTCTCTGTCTCTTTACTGGTGCATTTAGGCCATTTACATTCAGTGTAATTATTGATAGATACGAGTTTACTGCTGTCATTTTGATGTGGTTTTTTTTGTGGTGTTGACAGTTTCTTTGTTCCACTTAATTTTCTGTGCTGAGTTCTTTATGTATTTTCTTTTCATCTTTTTCATTATTGTTGATTTTGTGTTTGCTGAGTCTTCATGTTTTCCTTATTTTTTATTTTGATGGGTGGGTTTGTTAGCTTCCTTTGTGGTTACCTTGAAATTTACCTTTATTTTTCTAAGTTTAAACCGGTCTCCTATTTCTTGATATCACCTTAACTTCCTCTCCATATGTAAGTTCTATGACTGCATTATTTATTCCCTGTTTTATGTTTTGTCATTGTCATTGCTTACATATTGACATCTCTGGCTTCCTATTTTCAGTCTTTTAGCTTTGATTTGTTTTTGTGAATGCCCTGTGTGGGTTGATATCTGATGGATCTGTGTGTCCTAGTCTTGGATTGTTATCTGATATTGTTGGTTCTCTAACCAGAGGACTCCCTTTAATATTTCTTGTAATTTTGCTTTGGTTTTTACAAATCCCCTTAACTTCTGATTATCTGGAAATGAGCTTCAGGTATATGCCGTGCTGTTTTATGCTAATTAGGGCATGCAGTATTGAATTGGCCCACACAGGTCTGGGCAGGGGTAAAGGGCACTGCAAGTCTGTGAACCCCTTATACTAGTGACTGGGCAAAGGAGCAGGGCCTCCTGACCTGCCCTGAGTTCCCACCTTAGGGGGCATGGTGTTTTTTAGTACTGAGGGACTGATGTGGGCACGGAGAGCATTGAGTTCCTAGTTAACAGGGCACGGCAGTTGTTGAATACCTGGAGACTGGTGTTGGAGTGGATGGGGGTGGGTGAGGGGAAGTAAGTGTTTCTCTGCTTTGAAACTCTGGAAGAGGAGGAGTTAGTTTGCCCCCCCCACAGTAGGTTAGAAGATTGCACTTAACTTTCACAGGTCTGCTCCTACTTGCTTCTGGAGGTGTGTGAAGATTCACTGCTGTGTGGCTGTGCCTGATGTGAAGCTCATCTTTGAATGTTGGTGCTTGACTCAGCTGGTGTACGCTGCACACATTCAGGTAGCAGGGTGCTGGCAATCTCATGATCTGTACTTCTCTGCTGCTTTTGAATTTTCTCTCCTTCCACCTGACACTCAGTCTAATTCTTCTGCTTTGTCTTTGATGAATAGGGTTCTTCGATTTTCATATATGATCGATTCACTTGTTTTTTCGGGTCTTTGTTGTAAGAGGGATGACTGGGAGCATCTGACTATTCTGTCATCTTGTTCCCTCTTCTCTTTCCTATCTTTTTAATGACCTTTTGCATTCTTCATGTATGATGTCCTCGATGTCATTCCACAACTTGTCTGGTCTTCGGTTATTAGTGTACAATGCATCAAATCTATTCTTGAGATCGTGTCTAAATTCAGGTGGGATATACTCAAGGTCGTATTTTGGCTCTCATGAACTTCCTCTAATTTTCTTCGGCTTCAACTTGAACTTGAATATGAGCAGTTGATGGTCTGTTCCGCAGTCGACCCCGTCCTTGTTCTGACTGATGATATTGAGCTTTTCCATCGTTTCTTTCCACAGATGTAGTCAATTATGATTCCTGTGTATTACATCCGGTGAGGTCCACGTATATAGTTGCCGTTTATGTTGTAGAAGAAAGGTAATTGCAGTGAATAAGTCATTGGTCTTGCAAAATTCTATCATGCGATCTCCAGTGTCCTTTCTATCACCAAGACCATATTTTGCAACTACAGATCCTTCTTAATTTGCCACTTTTGCATTCCAATCACCAGTAATTATCAATCATCTTGTTGGCATTTTGATCAATTTCAGACTGCAGAAGTTGGTAAAAGTCTTCAATTCTTGTTTGGCCTTAGTGGTTGGTGTGTAAATTTGAATAATAGTTGTATTAATTGGTCTTCCTTGTAGGCATATGGAATTATCTTATCATTGACAGTGTTGTATTTCAGAATGGACCTTGAAATGTTCGTCTTGCTGATGAATCTGTTGCTTATTCCTTTTCAATTTGTCATTTCTGTCATAGTAGACCATATGATTATCTGTTTCAGCTCACTAATGCCTAAGATATCAATGTTTACTTTTTTCCATAGCCATGCCAATAAGATTGAGTGTAAAATTCTTTTGAGGTTCTCTTGTTACCAGAGAAAATGCCCTTGGTTCTTGTCTTTGGTGTAGGAAGGAATTCAAATACTGAGACAAGTAGTGCCAGGCAAGCAGAGGTTTATTAGCTAGCAGAGGGTTAGTAGCAAAAGTACACTTGACCAGGGAGTATCAAGCGGGCTACTCCCAGAGAAAGAGAGAGAGTCTGAGTGCCCCAATACAGTTGTTTGCTTAGGGCTTTACACCCTTTTCTCCTACCTCCCCCTGTTAACATTTAACTGCCAAGTCAGGGACCCCTGTAGGGACCATTTCCTCTTTCTCTTTCTCCAGTACCCGAGTGCAAGCTATCCCCCTTATACTCTCGTCTTCAGAACATTTTTGACTGTATTTGAAATGTTAACGCTGATTTGCAAATTGTATATTAAGTAAACTTCAGTCAATTTCTATTATTGGCTTAATAGGATTTTTGCTTTAACACACATTTAGGCCCTTGATCCATTTTGACTGGTTTTTGTGCATGGTGTAAATCATGGAACCTGATTTATACTTTTGCATGTGGAAATCCAATTTCCCTAGCACAATTTATTGAAGAGAATTTGCCCTTCCTCGGTGAATGGACTTAGCACCCTTGCTGAAAATCAGTTGACCGTGCAAATATCATTCATAATAGAGAAGCACTTGAAGCATTCCCATTAAAGCTAGGAACCAGAAAAGAATATCTGTTACTTTTTAATACTATCCTGGAGGTCATAGCCTATACATTCAAACATCAAAAAGAAATAAGTGAAACCTGTAAGAGCCAGAACTCGATGAGACTTCCTTGTTTTTCCAGGTCTCACAAATTTTCTGCCTTTGACAGTGTGCAGTCTTACCACTTTTCTGTCACTCTTTATTAGTAGAAAATATTTGAGTTTTCCTTCTCTGTTTTCCTCCTTACACAGGTTCTGGTTTTCACAGGTTTTACTGTAGCATAAATTTTGGAAAGAAAGAGATGAAATTGTTATTATGTACAGATGAAATGTTGTCTACCAAGAAAACTGAAGAAGATTAACTAAGAACTCTAAGAATGAAAAAGACAGTTTTACAGTGTGGTCCTTGACTTCTTAACACTTTGTCATTTCATTTTGATTGCCTCTTTAATGTGCTAACTTATTTTAAAAACTTTTTTAGCTTCCAGATATATTGGTTAATGATTTTAGGTTTTATTGATCATAGTTAGTGAATATGGTATATATGACAATATTTTTACATGTGAATTTGCCTAGTTTTCCTTTATGCCCTAGAAGAGGGTTAACTTTCATAAATATCTTTTATATTGTTAGGTGCCATTGAGTTGGCACTGGATCATAGTAACCTTACGTATAACAGAATGAAGTGTTGCCCGGTCCTGTACCATCCTCACAGTCCTTGCTATGTTTGAGCCCATTTTTGCAGCCATTGTGTCAATCCTGTCTTGTGTATATTTGGGAGGAAAACGCTGGCAAGATTTTATATATACCTATTAGAAAAACTTGTTAATTATTTTATTCGTATCTGCAATATTCATATTTATTTATGGTCTGCTGCTCTATTAGTTTTTGAAAGAAGTATGTGAAACTCTTCCACTATGTATTGTCTATTTATTAATTGCTTCCTGTATTTTTATCCGTTTTTTGCTGCACAAATTTCAGAGCAATGTAGTCACTTAACATTTTATAACAAATCTAATCTTGAAGAATTGTTCCATTTATCAATATAAAATGTTATTTGTTGATGCTGTTTGCCTTGAATTTTATTTTGTCCATTGTAAATATTGCTATCTCTTGATTTCCCCTGAAACCTAGTTTTTTTATTTTTTGAGTTGTGTTTTTTTAACCCTTTGCCTTCGATGTTGTGCTTTTATTCTTTTTTAAGTACATTACCTGTAAGTAGCATTATATAGCTGGATGTTTAAAAGTTTCAGTGAGAAAACAGATGAGTTGAACACTTATTGGGATTATTGGTATGTTTGTATATATTTCTACCACTTGAAACAGTGGTTGAGAAAATTCAATCAAGTAGAAGCCAAGAAAGAAGAAAAGGAAAAACACAGAGAAAACAGTGAAAATGAATCGAGGTTCCAAGTGATCCTCTCTCAGTATTATCATTGAAAATATAATTTCATTTTCTTTGAGCATTTGAAGTTTCTAATGAACAGTCTTTTTTCCTAATGTTCATTCCTTTGTAAGTAATCTGTTTTTTCATTCTTTTAGCCTTTGAGATTTCCTTTTATCCTTAATATTCTGAGGTTTTACTATGCCTGGCTAAGAGTGTGTTCTTTCAGGCTAAGGACTCATGTCTTTTCTATATAATAAGGAATTCTTTAATCATTTCCCTTTCTCTTGTCTCTTCATTTTCTAATTCTGGAACTCTTAATAGACATATAATGGAACTTTTGGATTTAGCATTCATAATACGCATTTTCTTTTATTCATCTCATCCTTACCTCTTTGTGCATATTCTAGTGGAATCCTTAGGTTGTACTTCCCTAGTTTACTGTATTGCCCTTAAGCAGTGTCCAGTCACTGTTCATTCATTCCATTTAATTTAGTATTTCTGTTGTTTGTGTTTTTTAATTTCAACAGTCACATTCTTCTTTCCTAAAAACTTTGTGATACACGATAACATGGTCTCAACCATTTACCACCATAAAATCCTGTCTAATTCTCTTATAGCTATTTCTTTGTCTCTGGTCTGTGGAAGATGTTCTTTGTTTTCAAGAGCAGCATTATATTTATTAGTATATTTCTTATATCATTTCTATGTAACATAATTTAGGGTGGTGGTAATTAATAGCATGAGCCCTAGAGGCAGAGAACCAACAACGTCCAAAGCACGCTTTGCCTCTTTGACAAGTTATTCACACTCCCTGTGTCTGATTTTCCTTCCTTGTGATAATAGGGATAATAATAATAATACCTATCTTGGATGGTTGTGAGGATTAAATGAAATAATATGACGAAATTTCTGGCAGAGAACAAGTGCTTAGCATATGTTAGCTGTTGTTGGTTATAGTAGTGATGGTCGTAGTACATTAGTTGTCATTATGCAATTAGAGTAGATGAAAATTTTACCGTGTATTTATAATCTGCCATGCTATTCCAGACGTTTCTCCTATAACTTTTAAAATTGAAAATTGAATCTAACAAATTCAAATAACTTACTTGGCGCCTCTTTCTTTTCTACAGATTGATCCTGAACTGGAAAAAAAACTGAAAATGAATGAAGTATCACTGGAGTCAGAGTATGAGGTACAGTACGTCTGTACTGTTTTTTGTAACAAGCTTTTAGTCAGTGACTGGAATCTATCTGCCTCAGATAAACTGCCAGAAAAAAAGTTATCTTGACTATACCATATGGGGACAACCAGGTAGTCACTTGAAAAGGAAATAAAGATGGATCCATACTTCAATTTTAGTTAATTTTAGATGAGTCATAATTTAAAAACAAAAAAATGCTAGAAGTACTAGGGGACAAAATGGAGAATTTTTTTTGTGTGTGTGGTCTCATGTCAGGAAAACATATTTAAATATGATACAAAACCCAGAAGCCATAAAAGTAAAGATTGGTAAGTCCATACATAAAAATTCAGAAGTTCAGCCTAGAAAAAAATCCTGTATATGAAGCCACAAGTTAATGAGAAATCATAAGAATATTCTTTATCTTATCATGATGAATTAATTGATTTTAATGTAAAGAGCATGTACAAATCAATATGAAAAAGTTCAACACGGTAGGAACATGGGCAAAGCATGTCGAGAGTAAAGGAAATACATATGATTCTTAAACATGTGAAGAGATGCTCAGCTTAACTCATTGTAATAGTAATGTTTGTTACAATTATGCGGTGCCATTTTCTGTCCATTTAATTAACAAAAATGAAAGAGTTTAATGGTACATTGTATTATGGGGTGTAGTGAGGGAGGACATTCTCCATCTGTGATGGTTTGGTCATTTTGAGGGAAGTTTATTTTTAAGTTTTTTCTTGACTGTGGATCATTGCAAATGACTTCAGACACCAACTACCAGGAGTTAGACCAACTCCATAGGTGAAGGGCACAGTCCTCCACAAGTCTGCCCTCACTTCAGATAGCAGCCGCAAATTCAGGAGTTCCCAGGGCCACCCTCATTTCTGACCAGCTGGCTCTAAATTCAGGGGTTCTCACTACCCCCTCAGGTTTGATAATTCACTAGAACAAGTCACAGAGCTCATTGAAATTGCTGTACTTACGATTACAGTTTTATTATAGCAAAAGGATACAAATCAGAACCAGCCAAAGGGAGAGATGCATAAGGCAGGGTCTGGGAGGGTCCCAAACTCAAAGTGGCCCCAAAGACATGTTACTTTCCTGGCACATTGATGTACAGAGAATATCTTCAATCAGGGAAGCTCACCAGTGCCTTGATGTCCAGCGCTTTTAATGTGAAGCTTCATTAAGTAGGTGTGGTTGAGTGTATCATTTGCCATGTGATTAAACATTAGCTGCCTTCCACTCCCTGGAGGTAGGGCTCATACTGCATGGCCCAAAGCTCCAAATCTCTAATCACGTGGTTAGTTTTTCTGATGGTTTGGTTTTGGGTTTTATCCTGGGATAACTCATTAGCATAAACTATCTAGGGGCTCAACATGAGTTACCTCATTAGCATAATAGGTGTGGTGCAAGGGATCCATTTTAAATAACAAAGATACTCCAATCATGTAGGAAGTTCCAGGATTTTAGAGTTAGCCCTGGTGGTCCAGTGGTTAAGAGCTGCTAACCAAAATGTCGGCTGTTCTAATCCATCAGCCGCTTCTTGGAAACCCTATGGGGCAGTTCTATTCTGTCTTACAAGGTCTCTGTGTGTTGGAATCGAACCTGTGACAAAGGCCAGACCTCTCCTTGTCATTTTTGATTAAAAGGTGAACATAATACATTAAAGAAACTTCTGAAGAGTGTTGATTCTTGTTTTTGCAGGTAGTTCTTCAGTTATTGGCTGATTACCTTGAACATGTGTTTACTTTTTTTTTTTTTTTTAATATTGTGGTTTTGGTGAAAGTTTACACAGCAAATTAGGTTCCCGTTTGACAATTTCTACACCAAATGTTCAGTGACATTAGTTATATTTTTCACAATGTGTTAACATTTCTTTCAGCACTTCTTGACTCTAATATCTGTTTCGCACTCCATGTTAGCTGGCAGCTAAATGGTAAACCTTGGTGGTCTTGTCGAGGCATGTACAGCCTAGTCTTCAGCTACTCTGCATGTTTTGTGAAATGGAACTCTTTCTTTCACAAGGACTGGGCCATTTTTACGTGAAGTTGTCCTGCCAGCCTTGCACCCCATCTAAGAATTACCTTAAATTCTCGTGAGCACATATATCTGCCTTATCTGGGTGGTGCCTATTTTTGTTTTTTTTTTAATTGTCGTGCAGATATACACAACAAAACATTCACTAGTTCAGCAGTTTCTACATGCACAATTCAGTGACACTGATGACACTCTTCATGTTGTACAACCCTTTTCCCTGTCTTTTTCCTAATTATTCTACCACTAATTAACATATACTCAGTGCCTCCCAAGCAAAAGCTCTCCCTTTCCCCCCCTCACCTTTGGTAACCACTAATAAGGTTTGGTTTCTATATATTTGCATATGTGAGGTCCTATGGTATTTATCCTTTTGTGATGACTTATTTCACGCAGCACGTTTCATCCATATTGTGGCATGCATCATGACTTCATTTTTCTTTATGGCTGAATAAAATTCCTTTGTATGTGTGTACCACATTTTGTTTATCTGTGCATTAATTGATAGACAATTAGGTTGTTTCCATCTTTTGGCTATTGTGAAAAGTGCCACAGTGAACATTGTTATATAGGTTTTATCCTTTTTAAAAATATTTTATAATTTTAGATCATTGCATAACTATGCTTAAAAAATACTTGACTCTCTGGTACTGTAAATTACTGAAATTTTGTTCATCCATATATATTTAATACCCTTGATAAAACTGCAAGTAAAATTTATAGAATGACTTCATTCACTGCTTCCCCGTTATATGGTCAAAAATTGTAACTTACTACTTGTAGATATATAAGCACTTTCTCAGTAGTGATACTGTGGAGGATTTGGCAGTAGATTTTCCTTTTAATTCTTTTAGAAATCATAAAATTTGAAAACTGAAGAAATCACATAGAGAATTTGGTCCAGCTTTTTCATTATTACTTACGAGGGAATTAAGGCCTAGATTCTAGATAAATCACTTGCCCAAGGTTATACAGTTAGTAAAAGAGTAATGCCTAGTATCCATGTGTCATGGTAAATTTATACCATTTTTCCTGTTTCTGAATGAATATAAGCTATTGTGTTCTCTCAGCCTTCTTTTCTATCTTACTCACTCAATTATTCCATAATAATCAAAGCAGCGTATGTAAAAATTATTGTCAGAGTCGTGGCCAGTAGAAGGGTAAAGAAACATTTATGTAGTTCCCTTTTACCCTACCTTCATTTCTGTGCTTGAGAGAGACTTCAGACAAAAATGAAGATAGGATGATCCAAACTGTAATTGAAACTATGTCTGACTGCCTGAAATGCTGTTGCTCATGGCAGTTGTGAGAACTGCCTTTTTTTTTTTTTTTTATCCTCCTTAAGCCCAGCCTCATTTTTTGAAGCCAGGACACATCATCTTGGTCTCTTTTCTTCCTTGTTGCAGACTTTAGAGCCTCCACTTTTTTTCTTTTCCTCTCATCCTCTCATTTACTACACCATCTGTGTGGTCCCTTTTAGTCATTATGCCAGATCAGCCTTCAGATTTGGACTTTGTTTTCCCGGCTTCTTCCTTTGTGCTCAAAATCAAAGCATATTCACTCTTTTTCTGTTTTAGTAGTTTTATACTTACTTAGATATTGATGTTAGATAGGCACTAACATCAATAGCAAGCACAAAAACTTCCAAATACTAAGAAATATGACATCTCTTTAATTATTATGCTTGTTCAGCAGTAAATTTAATTGCTAAAATTATAATTGACAGCTCATTAGATTCTTTCCATTCACCTGTTTATTCATTTATTTAGTAATGTCCTGATCAAAGCCACAGAGCCCCTACACTAATATGAATGCCTTAATTTTTGTGGTTCTGTAGAAAATAAAGGATTCTGCTTTTGATGACTGGAAGAATGTTCGAGGACCCAGGCCTTGGGAAGATCCTGACCTCCTCCAAGGACGAAATCCAGAAATCGTTAAGACTAAGACAGCCTGAGTATGCTGATTCTGTTTTTTTTAATTAAATATGTTATCAATTGGGCTTCCCACTATATGCTCATATATAGTGCTAAGAAAATTCCAGAACTGCAGAACTCTGTATATGAGTAATTCAATGGCAAAGCAATCTTGATAAAAATCTGTATACTTCCCAACTATCCATTTGCAAATGAAGGTAACAGCATTGGCAACATATGTTGTACACCTCTCAATAAAAATGTAGATACTATCACTCAAGAGTCATTTATTCTACTCCCCAACTGCCACTCATATTCCTTACTTACCAGCCACTAGGGGGACATCTTGGATATTTCAACCTGATTCCTAATGAAAACAGTGGATCAGCGTCCAAACTCTCAGTAAAATCAAGCAGTGATTTTATGTCAAACCTTTGTAGGAAAATCAGTGGTGATCACAGTCTGAGAAGAGTCTTGGTTTTATTGACATTACTTAATATGGTGTGGTGATCAGTCCTCAAAGTATCACATGATGTTTGTATTGGTATCATTAATTTAACTGACATCAGCTTAGAGGAAGTTGACTTGAAAAAAAATGTGTTAAGGAAATTATTGTTCCTGGGTAAAATAAAAATCATGGAGTGACACATGATTATATGCAGCTGTAGCAGATTTGTTTGGGTAATGCACAAATTTGGGGAACAGTGATTTAAGGTATGCTTTATGCCTTTTTTATGCCTTAGCATAATTTGACCCTGTAAGTTTTTTTTTAAACCTTGGGTTTGCTATGATCTAATCCCTAGGCAAAAGGATGGAGTTGAGAGAAGTTAGTTTTTTGTTTTGTTTTAACTCTTTTTCTCCTTTCTGCCTATCTTGGGCAGCCTTGTTTTCCCCCACCCAGTTTTTCAGTCTGAGTTCTAGATGCCTAAAGCCTCTCAACTGAAATACTGCCCCTATAACTACCAAGAGATTATAAATCTTCTACACCTCTCACTCCAATCAGAATCTCTATTTTCAGTCTGTTTAGGAAAACCAAAAGCAAGCTGATTATCCGATGGCCATAATTTGTGCTAGAGATGATTCATAAGATACAGTTATCTCAAAGAGCATTTGAATTTAAAAAAGAGCTTCTTAAACCAATTGAATGTTAAACAGTAGAATGTTTTGAGCAAAGGGAGTTGTATCCCTAGCCTGTTCCTATTCTTTAAATCCACCAAAACAGAATCAGAGAGGGTTTTATTCTTAAAAATCTATTGTAACCAGACATCAGTGTGAGCCTCCTCCCCAAACCCACTCCCATGCTACCACCCTGCTGCTAAATGTATGATCTTTACAAACAATAATCTTTAATTTCCTATTTGTTTCCTCAATTTTAGGGGAGGATTAAAAGGAGATAGCTATATAAAGCACATAGCACAGCCCTAAGTGGTAACCATGATTGTTAGGATTTAGGCATCCTGTTTCTAAAAGGTTGCATACTCCTTGTACTGTATATTTTTGTCCCATTTTAGGTATAAATTATATCTTTGAAACATTGAGTTTTTTTCCTCCTAACCCTTGTTGAATTCTCCCCACTCCCTCCTGCATACTCACAGACTAAGAACACATTATTTTACGGTGTATATTCAATGTAGTAAACATTGCCTCTGACACAAGCATTCATTTTTTGAGGTCTACTACAAAATTTAAGTGTTTATTAGAGAAGCTGATTTAGTGGATTAAAAAAAAAAGTAGAACTCATAAAATTGGAGGAGACAGTGTTAGAAACCTATAATATTTGACTTCTGATATTCTGATTTTTCACACTTATACTGTAGAGTTTCAGAAACCCACTGCCCACTGCTGTCGAGTTGATTCTGACTCATAGCGACCCTATAGGACAGGGTAGAACTGCCCCATAGAGCTTCCAAGGACCGCCTGGGAGATTCAAACTGCTGACCTCTTGGTTAGCAGCCATAGCACTTAACCACTAGAGTTTCAGAACAAGTGCTGCATTGTGACTGTGTTAGGTTCTTTGCTTTGGTGATCTCTATTTTGTTCAACCATTTCAAGAGGTAGCATATGATGAGGAACCGATGGAACTGAAGGAAGAAGTCCAAGCTGCACTGAAGGCATGGGCAACAAACAAGGCTCCAGGAATTGATGGAATACCAATTGAGTTGTTTCAACAAATGGATGCACCACTGGAAGTGCTCACTCATCTATGGGAAGAAATTTGGAAGACAGCTACCTGTCCAACTGACTGGAAGACATCCGTATTTATGCCTATTCCCAAGAAAGGTGATCCAACTGAATGTGGAAATTATTAAACAATATCATTGATATCACATGCAAGTAAAATTTTGCTGAAGATCATTCAAAAATGGCTGCAGCAGTATATCGACAGGGAACTGCCAGAAATTCAGGCCAGATTCAGAAGAGGACATGGAACCAGGGATATCATCACTGATGTCAGATGGATCCTGGCTGAAAGCAGAGAATACCAGAAAGATGTTTACATGTGTTTTATCAACTATGCAAAGATACTCACTTGTGTGGATCATAACAAATTACAGATAACATTGCAAAGAATGGGAATTCCAGAACATTTAGTTGTGCTCATGAGGAACCTGTATTTAGATCAAGATGCAGTTGTTTGGACAGGACAAGGAGATACTCTGTGGTTTAAAGTCAGGAAAGATGTGCGTCAGGGTTGTATTCTTTCACCATACCTATTCAGTCTGTATGCTGAGCAGATAATCAAGAAGCTGGACTGTATGAAGAAGAACAGGGCACCAGGATTGGAGGAAGACTCGTTAACAGCCTGCGTTACACAGATAACACAACCTTGCTTCCTGAAAGTGAAGAGGACTTGAAGCACTTACTGATGAAGGTCAAAGACCATAGCCTTCAGTATGGATTGCACCTCAACATAAAGAAAACAAAAATCCTCACAACTGGACCAATAAGCAACATCATGGTGAATGGGGAAAAAAATCTAAGTTGTCAAGGATTTCATTTTACTTGGATCCGCAATCAACACCCATGAAAGCAGCAGCCAAGAAATCAAAAGATGCATTGCCTTGGGCAAATCAGCTGCAAAAGACCTTTTTAAGGTGTTGAAAAGCAAAGATGTCACCCTGAAGACAAAGGTGCGGTATTTTCAGTTGCATCATATGCGTGCGAAAGCTGGACCATGAATAAGGAAGCCTGAAGAAGAATTGATGCCTTTGAATTGTGGTATTGGTGAAGAATATCGAATATACCATGGACTGCCAAAAATACAAACAAATCAGTCCTGGAAGAAGTACAAACAGAATGCTCCTCAGAAGCAAGGATGGCGAGACTGTGTCTTACATACCTTGGACGTGTTGTCAGGAGAGATCAGTCCCTGGAGAAGGACATCATGCTTGGTGAAGCAGAGGTTTAACAAAAGAAAGGAAGACACTCAACAAGATGGATTGACACAGTGGCTGCAACAGTGGGCTCAAGCATAACAACGATTGTGAGCATGGCGCAGGAGCGGGCAGTGTTTTGTTCTATGGTACATAGGGTCGCTGTGAGTTGGAATCAACTTGAGGGCACCTAACAACAACACAATGTTCTGGTAAAAGTTAGACCTTCCTATAGACTGCCTTTTTAAGGAAGAAATATTTTCTGCTCTCCAGTATTATCTTTTAGAAGCTTTTTTCCAATCAAAAAAGTAAAATATAGACATCCAGTTAAAAAATAGCAGTTAGAAAACATGCATTAATCGCTAAAATAAGTCAATACTAGGAGAGAAATGGAAGAGATTGGAAGCTGGAAAACAGATGGATGACTTGTAATTGACTTGTACTCAGATATGCTGAGTTCTTGGTTGGCTGTGGGGAAAGTAAAGATTAACCCTATCTTGGTGCCACTGGAAGTGGGGCACAGGTGGGGCGCATAACAGAATTTGTTACAAATATATTTAAGAATCAGATCAATGCATGCCCTTTCCTACTTGAAGTGGCAAGGGACTCACTGCCCTTCACATCCTAGAGAAGAAAGAGGATTTAATGTCTGAGGAAGTTAAAAACAGGTTTTGGGGTGGGTGACACCAACTACACTTGACAGAGAGCTTGGAGATAAACTTGTGAACAGTTGTTGTTAGGTGCTGTTGAGTCAGTTCTGACTCACAGCAACACTACAAAAGAAGGAAACACTGCCTGGACCTGCACCCTCCTCAGAATTGTTGCTATGCTTGAGCCCATTGTTGCAGCCACTGTGTCAGTCCATCTCATCAAGGGTCTTCTTCTTTTTCGCTGACCCTCTATTTTACCAAGCATGATGTCCTTCTCAGAGACTGGTCCCTCCTGATAACATTTCCAAAGTACACAAGAGGAAGTCTCATCATCCTTATTTCTAAGGAGTATTTTGACTGTATGTATTTCTTCCAACTTAGATTTGTTTGTTCTTCTGGCAGTCCATGGTATATTCAGTATTATTCATCAGCGCCATAATTCAGATGCATCAATTCTTCAAGCTTCCTTTTCCATTGTCCAGCTTTCGCATATATTATTGGCAATTGAAAATATCGAGGCTTGGGTCAGGCGCACCTTAGTCCTCAAAGTGACATCTTTGAAAGAGGTCTTTTGCAGCAGATTTGCCCAGTGCAATACACATCAGTTCTTGACTGTTTCCATGGGTGTTGATTGTGGGCTTAAGTAAAATGAAATCCTTGACAAATTCACTATTTTCTCTGTTCATTGTGATGTTGCTTATTGGTCCAGTTGTGAGGATTTTTATTTTCTTTATGTTGAGATGTAATCCATACTGAGGCTGTAGTCTTCGATCTTCGCGCTTCAAGACCTCTTCGTGCTTCAAGACCTCTTAGCTTTCAGCAAGCCAGTTTGTGTCATCTGCATAACACAGGTTGTTAACGAGTCTTCCTCCAATTCTGATGCCATATTCTTCTTCATATAGTCCAGGTTCTCAGATTATTTGCTCAGCATACAGAACAATTAAGTATGGTGAAATGATACAGCCCTGACATAGGCCTTTTCGGATTTTAAACCATGCAGTATCCTCTTGTTCTGTTCAAACGACTGCCTCTTGGTCTATGTACAGGTTCCCCATGAGCACACTGAAGTGTTCTGAAATTCCCATTCTTTGCAATTTTATCCACAATTTGTTATGATCCACACAGTCGAATGCCTTTGCGTAGTCAATAAAACACAGGTAAACATCTTTCTGGTAAACAGTAGATGTGCTGAACTGAAAAGTAGTTATTTGGTGAAGTTTTACTCACTGAATGTTATGATTCCTCAGTTTTATTTCTTCAGTGGGCTGCCAGATTACTGGCAAAGATTTACTGGCAGGACATTAGATAAGTCATCTATGGGAGATCTGGCATACTTAAGAGAAAATACTTAAAGATAGTTACACGGGCAGTTTCTGACAGCCCATCCTGCTCAGCCTCACAGTGAAGCTTCCTGTGGATAAACCTGACCTATGAACACTTTAGTTTCCAATCACCTTTTTAGTGTCCCACTTTTAAATATGAATGGGTAGCCAACAATTACCAGATTCTTGACAAAAGCTTGTAATATGAAAAACGAGAGCCAAAATATACATACAAATATATATATCCCAAAAACAAAAACATTTTGGAAAAAATGGAGACTAAACGAGGGTAAGAAAATGAGATTATCTACACACATATGTGTGATATACTTACATACATACATATCCGCATCCTTGGAGGCATAAGAAAATACTGTATCCTTGGAAGAAAAACTTGATGCCATTAAAAAAAAAAGTTTTGGGAACTAAAAAAATGGAGGGGAATTAAAGTATTAGAAGATAAAATTTAGATGAAAAAGACAAAAAACGATGGGAATATAGGAGAGAAAGTGTAAGGAAGTTAGTGAAATACAAGAATTGAGGGATATGATTTTTCTAACTTGAAAGGATCCAGGACAACGAATGAAAATAGACCTACACAAAGACATGAAGAACTTCAGAACACTGGTGGTAAAAAGAAAATTATAAGAGCTTTTAGAACAGAAAAATGTTTCCATGCAAAAGACCAAGCCCCTGGAAGATAAACTTCTCTATAGCAACATAAAGGCTAGAAAATGAAAAAATCCCTTAAGCTTTAAAGCAAAAAGATTTATATACTAGAATTCTATTCATAGCCTTCTGTCATCTAAATGTTAAGTATATCCGAACTTGGGGTCACAAAAAATCAGGGCTTCGAACTGGTTCTGCCTTATTCAGTCATGGCCCCTGTCTTGATTGGTTATCTAGTGTTGCTGTATCAGAAATACTACAAATGGATCGCTTCAACAAAAGGAAATTTATTCTTTCACGGTCTAGTAGGCTACAAGTCCAAATTAAGGGCATCAGCTCCAGGGGAAGGCTTTCTCTCTGGTGGCTCTGGAGGAAGATTCTTGTCATCAGTCCTCCCATGGTCAAGCAGCTTCACCTCTCAGGAACCCCAGGTACAAAGGATGCACTTTGTTCCTGGTGCTGCTTTCTTTGTGCCATGAGGTCCCCATGTCTCTCTGCTCGCTTCTCTTGTATCTCAAAAGAGATTGGCTTAAGACCCAGTCTAATCTTATAGATCTCATCAGTATAACTGCTGCTTGTAACTGCTGTCTCATTAATGCCAGTGACAGGATTTACAACACATAGGAAAATAACATCAGATGACCGAATGGTGGACAATCAGACAATACAGGGAATCATGGCATAGCCAAATTGATACACATTTTGGAGGGACACAATTCAATCCATAACAGCTGTCGAAGAGACACCAGAATAGACCCAAAACGTGAGAAATTACAGGCCCTGCTAGAAACTTAATCTCCCTCTTAGAAAACAAAGGAAGCGTGTGCATTGCAACCATATCTCTTGCCCATCCAATTTTGAGAGCAGCTGGAAACAGCAGTGCCCCATTCAAAGATGGCAGCTGACCATGCTACTTTGAATGTGTGTTGTTCTCCACAGTCCTGCCAAAAACCCAATCTCCTATATCAGGCTCCTGAAGGGGCTCACTGTGTCTCTTCGAGATTCCCATTCCAGGGCTTTGAGCTATAATTTTTCCCATTCCAATTCACTCAAATTTCAAAAAATTTGGGTCTGTTCTAGTTTTGCATCGGTGGCCATGACCAAACTGGTTTGAGCTGCTTCAAAGCTCAGCACAGAATACCTCTCATGCACCCTTTCTCAAGAACTTACTTGAGGATAGGTTCTGCCAAAATGAGGAAGTAAACTCAAGAAAGACGAAGACACAAGATCCATGTAGCAAAGGAACAAAACAAGATGAAGAGGATGGGAATATCAGGAATGGTGATGGTGAAAGGAAATCCCAAGACAACAACTCCAGAAACTGGAGCTATCATCAGAAGGCCAAGGGAGACACTTCTTCAAGAAGATATAATTGACAGAATGCTTAGTATGTCTGGGGGTGGGGGGGAGGGGGAACCAGCAACCCTATAGGACAGAGTAGAACCACCCCATAGGGTTTCCAAGGAGCGCCTGGTGGATTTGAACTTTTGACTTTGGTTAGCAGCCAAACTCTTAACCACTATACCACCAGAGTTTCCAATATGTCTGAATATGGCAAAATAAGTTTTATACAACTAGTAGCTTGAGGATATGCTTGTAATAAGCACATAAAGAAGAAAACATGAAAACAATATTCCCAAAGAGAACAAAAAGTTGTGCAGAAAAAGAAAATAGCAGAATATAGGGTCTTTATGGTAATAGTACTTACAAACTCATTTTACTGGCACTATGAAAAAAAAAAATGAATTAACTAACGAAATTACTACATATCGGGAGGATGCAGATATAGAAAATGGGTGTGGGGAGGTAGGGAGTAATGTGCAAAGTGAGCTAGATTCTCATATTCCATATCAGTAAGTGAACAGATTATACCTAGACCTTAAAAACAAAGCAGAAATATAAGCATGTTTATTTAGATATACAGAAGATAAAAGTCTGGAAGAGTTTGTTTTTTTTTTTTTCAGTTGAATTTTGAACTAATTTCAGGCTCAACAGATGCAAAAATAGTACATGGAGTCCTATGTACCGTTCACCCAGCTTCCCCCAATGGTGAGACGGTATGTAACTGTAGTACACTATTGTCTTAGTTACCTAGTGCTGCTGTAACAGAAATACCACAAGTCGATGGCTTTAACAAAGAGAAGTTTATTTCTTCACAGTAAAGTAGGCTAAAAGTCCAAATTCAGGGTGCCGGCTCCAGGGGAAGGCATTCTGTCTCTGTTGGCTCTGGAAGAAGGTCCTTTTCATCAGTCTTCTCCTGGACTAGGAGCTTCTCCATGCAGGAACCCCGGGTCCAAAGGATGCACTCTGCTCCCGACACTGCTTTCTTGGTGGTATGAGGTCCCCCCTCTCTGCTTGCTTCCCTTTCCTTTTTATCTCTTGAGAGAGAAAAGGTGGTGCAGGCCACACCCCAGGGAAACTACATTAGATGAAGGATGTGACCTGGTTAAGGGTGTTACAGTCCCACCCTAATCCTCTTTAACATAAAATTACAATCACAAAATGGACGAAAACCACACGATACTGGAAATCATGGCCCAGCCAAATTGATACACACATTTTTAGGGGGACATAATTTAATCCATGACAACTATTGAAACCAGAAAATTGACATTGGTGTAATACTCTTTAACTACATGCACTTTGTGTGTGTGTGTGTGTGTGTGTATGTGTGGTTTTATAACATTATCATTTTTCTTTCAACTATATTAAGGTGTTTTTTAAAAACGAAAGTCTATTGTTATCACGATGATCGTCAGAGCTTACTACCATTTCTTCCTTATCATCTTGATTTTATATCATGCTCAGATAAGACTTCCCATCTCCAAAATAATAAAAATTTCCTCCTAGAATTTTATATGTTTCAATGATGAGATCTTTAACCCATTTAGAATTTGTAAATGGAGTAGGAATCTAACTCCCCTCCCCCCCCCCGCCCCAGTCTGGAGAGTAAATTGTTCAACACTGCTTATTAAATAATTTTTTTCTACATACTAGAAATCCTACTTTTATCACCATCATAATTTATTTACATGTACACATCCCACAGACACTTTTTAAAGTCTCTCTATTCTGCTTCATTGTTTTTTTTCCCCCATTACTATTTCAGTATAACACCTGCCTCATGAATAGTTCCTAGCACAGAGTAGGAGCTCAATAAAATTTAGTCAATAATGAAAAATTGGCCAGTAAACCCTTTTTACTGTTTGTGCATGATAGAGTTGGGGTTTGGTACCTTGCAACCAAGAGTCCTAATTAATATATATGGAAACAATAATTTGAGTAGAAAAGAATTACAAGATTTTAGTTTATTCCCCTGAAAAATTCTTGTTCCTCTATTGCATCTAGTATTTAATGTTGCAGATGACAAGTCCAATTCTCTTAGCAGACTAGAAATTCTTCTCTTCTCCTACCCCATTTCTAAGGCTGAGATGTTTATAGGCTTTTCTCTTTTAACTTGGGAATTCAGATTTTTAACTTGGATGTTTATATATACAAACACACACCGATAAAAATAGTCATGCTGGCACTCAGTAACCACTTTTAATATGAAGTCCCAAATTTTCATCTTAGGGATATTTGTTGACATAATTTGATTATTCTCATCCATTTGGTACACTTGTCTCCCCTGGAACTTTAGCTATTAAACACACATTAGGTCTTTTCCTCGCCTCATATATTTTCTC
Organism: Loxodonta africana; assembly: GCF_030014295.1. Lineage (NCBI taxonomy): Eukaryota > Metazoa > Chordata > Mammalia > Proboscidea > Elephantidae > Loxodonta > Loxodonta africana. The sequence goes on along the minus strand of NC_087351.1, from coordinate 82,503,449 downwards.
ACGATTTCCATCTTTATTTTTGCCATAATTATGATAGAATTTCTCTAATTAGTCTAGGACATAAACTCTACTACAATTCATTACGTTTACCTTTTTTTTTTTTAACAAAAAATAATCTTTTTCTCTGCTCTTAGTAGAACTTCTGTTTTATAGCTAGAATATCCTCAAATCTCATTGAAAATACTAATTGGCTTGTTTGTTTTAAAATTCTCCCATTTCCTGTGGTAAGCCTGTTTATTGGGCCATTTATTTTGCTCAGTTTACTTCTCTTTTGGGCTGTTGAATCTCTCAAATACAAAGTTCCTCTTTGCCTGTTCGTATTTGTAAGTGAACATCTAGAATTCTTAGCACTGCTTGTTGGTAAGGCTGTGTAGGTGAATGTTTAATTTAACCCTACAAGTCTCCCCCAAGCACAGCTAGTGACTGTGGGTCTCTGCAGATGAGGCCCTGACCTAATGCAGAGGTGGGCAAGTCCACCTGATCATCAAGCTCAGTAAACCCAGGGTTTCTGAAATGTGCAGGTGCCACTGGGAATTTTTAATTTAATAGTTGTTTATTTTTATGTGTAATACAAAAAAAAATAAAACTAAGCCAGGCCTCAGAGTCATATAGTCCATTTAAGTTAAAAAAGAGTTAATTTACATTGAAAACATATCCTATAACTGTGTGCCAAGGAGACATTGAGGTACACATGTATGGCTAGAGTTGTAATTGCCAGTGGGAAAAAGGGTTTCCTTGGAGGTGGACAGAATTAGGGATTTCACTCCTCTGTTAAAACTTTCCCTTAGCCTAACCATCTTAGAGAAAATTGAGGCTAATCAGAAGAGGAGGCAGCTTCTCTCGGGTTCTAGAGCCCACGTCCGGAGACCACCGCAGCAATTCTTTCCAGTTCCTGACATTTCTAAAGTCTCTGGGTTACATTCAAATTTGCCCTGGGCCACTTAGCATAATTTCAAGCATGTGATGGTAACAGCAACATGGGAATGGTGAAATACTGTTATGAGATGGAATTCAGGAAACAGGGCACTATAAAAACGATTGGCAATCTACTAATGGGCTCTAGGAAAACCCTGATATATTGAGAGTACATGTTGTTGTTGTTAGGTGCCATTGAGTCGGTTCCGACTCATAGCGACCCTATGCACAACAGAATGAAACACTGCCCCGTCCTGAGCTATCCTTACAGTTGTTGTTATGCTTGAGCTCATTGTTGCAGCCACTGTGTCAGTCCACCTCATTGAGGGTCTTCCTCTTTTCCACTGACCCTGTACTCTGCCAAGCATGATGTCCTTCTCCAGGGACTAATCCCTCCTGACAACATGTCCAAAGTGTGTAAGAAGCAGTCTCGCCATCCTTGCTTCTAAGGAACATTCTGGTTGTACTTCTTCCAAGACAGATTTGTTCGTTCTTTTGGCAGTCCACGGTATATTCAATATTCTTCACCAACACCACAATTCAAAGGCATCAATTCTTCTTCAGGCTTCCTTATTCATTGTCCAGCTTTCACATGCATATCATGCAATTGAAAATACCATGGCTTGGGTCAGGTGCACCTTAGTCTTCAGGGTGACATCTTTGCTCGTCACCACTTTAAATAGATCCTTTGCAGCAGATTTACCCAATGCAATGCATCTTTTGATTTCTTGACTGCTTACATGGGTGTTGATTGTGGATCCAAGTAAAATGAAATCCTTGACAACTTCAATTTTTTTTCCCTTTATCATGATGTTGCTCATTGGTCCAGTTGTGAGGATTTTTGTTTTCTTTATGTTGAGGTGTAATCCATACTGAAAGCTGTGGTCTTTGATCTTCATTAGTAAGTGCTTCAATTCCTCTTCACTTTCAGCAAGCAAGGTTGTGTCATCTGCATAATGCAGGTTGTTAATGAGTCTTCCTCCAGTCCTGATGCCCTATTCTTCTTCATATAGTCCATCTTCTCGTATTATTTGCTCAGCATACAGATTGAATAGGTATGGCGAAAGAATACAACCCTGACGCACACCTTTCATGACTTTAAACCAATCAGTATCCCCTTGTTCTGTCTGAACAACTGCCTCTTGATCTATGTAAAGGTTCCTCATAAGCACAATTAAATGTTCTGGAATTCCCATTCTTCACATTGTTATCCATAATTTGTTATGATCCACACAGTTGAATGCCTTTGCATAGTCAATAAAACACAGGTAAACATCGTCCTGGTATTCTCTGATTTCAGGCAGGATCCATCTGACATCAGCAATGATATCCCTGGTTCCACGTCCTCTTCTGAAGCCGGCCTGAATTTCTGGCAGTTCCCTGTCGATATACTGCTGCCACAGGTTTTGAATGATCTTCAGCGAAATTTTGCTTGTGTGTGATATTAATGATATTGTTCTATAATTTCCACATTAGGTTGGATCACCTTTCTTGGGAATAGGCATAAATATGGATCTCTTCCAGTCAGTTGGCCAGGAAGCTGTCTTCCATATTTCTTGGCATAGACGAGTGAGTACCTCTAGTGCTGCATCCGTTTGTTGAAACATCTCAATTGGTATTCCATCAATTCCTGGAGCCTTGTTTTTCACTAATGCCTTCAGAGCAGCTTGAACTTCCTCCTTCAGTACCATTGGTTCCTGATCACATGCCACCTCTTGAAATGGTTGAACACTGACTAATTCCTTTTGGTATAATGACTCTGTGTATGCCTTCCATCTTCTTTTGATGCTTCCTGCATCGTTTAATATTTTCCCCACGGAATCCTTCACTATTGCAACTCGAGGCTTGAATTTTTTCTTCAGTTCTTTCAGCTTGAGAAATGCTGAGCGTCTTCTTTCCTTTTGGTTTTCCATCTCCAGCTCTTTGCACATGTCATTATAATACTTTGTCTTCTCGAGCCACCCTTTGAAATATTCTGTTAAGTTCTTTTACTTCATCAATTCTTCCTTTTGCTTTAGCTGCTCGATGTTCGAGAGCAAGTTTCAGAGTCTCCTCTGACATCCATCTTGGTCTTTTCTTTCTTTCCTGTCTTTTCAATGACCTCTTACTTTCTTCATGGATGAGAGTAAATGTATCATTCAAATCAGAGAGAAACAAGATAGATACCTTGTTTTCTCTTGCTTAGACTGAGAAGCCAGACCACTTTGCTTTTAACAAAGGTTTACCTATTAGGGTAAAGAACTGGGTAGACCTGTCATTCCATATTTAAAGTGGCAAATGCCTGGTTACTCTGTCTGGATATATTTTTATATATAGTAGGAACGTGGGCTACTATAAAAATCATAGAGAGGAGAGAAGGAAGTGGCACTGATAAGGGCAAAACCTTGATTCCTCCAAAAGAATAGGGGTAAAAATTTACTAATATAGTTGTTCTTTGGAAAGAAAAATAACGCTCTGTGTGCACACACCCAAATACACACAAATATAAATACATATACATTATATAGAACTGGCAGATTGTATTTTCCAAAGGTATCTCCCAACCCACATTTTTTTGTGCAGGGTGACCTTGTTACTCCACCATGAAAAGTGGAGTCTTAATTCCCTGCCCACTGAATCTGGACTAAGCTGTCTTTAGTGACTCACTTGTAACCAGTCTAGACCACCAGGCCTAGATTGTTGTTGGGTACTGTCAAGTCAATTCTGACTCATAACAACTTCATTGAGAGGGCAGAACTGCCGCATAGGTTTTTATTGGCTGTAATCTTAATGAAAGCAGGTCACCAAGTCTTTATCAGAGCTGCTGGATGGGTTCAAAGCTCCAATTTTCTGGTTAACCAGTGCACTGTCACAGCTCAGGTCTAGATTAGGAGGTGGGGAAGGATGAGGTTACCATCTGATTCCCTTGGCACTCAGTCTCTAGATATTCCCTCCCAGGATGTTCCTGCAGGGAACCCAGCACCATGCTATAAGAAGCTAAAGTCACATGGGGAGAGGGGCATAAGTAGGTGCCACAACAGTCAGTCACTCCAGCTAGGACCTATCCATGTAAATGAAGAAACCTCAAGATAATTCTAGCCCCGAGACTTCGAATTGCATCTACTCATTGAGTGGGAAATGTGAACATTTGAGTAAAAATGTGACAAATAGTTGAGGACTAAACCAAAGCAATGGAATAAATGAACAGGTGAAAGAATAGAGAGATAGTTAAGAGATTAAATAGGATCTTGGCGAAGTCTGGTAAGTGGTGGCTGAGGGAGGTAAAGTACAAGGTTTGGAAAGAAATTAAGTTCAGAATTAGAAACGCCTAGAATGGAGTGCTAAAAAGTACAGGTTAATGGAAGATCAAAGAAAGCCATGAATTAGAATGAGAAAGAGCTGCAAGATAGCAAAAACAAAAGAAGAACAGTGGCTTTATGTAAAGCCGAGTTTTCAAAGAGAAGGGAGTAAGTATTAGTGGTACACATGGCAGAACAGTCAGGGTGGATAAAGTAGGGAAAGTATGGGTTTTAGCAAATAGTGGGTCAGTGAGAATATTAGCAAGAAAAATTTTGAGGAGTGAATGGGTAGTGAGGAAGTCGAAGCAGCAAAATTCATGTTTTAAGGGGTTTATCAGAGAAAGATTATTAACATATACCTCGTACTCTTTGCTATGTTATTGCAAAAAGATGACTCTTTTATTCAAAGATAATTACATTTGAAGATACCCCTTGCCGTCAAGTTGATTTTGACTCATAGTGACCGTATATTTGGAGATATTATGGCATATATATTATAATATGCTGGTATTTATATATGACTGCTACATGTGATTAGGACATATTGGAGTTCCAGTAGTCTTGCTGGGTTTCAGAGCACAAAATCCCGTGTTTTCTGCCTGCTTAATACCAATTATGGTACTAGGGTAATTAACACATTTGACGGAACACCAGAGATAAGGCTTATAACCCTTCCCAAAGTTAACAGACTATTTGTGTTTAAAATGAAGAAACTTTCATCCGTTGGTCTTGCCCTCATTAGTATAACTGGACTCAACATAAATTGTAAAGTCTAATGTGTTCCAAAAGCTTTATACACATTAAGCTATTTATGGACAAAACTGAGGCCTGCAAAAGTAAACAATGAGCCCAAGGTAACACAGTAAGTAAAGGGAATTGTCTGGATTGCAACAGCATGGAGAGGGTCTGACTAATTGCAAGGCCTAATCCTTTCATTATTATACCCACATCAACCTGCATCCCCTTGAAGAATGGGACAAGGCCCTTATACTCAGAGTGCTCAATGTGAAAGGGGACACAAACACATATAGAACAATTTTCTAAGATTATGTTAACAGTAATATATCCTAAAGGTCTGTACAAAGTGCTGTATAAATATAAATGAGAACAAAACTACCACTTTGGAAGCCCATACCATTTGGAAGATACAGCTCTAAGCACTTTATATATCCTTAAAACTATGTGAAATAAGATATAAGTCCATCTCACAAACTAGCAAGCCAAAACACGAGGATGACCGAAAGGTGTTACGTGTTGTTGTTAGGTACCCTCTTGTTGGTTCTGACTCATAGCGACCCCATGTACACTGCCCCATCCTGTGCCATCTCAGAATTGTTATGCTTGAGCCCATTGTTGCAGCCACCGTACCAATCCATCTCATTGAGAGTCTCAGTGATCCTGAGATGCGTCATACTGTAATGGAAGTATGTAGATTTTGTAGTCACTGAATTTGGGTCAATCCTATTCTAATATTACTTTCTAAGTTTCAGTTTATTCATCTTGTAAAGGGTATAACAACATGACCATGTTAAAGAATGGCTCCTCAAAAGCAAGCAAGCAAGCACCTGGTAACTACCATGAAAAAAAAAAAAAAAAAAAGGGGACCGAAATCCTATCTCGGGAGGGAGGAGATAAGAAGGACTGCCTACAAACTCTCAGTCGTCAGCCCTTTCCTTTCCAGAGTGTCTCCTCCTTTCTACGCACTGTAGGGTTCCAGCAGTTGCTAAGTAGGGCTCAAGTGGGAGGCCTCATCCCTTCTGGAATCCCGCTCCCATACTTGTCCCTCAGGTCTCCGGTACCAACCTGGGGACTCCATAGGTTCCCACACAAGTGATGCATTACCGCGGATGCAAACATGACGGGACTCTATGTTTCATCTGGACGCCCCACCCGACCAAGCAGGCAGAGAACAGCCTCGCATATCTCAGAGATTCCGGCTCTTTCCCGAAAACTGGATTGACCCACTGTCTTTTCTTGGCTGCCGGGTGCTCAGTCCGCTTGCTAGACCTCAGCCAGAGAAAAGCAATTGACCCACCGCCACATACTAATTCTCCATTCAGAAATTCGAGCGTCAATAATTTAGTTCCGGCATGCCAGAGAGTAATTGAGATTTGGGGCTTGAGTGGGGTTCGCAGCCACTGTCAAACTGATATGGAAACCCATGTGCTGGGACTTGACTAAGGTCTTCTTAGAACACTTCCTGGAAAATAGCTGCTGAGTAAAATCATCTAAAGAAAATAAAAGCTACTTTGAAGCAGTGGCGTCACTAGGGGATGCGGACTGCACCAGGTGACACCGTCAGAGGGGGTGACACAAAAATGACTATAAAATTTTGTGCAGTGTTTAAGCAGAAATTATTTTTTATAAAAATATCCCTGTAGTTGGTTATAACAACAAAAACATTTTTTTGCAAGCCCGGCTTACATGTATCAACATACCTACAAAGCTAAAACTCTGCTAATTTACTTTTTGAACCTTCTAATGCACTATGAGGGTGGGGGGGGAGGAGGGACACCATGAGTTATCACACCGGGTGACACCAACCCTAGTGATGCCACTGCTTTGAAGGTGGTACTCTAGCATTTGTTAATTAATTGGATTGTTTTTATTTTCCATGCACACTGTAAGATAGGTGGGACTGGTATACTGGCTTCCACTCTACAAATGAGGAAAAGAGATCAGAGAAGGTCTTGACTTAAGCTTAAGACATCACCTGTTAATAGGCAGAGTGCAGGTCAGAACTCAGCACTGTGGAAAAGTCCATTTGGAGTTTTCTTCTTTGCAGTTGGATTGTCCCATCATCCTATAGCAGAGAGATGGAGGCAGGAGAAGTCATGCTCCAGCCCTATTGGTTAGTTCCACAAGGGGTATCAAGTGGAGGATTGGGTGTTTCATGGAGCATAAAGACTAAGGCTGAGTAAGGCATATCATTTGGTACAACGAGGTCTGAAGGGCAGAATAGTTGGGAACTTGGGAGTTTACCTGGATTTAGCCAGGATGTTTCCTCCTTCTGGACTTCATTTTCTACAAATGTATAGCGGAGGAGAGGTACTAGACACTTACAGGGTGGCATTAGTATCTGGTGAGACTGTAAGCCTCAAGGGCATGAAATGCTGCTTTTAAGGGCTCTTCCCCCTTCTTTCTCCTCTCCTCTCCCTCCACCACAACACCAGAGACAATCCTTTCGGAGCTGACCAGATGTGGGAGGGCTTTAAAGCAGGTTTTTCTGATCTCCTGCCAAAGAATGAATACATTGATTTAAGACATTGATGTCTTTGGCCTTTAAAATCCCATGGGAGCATTTAAATTTACATGCAGTTGATTGGTCACACTCTATCATCATCTTCGAGCCCCTGACCCTAAACACAAAGTATTATTACCAATTGTCTTAGTCATCTAGTGCTGCTATAACAGAAATACCACAAGTGAGTGGCTTTAACAAAGAGAAATTTATTCTCTCACGGTCTAGTATGCTAGAGGTCCAAATTCAGGGTGTCAGCTCCAGGGGAAGGCTTTCTCTGTCAGCTCTGGGGGAAGGTCCTGGTCATCACTCTTCTCTGGTGGAGGAGCTTCTCAGCACAGCTACCCCAGGTCTAAAGGACTTGCTATTCTCCTGGCTTTTGTTTCTTGGTGGTATGAGGTCCCCATGTCTCTCTGCTCACGTCTCTCTTTTATATCTCATAAGAGATTGGCTTAAGACACAACCTAATCTTGTAGATTGACATAATTGCCTCATTAACACAACTGCTGCTAATCCTGCCTCATTATCATCATAGAGGTAGGATTTGCAACACATAGGATAATCCCATCAGATGACAAAATTGTGGACAATCACACAATACTGGGAATCATGGCATAGCCAAGTTGACAGATACTTTTGGGGAACACAATCCAATCCATGACACCAATGTAAATTTTACTGAAGATTTCATGGGGCAGAGAGGAGAGAGTTTACACGGCACACCACACAAAGAGTAATTCAAACAGAAATCCCCATGATCGAATTCCTCTTCTCCACAAAGTCCATCATGGGCTGCCCCACTCACAGGCACCCTATCCTTTTCTCACCTGGTGATTTCCCTACTCAGGGCCCAGCCTTGGTTGATCCTGTCTTTGCTGTTTCTGGATATTCTCTTCCTCTTAACCAATATACTCCCAACTCACCCCCGCCTTTCCCCTCCAATAATCATCATCATCTCATAAATTTCATATGCAGAGTAACTTAACTTTTCCCCAGATCCTGCAAACTGGCATATCCATCCCCAGACCCTCTGCAAACAAGTTCATTACTGTTACAGGAAAGGTACTGTTATAGAAAGGTACGTTCTATAAATTATGAGATGTGTTATCTTGAGAAAATTGCTTAGCTACTTGGTGCCTCAGTTCCCTCATGTGAAAAGTGGGAATAATAGTAATAGTAGCAACTTGATAAAGTTGTTTTGAGCTAATTATGTAAAGCCCTTAGAAAAGTAACAGGCATAGAAAAAACACTCGACAGTGGTTAGCAATTATTATTACAAAGTAGGAGAAGTGAAAACAAAAATGCTTATCAAAGATCAAAGTTTCTAATGAATAATCCTGATCAAAAGGGGGGAAATGCAGAATATAATTTAAGATTCTCATGGACTCTAGACTTCCTGGTGCCATAGGGGATGGATGAGCCCCTGAAACAATTGCCCTGAGATAATCTTTAAAACTTAAAAACATCCCCTGGAGTCTTCTTTAAACCAAACAATAGTTTAGCTTAACTAGTAAAAAATGCCTGCCTTGAGCATTATGCTCTTTTAAGAACTATCTATAGGGGATCAAAGTAAAACAGCAACTTGGAAGATTACACAGGAACCTTAAGGGCAGTGAGTTTATGTTAATGCAGTAGGAACAACTCAGAAAAGAGTAAAAACAGTTGACAACAAATAATGTAATCAATGTCACTGAATTGTACATGTAGAAATGGTTGAATTGATATGTTTTGTTGTGTATACTCTCAACAACAAAATAAAATTTAAAAATATCCTGTCATAGCATCACATCTGAAATAGTATTTTCACAACATTCCTCAGCAGTCTATTCAATTATTAGCAGTTATCCTGTGTGCTCCACAAGTCTGTCATTTTGTCGCACTGCAGTGGCTTGCCTGTTGCTGTGATACCAGAAGCTATGCCACCGTTATTTCAAATACCAGCAGGTTCACCCATGGTGGACAGGTTTCAGCTGAGCTTCCAGATTAAGACAGACTAGGAAGAAAGACCTGGCGGTCTGCTTCTAGAAATTAGTGAAAACATGATGAATAGCAGCAGAACACTGTCTGATATACTGCTGAAAGATGAGCTCCTCAGGTTGGAAAGCACTCAAAATTCAAAATATGTTTGGGGAAGAGCTGCTTCCTTAGAGTCGACCTTAATGACGTGGATGTGTAGTCAAATTTTGGGGATCTTCATTTGCTGATGTGGCACTACTGAAAATGGGAAGAAAGAGCTGCAAACATCCATTAATAATTGAAACATGGAGTGTATGAAGTATGAATCTAGTAAAATTGGAAATTGTCAAAAATGAAATGAAACACATAAACATGGATGTGCTAGGCCTTGGTGAGCCACAATGGACTAGTATTGGCCATTTTGAATCAATCATATGGTCTACTATGCCAGGAATGACAAATTAAAAAGGAATGGTGTTGCTTTCATTGTCAAAAAGAACATTTCAAAATCTATCCTGAAGTACGATGCTGTCAGTGATAGAATAATATCGACACACCTACAAGGAAGACCAGTTAATATGACTGTCACTAAAATTTATAAACCAACAACTAAGGCCAAAGATGAAGAAATTGAAGATTTTTAGCAACTTCTGCAGTCTGAAACTGATCAAACATGCAATAAAGATGCATTGATAATTATTGGTGATTTGAATGTGAGAGCTGGAAACAAAGAAGTATTGGTAGTTGGAAAATATGGCCTTGGTGATAGAAATGACGCTGGAGATAGCATAATAGAATTTTACAAGATCAACGACTTCTTCATTACAAATACCTTTTTTCAATAACATAAACAGCGACTACACATGTGGACCTCGCCAGGTGGAATACACAGGAATCAAATCCACTACAACTGTGGAAAGAGACAATGGAAAAATCTCAGTATCTTCTGTCAGAACTAGGCCAGGAGCCGGCTGTGGAACAGACCATCAATTGCTCATATGCAAGTTGAAGTTGATTGAAGAAAATTAGAACTAGCCCACGAAAGCCAAAGTATGACCTTGACTACTCTTGCTGTTTGGTGCCATCGAGTCAGTTCCAACTCAGAGCGACCCCAGGTACACCAGAACAAAACACTGCCTGTTCCTGCACCATTCTCACAACCATTGTTATTCTTGAGCCCATTGTTATAGTCACTGTGTCAATCCATCTTATTGAGGGTCTTCCTCTTTTTGATGACCCTCTACTTTACCAAGTATGATGTCCTCCTCCAGGGATTGATCCCTCCTGATAATATGTCCAAAGTATGAGACATAGTCTCGCCATCCTTGCTTCTGAGGAGCATTCTAGTTGTATTTCTTCCAAGGCAGATTTGTTCATTCTTTTGACAGTCCATGGTATAATTGAAAACACCATGGTTTGGGTCAGGCACACCTTAGTCTTCAAGGTGACATCTTTGCTTTTCAATCTTTAAAGAGATTTTTTTTTTGGCAGCAGATTTCTCAGTGCAGTGTGTTTTGATTTCTTGACTGTTGCTTCCATGGGCATTAATTGTAGATCCAAGTCAAATGAAATCCTTGACAACTTCAATCTTTTCTCTGTTTATGCTAAGGTTGCTTATTGGTCCATTTGTGAGGATTTTTTTTTTTTGTCCAAGTTGAGATGTAATCCATACTGAAGGCCATGGTCTTTGATCTTCATAAGCAAGAGCTTCAAGTCCTCTTCATTTTCAGCAAGCAAGGTTATGCCATCTACATAACACAGGCTGTTAATCAATCTTCCTCTAATCCTGATGCCCCGCTCTTCTTCATATAGTCCAGCTTTTTGACTTATCTGCTCAGCATACAGATTGAATAGGTATGGTGAAAGGATACAACCCTGACACACACCTTTCCTGGCTTTAAGCCATGCAGTAGCTCCTTGTTCTGTTCAAAGGACTACCTCTTGATCTATGTATAGGTTCCTCATGAGGATAATTAAGTGCTCTGGATTTCCCATTCCTCCAATGTTATCCATAATTTGTTATGACCCATACAGTCAAATGCCTTTGCATGGTCAATAAAACACAGGTTAATATCTTTCTGGTGTTCTCTACTTTCAGCCAGGATCTACCTGTCATCAGCTATGTTATCCCTTGTTCCACATCCTCTTCTGCATCAGGCTTGAATTTCTGGCAGTTCCCTGTTGATGTACTTCTGCAACCACTTTTGAGTGATCTTCAGCAAAGTTTTACTTGCATGTGATATTAATAATATTGTTAGATAATTTCTGCATTTGGTTGGGTCACCTTTCTCAGAAATAGGCATAAATATGGATCTCTTCTGGTGCGTAGGCCACTGTCTTCCAAACTTCTTGGCATAGATGAGTGTCTTGGTTATCTAGTGCTGCTATAACAGAAATACTACAAGTGGATGGTTTTAACGAAAAGAAGTTTATTTCTTCACAGTAAAGTAGGCTAAAAGGCCAAATTCAGGGCATCAGTGCCAGGGGAAGTCTTTCTGTCTCTGCCAGCCTTCTCATCAATGTTCCCCCAGACTAGGAGCTTCTCTGTGCAGGAACCCTGGGTGCAAAGGATACAGTCTGCTCCCAGCACTTCTTTCTTGTGGTGTGAGGTCCCCCCTCTCTACTCACTTCCCTTTCCTTTTTATCTTTTGAGAGATAAAAGGTGGTGCAGGCCATGCCCCAGGGAAACTCCTTTTACATTGGATCAGGGATGTGACCTGGGTAAGGGTGTTACAATCCCACCCTAATCTTCTTTAACATAAAATTACAATCACAAAATGGAGGACAACTACACAATACTGGAAATCGTGGCCTAACCAAGTAAACACATATTTTGGGGGGACAAAATTCAATCCATGACAATGCGTGAGCACTTCCGGCGCTGCATCCTTTTGTTGAAACATCTCAAATGGTATTCCATCAATTCCTGGAGCCTGATTTTTCACTAATGCCTTCAGGCAGCTTGGACCTCTTCCTTCAGTACCATCAGTTCCTGATCATATGCTATGTCCTGAAATGATGGAACGTTGACCAATTCTTTTTGGTATAGTGACTCTGTATTCCTTCCATCTACTTTTGATACTTCCTATGTCATTTAATATTTTCCCCATAGAATCCTTCAATATTGCAACTTGAGGCTTGAATTTTCTCTTCAGTTCTTTCAGCTTGAGAAATGGTGAGCGTGTTCTTCCTTTTCGGTTTTCTATCTCCAGCTCTTTGCACATTTTATTATAATGCTTTACTTTGTCTTCTCGAGCCACCCTTTGAAATTTTCTGTACAGCTATTTTACTTCATCATTTCTTCATTTTGCCTTAGCTATTCAACATTCAAGAGCAAGTTTCAAAGTCTCTTCTAACATGCATTTTGGTCTTTCCTGTCTTTTTAATGACATCTTGCTTCTTCATGTATGATGTCCTTGGTGTCATTCCACAACTCATCTGGTCTTTCCTTATTAGTGTTCAGTGCATCAAGTCTATTCTTGACATGGTCTCTAAATTCAGGTGGGAGATACTCAAAGTCATACTTTGGCTCTTGTGGACTTGTTCTAGTTTTCTTCAGTTTTGACTTGAACTTGCATATGAGCAATTGATGGTCTGTTCCACTGTCGGCCCCTGGCCTTGTTCTGACTGAAGATATCAAGCTTTTCCATCGCCTCTTTCCACAGATGTAGTTGATTTGATTCCTGTGTATTCCACCTAGCTAGGTCTACATGTACAGTCGCCATTTGTGTTGTTGATAAAAAGTATTTGCAATGAATATGTCATTGGTTTGCAAAACTCTATCATGCAATCTCCAGCATCATTTCTATCACCAACCTATGTTTTCCAACTTTCGATGCTTCTGCTTTGTTTCTAACTTCCATATTCCAATCACCAGTAATTATCAATGTATCATGATTGCATGTGTGATTAATTTCAGACTGAAGAAGTTGGTAAAAATCTATTTCTTCCTCTTAGGCCTTAGCAGTTGGCGCATAAATTTGAATGATAGCTGTATTAACTGGTCTTCTTTGTAGGCTTATGGATATTATCCTATCACTGACAGCATTGTACTTCAGGATAAGTCTTGAAAAGTTCATTTTGACGATGAATGCAATGCCATTCCTCTTCAAGGTTTCATTCCCAGCATAGTAGACCATATCATTGTCTGATTCAAAATGCCCAATATCGTCCATTTTATCTCACTAATGCCTAAGATATGGATGTTTATGCATTCCATTTCATTTTCGATGATTTCCAATTTTCCTAGATTTATACTTCATACATTCCATGTTTTGATTATTAATGGATGTTTGCAGCTGTTTCTTCTCATTTTCAGTCATGCCACATCAGCAAATGTAGGTCCCGAAAGCTTGACTCCATTGTTGTCACCAAGGTTGACACTACTTTGAGGAGGCAGCTCTTCCCCAGTTGTATTCTGAATGTCTTCCAATCTGAGGGGCTCACCTTCCGGCAGTGTATGACACAACGTTCTGCTGCTATTCAAAAGGTTTTCACTGCTAATTCTTTTCAGAAGCAGACCACTGGGTCCTTCTTCCTAGTCATAGGAAGTAGTATATCCCACCTGAATTTAGAAACCATCTCAAGAATAGATTTGATACATTGAACATTAATGACTGAAGACCAGACGAGCTGTGCAATAACATCAAGGACATCATACAAGAAGAAAACAAGGGGTCATTAAAAAGCCAGGAAAGAAATAAAAAATCAAAATGGATGTCAAAAGAGATTGCAACTTGCTCTTGAACGTAGAGTAGCTAAAGCGAATGGAAGAAATGATGAAGTAAAAGAACTGAACAGAAGATTTCAAAGGGCGACTCGAGAAGACAAAGTAAAGTATTATAATAAAATGTGCAAAGACCTGGAGATAGAAAACCAAAAAGGAAGAACACGCTCAACATTTCTCAAGCTGAAAGAACTGAAGAAAAAATTCAAGCCTTGAATTGCAATACTGAAGGATTCTATGTCACCATACTTATTCTATCTGTATCCTGACCAAATAATTTGAGAAGGTGGACTATAAGAAGAACAGGGAGGGCATCAGGATTGGAGGAAGACTCTTTGACAACCTGCAATATGCAGATGACACAACACTGCTTGCTGAAAGTGAAGAGGACTTGAAGCACTTACTGATGAAAATCAAAGACTACAACCTTTAGTATGAATTACACTGGAACATAACGATGACAAAAACCCTCACAACTGGACCAATAAGCAATTTCATAATAAATGGAGAAAATATTGAAGTTGTCAAGGATTTGATTTTACTTGGATCCACAATCAATGTCCATGGAAGCAGCAGTCAAGAAATCAAATGACATGTCGCATTGAGCAATCTGCTACAAAAGATCTCTTTAAGTGTTAAAACACAAAAATGTCACTTTGTGGACAAAGGTGCATGTGACCCAAGCCATGGTATTTTCAGTTGCCTCATGTTCAATCAATAGCTGGACAATGAATAAAGAAGACCGAGAAGAAACTGATGCCTTCGAATTATGGTGTTGACAAAGAATATTGAACGTTCCATGGACTGCCAGAAGAAGGAATAAATCTGTCTTGGAAGAAGTACAGCCAGGATGCTCCTTAGAAACAAGGATGACAAGACTTCGTCTCACATAGTTTGGACATCTTATCAGGAGGGACCAGTTCCTGGAGAAGGACATCATGATTGGTAAAGTAGAGGGTCAGAGAAAAAGAGGAAGACCCTCAACCAAATGGACTGACACAGTGGCTGCAACAACAGGGTCAACCATAACAATTTTGAGAATGGCACAGGACTAGGCAGTGTTGCGTTCTGTTGTACATAGGGTCGCTATGAGTCAGAATCATCTCAATGGCACCTAACAACAACAATCCGTTGTGGAAAGATTGAGGTGAATGTCTTGTATGTCTCTATTCTGCAAACAACAAACTTTAGTGTAATAACAGAAAAACTGATAGACCTGAATTGGAATCTTTGCTCTGTCTTTTTCAAATTGTAATCTTACACAAATTATATAACCCCTTTGAGTCTCAGTTAATCCATCTGTAAATTGGAGTTTTGTGGTTGGTTGTGTAAGTTAACCAAGGTGAAAAAAGGTGAGGTGCGTAAAAAACTCAGCAGCGACAGGCACAAAAAAGGCAGGCAATCAAGAAATGGCTATTCAAATGATATACATCCTGTCCGGCAGTCATTGCTTCAAATAATTTATTAAAAAAAAAAAAAATTCCCTGGTTTGCTTTCTGTCTTAAATAGTGTTTAACCTGCTAGGAGAGTCGACAAAAGGCTTCTGTAATGCAGCTTTCAGTTGGTTAACACGTGTGTGTGTTCCTTTAGATTGTAAGAGTGGAGACCAGAATTTGAAGGCTGAGAGGCAGGAATCTGGTCTCTGGTAAATCCTAAGAGAAATTTTCTGGGACAGGGAGACCTTGGAGCCCTGGTGGCACAGTGGTTAAGAGCTATGACTGCTGACCAAAATGTCAGCAGTTTGAATCCAGCAGCCCTCCTTGGAAGCGCTATGGAGCAGTTCTACTCTGTCCTATAGGGTTGCTGTGAGTCGAAATTTACTCAGTGGCAATAAGTTTGGCTTTTTTTGGAAGCCAGGGGAGCCCTGGTGGCGCAGTGGTTAAGAGCTTGGCTGCTAACCAAAAAACGGTTAGCAGTTCAAACCCACCAGCCACTCCATGGGAGAAATATGTGCCAATCTGCTTGCCTAATGATTATAGCGTAGGAAACCCTATAGAGTCGTTCTGCTCTGGCCTATATGGTCACTATGAGTGGCAATCCACTGAATGACAACGGAGTTTGTTTTTGTTTTTGGTGAGGCCTTGTGGAGTTGCTGCCTAAGACCACCAGATGGCACTCTAACGCCACGCAATACTGAGTTTGTGGCGCGAACTCTTCGTGTTGTCCAGCTCTTGGGTAAGACGGCACCTTCCACAGGGGTTCCCATCATCCTTAGTCCCCTCTCGTGTTTCTCTCTGCATTCTCCCTGCAGATACTGTAAAAAAAACAGCCAGAAAATTCCAGGCTGAGGGAATCACATTGGCTACTTGGAAGCTGAATCCTCTTCGTGCCTCGTTGCTGTCCCCCCAACCCCGCCAAGGAGAGGCTGATGCCTGTGGTTCAGCAGAGCCACATCAATCTTGGACTCCACAAAGAGGAGACCTGAGAAGCCACACAGAGAAAGTCCTTCCCCATCTGGTGCCTTGAGGACCACCTGTGTCTTGGCTGTGCTCTACTTTTCTCCCTTCAACATTTCTTCCTGTCTTCATGCTTCTTGCTCCGCTTTCTCCTTCCCTTCTCAGCTCCTTTTTCCTTGCCCGGATATGTTGACCACAAGAAACCAGGACTCCTCCACATGACACAGAGATAAAACTTTCTCCTGGAGCTGGAACTCTGAATTCAGACTTCTAGCCTCCTAAACTGTGAGAGAATAAATTTCTGTTAAAGCCATCCACTTGTGGTATTTCTGTTATAGTAGTAACTAGATAAGTAAGACACATGGTCTCTAGTCTGATACCGATTAGGCAGTCAGTCTCTAGAGACTTACTCTAGTTACTTCATGTTTCGGAGAAGGAAGTAGAGCCCAGGAGGTAAAGTCCAAGCATGGGATCACAGACTGGACTCTGAGCCCACCTGACGCTCACAGACATCACTTATATGCAGAAACTCCCTTCCCTCAGCTGAGCTTCGTACCTACTGGACAAACTTGCATTTCCTGATACCTCTGTGTTCCTGAATTGTTGGCTTTGTTGATTCATAGGTATTTGTGCATGAGGCCACTCTACCTTTCTCTGTTCACACACAACATCCATCCATTCAATAAATTATTTTCTAGCATGTACTGGCCTGGTACTGTCAGAAATGCTGAAGACATTAAACCTTCTCTCAGGGGCTTACATTCTTAAGCGCATTCACAAATAAGAGGCATACAGACTTTACCACCTTTGGAAGAAAATCAGCTGGCTCCCACCCAACCCTTTAAAATGAAGGTGAACCAAAGGATTGTCTTGCCTGGTAATCAGGATAACTAGATTCTAGTCCAGAATCTTCCATCAAACATCTCTGTGGCCTTGGGTAAGTCACCTCCCCTCTTTGGCCTCATCTTCCCCTTTTATAAAGTTAGGGCCTTAGTCTAAGAAAGATGACCTCTAAGGTTCTGTCTCAATTTCACATTCTGTAATTCTCTGTCGGCTCTGAGGGAAGGACTTGTATCTTTGAGCTTCTGTTCCTGGGCAATCTTCATGTGGCTTCACATCTCTCTTCCCCCAGCTCTGCTTCTTTCACTTGCGTATTTAATATCTTTTATATCTCAAAAGTGATTGACTCAGGATGCGTTCTACACTAATCATACCTCATTAACATAACAATGACAACCTATTCCCAAATGAGATTATAACCACATGCAGAGAGGTTAGGATTTACAACACATAGTTTGATGAAACATAATTCACTCCATAGCACCACGCGTACACTTCAAGGAGGGAATGGCTTTCATAGGAATGTCATCTTGTCTGTGACACTGTGCTTTTTTAGGGGCAGGGTCTTCCTGGACTATGTAGTGGGTAGAAAGAAGCCCAACAATCCCCACTTAGCCTCATTTCATCTGGCTCCACTCCCAAACCTAAGCCCCATTTCTCCCTTCTCTGCTTTTGACGAAGATCTTGGAGGAGAGATGGAGGATTTAGTTCTGAAATGCTTGACCCTGGTGAAACAATCTTTAAGTAACTTGTGGCCTATTTGAAAATTTAGCACCTAACTGACCATTTATTTCATTTAGTGTCCTTGAGGCCAACAGCCCCGGGCACCATTACCAACCCCTAACTTGTAAGTAGAGTAGCATGAGCCACATTCCCTTCTAACTGGTTTCTCCAGATGTTTTTTAGGCAATTGGCCAGCTTCCTGCTCAAGATAAGAAAAACAAGCGGCTGGGGTCTGCAGACTACAGAACCATTTAAGACCAAATCTGGCCCACCTAACTTGTGCAGAGCCATCAACCCCATCCTCTAGGTGACCCCAGAACTTTTCTCCATTGGATGGAACCAAATTTTAGCAGCCCTAGGTTGGGGGAAAACTTTCAGAAGCAAAGAGTCCTAGCCTAAGATTTGATTTGAGAGACGCCCCTTTTGAATGGGCGAGAGCAGACGATGGAGCCACCCTGGGAAGGTCTTTTTTGGGCCAGACCAGTCAATGGCCTTACTCCTTCCTGCCATTTACCCTTCCCCTAAAAAATGCTGTTTCAGTCATTGTTCAGGGAGCCATCTTAGCGGCATAAGTCCCAGTGTGCTCCTTTGGTTGGCCAACCAAATAAAGCTTCTTCTGCTTTCACCCAGTTTGTGTCTGTATGGGCTTCACCAATTTCATGTCCCTGTGGCCACGCCGAGTGAGACCTGAGACCCCCAGTAACATCCTGGTCCATATCTAGTGAATCAGATTCCTGAAACCATTACTTCTTCTCTCATGTGTTATGAAGGATGTTCCAAAAACAAAGGAGTTGGTTTTTTTAATTACATTTCATACTACGATCCCAGACCACCCACCACCCTGTTCCCTAAAGCTCCAGGGTGGCTGCATCAGGTAGGTAATGAGATGGGGGGGTGGTGGTGGTGGAAGAAGAGTGTCAGCATACAACACTCTTCTCTTTGGGGGACTAGGCTCCTGATACTTGACAAGGCAGTGAAAGAAGAGCAAGTCTCAAAGGCTCTCTCAGTGGATTTGTTGCAGGCTAAGGCTACCCAGCTTGAGTCTAAGCCCTGCCTAGGTTCTTGCCTTCTACTGACCAAGAATGACCAGGAGAGGCTCAGAGGTTCCACACAAACAATGGTTTATGTGTGGCAGAAAGAAAGTGAAGGTTCATGAGCCGGGATAGAGAGGGACCAGGCAACACTAGCCTCTGTTCCCCCACAACAAAAGTTTTTCTGGGGCTTATATGGGTTTGGAGAGGATAATAGAGTAATGAATATTTAGTAGATTTCTTTCAAGGGGCAGGTACTTTTCAGAATGGCAGTGCATGCTAAATTAGGTTGTGCGCACATCTGGAATCCAAGATGGAACCCATAGCAAAGGCTTCTGGGACTGGGTGGCAGGACTTATGAGGGAGCCTCATGCGTGCGCAGTCCCCCCCACCCTCCCCTGCGTTGGTTTGATTCCTGTTGCGGGTACTTGCATCAGGCGGAGGTCAACTGTCAGTCACCTTTCAGATGTCTGTGCATGCTCCAGGAACCAGATCCAGTAGGTCCTTCTGAAAAGCATCTTACAAGGGAGTACATTGTTTGTTCTTTCCAGAATGCCGGTTTTGTGTCATTAGCCAACCAAAAAATTTTTGTAAGTAAGTTGCAAGTTGCTGGTGTTGCAGGGCTCCTTGCCTAGGGGCTCAGTCCCTTTTCCTTCCCTATCTCAGATTCTGCTGCCTGCATTTATCTCTGGGAGCAGGCATGGTCCCTCCCTGGAACACGGATCTCAACCACCACCATGGCTGGAGGCTTCCTTGATGACTAGAATGTGTTTCTGTACAAATGAGGGCTAAGGGGTGGAGCTGAATGGAATGGGTGGTGATGGAAAAACACTAAATAGACAAATGGTAACTTTGGTGAAGGGTAAGACAATACACAATACTGGAGAAGCCTGCATAACTTGTACAAGGCAAGGTCAAGGAAGCTCCATAGACACATCCAAACTCCCTGAGGGACCGACCAAATTGCTGGGCTGAGGGCTGTGGGGACCAGGATCTCAGGGAGCATCTAGCCCAATTGGTGTAACATAGTTTATAAAGGAAAAGTTCTACTTTCTACATTGGTGAGTAGCGTCTGGGATCTTAAAAGTCTGGAAGTGGCCATCTAAGATACTCTATGGGCCTTACCCCTTCAGGAGCAAGGGAGAATGAAGAAAACCAAAGATACAAGGGAAAGATGAGTCCAAAGGACTAACGGACCACAGCTACCACAGCCACCACCAGACTGAGCCCAGTACAACGAGATGGTGCCTGGCTACCACCACTGACTGCTCTGACAGGGATTGCAATAGGGGTTCCTGGACAGAACTGGAGAAAAATGTAGAACAAAATTCTAACTCACAAAAAAGGCCAGACTTACTGGCCTGACAGAGACTGCAGAAACCCAGGGAGTATGGTGTCCGGACACCCTTCATCCAAAGGTAGACACATAAACTAAAATGAGACTAAATGGGAACACCAGCCCAGGGGCAAGGACTGGAAGGCAGGAGGGGACAGGAAAGCTGGTAATACAGAACCCAAGGTCGAGAAGGGAGAGTGTTGGCATGTTGTGGGGTTGTTAACCAATGTCGTAAAATAGTATGTGTACTAGCTGTTTAATGAAAAGCTAGTTTGTTCTGTAAACCTTTATCTAAAGCACAACTTAAAAAAAGGAAATGAGAGCTAACCTGAGCTGAATTGCTATCTCTGTAAAATAAAAACCAGATGACGTAAAAGGTCAGACACTAATTCACCATCATCTGCACTGAAATTTGTGTGGGGAATGGGTTCATGGCAATGGGTTTTTATTTTTATTTTGAGGGAGTTATGATCATCAACTGACAGATGTAAAATTTAAATTCAGGCTGTAGCCTCCTTGCTCAAATCGGTTTTACGATGTGCTACATTTCATGAAAATACGCCTGGGCACCAAGGATCAGGTTCCTGATGGACACAATGGTCACCGTGGGCAAATGAGTTCTCTGAAGAGAGATTACCACGAATGGAAATATTTATACTAAGACTGTTCATGGTGAGAGTGACTCAAATACAGCCCCCACTGTGGGAATAAAGGGAAGCAACTGCTCATCAGTTTTTGTTTCTTTGTTTCATCACCTAATGAGCCTAAGGAAAGGCACAAAGTGCTTTATCAGTAGCAAGAACTTCACCCCTTCTGGATCCAATAAAATGCTGGGAAGTCATCAGTCAGGAGAATCAGGGTGACCCATCATGGACAAATTCCAGCAGAGAAGAGATGGCAAGGATTAGCTAATTCAGCTATTGGGTGACTGCAACATACCAAAGAAGCCCTGGTGGCGTGGTGGTTAAGTACTTGGGTGTTAACTGAAAGGTTGGGAGTTCAAACCCACCAGCTACTCTGCAGAGAAAGATGTAGCAGTCTGCTTCCATAAAGATTACAGCCTTGAAATCCCTATGAGGCACTTTTACTCTTTCTATAGGGTTGCTGTGAGTCAGAATTGACTCCACAGCAATGGGTACCACATACCAGGCAATGGTTTCCCATTTGGAATACAGCATTGTTAAAACAGAAAAATATCCCTGCCCTTATGGAACATATATTGTAGCAGCTGGATTAAAAATAAAAAACAGTTGCAGCCAAGTTGATTATAACTCATGGCTACTCATGTGTGTCACAGTAGAACTGCACTCCATAGGGTTTTCGTTGGCTGTGATCTTTTGGAAGTAGATCCTAGGCCTTCCAAGGTGCCTCTGGGTGGATTTAAACTGCCATCTTTTCAGTTAGTAGTCAGGTGCTTAACCTTTTGCACCACCCAGGGATATGGGCATTAAATAATGAACAAGCAAATCAGTAAATTCTATAGTATGTTAGAAAGTGTAAGTGTTATGGCAGATAAAGTAAACAAAGGTGATAGAAATTTAGAGTCTATTGCGGGAGAAAACCGCAGGTTATGATTTTAAATAGAAACTTAAGGGTAGGCCTCATTGAGAAGGTGACATTTTAGCAAATATCTGAAGTAAGGGAATCAACGATGTGTATATCTGGGGTGTAAGTGAGTTCCAGTCAGAGGGAACAGACAGCACAAAGGCTCTAAGGTGGGAATGTGATTGGAGGAACGTATGGGGGCAAGTGGGATTGAAGCCAAGTGAGTCAGGGAAGAGTAACAGGAGAGATGAAGAAGTGAATTGGAAAGATAGGGGCAGATCATATAGGCCTTGTTGGCCACTGTAAGGCCTTTGGCTTTACTGTGAGGGGAATGGTGAGCTGCTGGAGGGTTCTGAGCAGAATGACATGATTTCGACCTACATTACAGAAGTACCTCTCTGGCTGCTGGGTTGAAGCATACATCTGACTCAAGCCAAATGCCTCTTTCAGATGCTCTTACATTTCACATCCAGATAAAGAATTGCGCAGATGAGTTATAGGGATGTGGCACAGGGCAGCAAAGGAAGTGAAGGTAAGTCAGAGAGTCAGCTTTGGTGACATCTGCTTTGAACAACCCTGCCCTGATGAAATTCCAGGAACATTTCTCAATATGAAATAAACATCTTTGCAGTAACTGTCCATTTTTGTGCCTTAGTGTCTATGCTTGGTGCAACTCCAAAGAAGCTAAACAGGCCCCACTTGGTATAGTGGGGGCTGTTCCAGTGGGCAACACAGAGCCAGAAGTCTGTTCACCTTTTTTGACTCTCTAGCCGCTTTTTTTGTTAGATAAGTAAGAAATTGCCTTCAAACAAGAAAAGTATGTCTGAAAGCGTTCTTCACAACGTCAGCTTGATTAAGGAACTGGTTTAGAAGACTTTTGTTAAAATCATGTAAATCATCATTCATTCTATGAATATTTACCAAGCACTTTTCACATGCTAGGGACTTTTCTAGATGCTGGGGATTTGAACACTAACACACGCTCTTGTTTTATCTTGCTTATTCTCTAGAGTATGATAAATGCTTTGTGATATATACGCATCAAAGGCTGTCGGAGCTCTGAGGAAAAAGTAAATAACACTGCCTGGGGAGTAGTGGAGACTTCAAGAACATAAAGACCCTCCAGCTGCACTTTGAAGGTGTGTACTGCTATGGATGGGATTGCGTCCTCCAAAAATGTGTATCAATTTGGTTGGGCCATGATTCCCAGTATTATGTGATTGTCCACCATTTTGTCATCTGATATGACTTTCCTATTTGGAAACCGTGGTGGTGTAGCGGTTAAGAACTATGGCCGATAGCCAAAAGGTCAGCAGTTTGAATCCACCAGGCGCTCCTTGGAAACTCTATGGGACAGTTCTACTGTGTCCTATAGGGCTGCTATGAACTGGAATCGACGTGAGGGCAATGGGTTTTTTAATTTTTTATTTATTTTTGTGTTGTAAATCCTAGCTCTATGATGTTAATGAGGTGGGATTAGAGGCAGCTATGTTAATGAAGTTATGTTAATGAGCCAGGACTCAATCTACAAGATTAGGCTGTATTTTGAGTGAATCTCTTTTGAGATATAAAAGAGAGAAGCCAGCAGAGAGACAGGGGGGACCTCATACCACCAAGAAACAAGAGCCAGGAGAATAGTACATCCTTTTGACCTGGGATCCCTGTGCTGAGAAGCTCCTCAACTGGGGAAGAACAAAGATAAGGACCTTCCCCCAGAGCAGACAGAGAAAGAAAGCCTTCCCCTGGAGCTGGTACTCTGAATTTGGACTTCTATTGTCCTAGGCTGTGAGAGAATAGATTTCGCTTTGTTAAACCCATCTACTTACTGTATTTCTGTTATAGCAGCACTAGATGAGTAAGACATAGAGGTTCATGGAATACTCAGGGAATGGTGAGTCCTCATGGATGAAGTAGGGAATGAATAGGGGACAGGAGCAGAAAAGGCAAGTCAAAGTCATATTGCAAAGGGCCTTAAGGTTCCTTGGTAAGAAAGTTGCAGTGAACAGTAAGCTAAGGCAGGAGAATTACTTCATCATTATGTCTCTTAGGTAACTTGAGAATCACAATGAAGTTTACATTTTTCGTATTTGACCCTGTAGCCCTGTAGACATGGGTGTTATTGGGACAGCCTAAAGACAGGCGTTTTCTCCGTGGAGACCAAATAGGAGGGTTCCTCTACTAGTCAGGTGGAAAGATAAGGGATTAAACCAGGAATTTTCAGTGGTAATAGGCAGAGATGGATGGAAAGATTTCAGGGATGGCATGGAAGATGTAACAACAACAACTTATGTTATTTTATTGTTGTTAGATGGTTCTGAATCATAGCAACCCTTTGTTCAACAGAACGGAACATTGCCCCATCCGCTCCATCCTGACAATCATTGTTATGCTTGAGCCCATTGTTGCAGCCACTGTGTCAATCCATCTAGTTAAGGATCTTCCTCTTTTTAGCTGACCCTCTGCTTTACCAAGCATGATGTCCTTCTCCAGGGACTGATCCCTCTGGATCACATGTCCAAAGTATGTGAGACGAGGTCTTATCATCCTTGCTTCTAATGAGCATTCTAGCTGTACATCTTCCAAGACAGATTTGTTTGTTCTTCCAGCAGTTCATGGTATATTCAATATACTTCTCCAACACTATATTTTAAAAGCATCAATTCTTCTTTAGTCTTCTTTATTCTTTGTCCAGCTTTCACATGCCTATGAGGCAATTGAAAATACCATGCCTTTGGTCAGGCACACCTTAGTCCTCAAAGTGATATCTTTGCTTTTCAGCACTTTAAAGAAATCTTTTGCAGCAGATTTACCCAACGCAATGCGTTGTTTGATTTCTTAACTGCTGTTTTCATGGGTGTTGATTGTAGATCCAAGTACAATGAAATCTTTGGCAACTTCGGCATTCTCTCCATTTATCATGGTGTTGCTTATTGGTCCACTTGTGAGGATTTTTTGTTTTCTTTTTTTTTTAATAGTTTTTATTGTGCTTTAAGCGAAAGTTTACAAATCAAGTCAGTCTCTCACACAAAAACCCATACTCACCCTGCTACACACTCCTAATTACTCTCCCCCTAATGAGACAGCCCGCTCTCTCCCTCCACTCTGTTTTTTCATGTCCATTTCACCAGCTTCTAACCCCCTCCACCCTGTCATCTCCCCTCCAGGGAGGAGATGCCAACGTAGTCTCAAGTGTCCACCTGATCCAAGAAGCTCACTCCTCACCAGCATCCCTCTCCAACCCATTGTCCAGTCCAATCCGTGTCTGAAGAGTTGGCTTTGAGAATGGTTCCTGTCCTGGGCCAACAGAAGGCCTGGGGGCCATGACCACTGGGGTCTTTCTAGTCTCAGTCAGACCATTAAGTCTGGTCTTATGAGATTTTGGGGTGTGCATCTCACTGCTCTCCTGCTCCCTCAGGGGTTCTCTGTTGTGTTCCCTGTCAGGGCAGTCATCGGTTGTAGCCGGGCACCATCTAGTTCTTCTGGTCTCAGGATGATGTAGTCTCTGGTTCACGTGGTCCTTTCTGTCTCTTGGGCTTGTAATCGCCTTGTGTCCTTGATGTTCTTCATTCTCCTTTGATCCAGGTGGGTTGAGACCAATTGATCCATCTTAGATGGCTGCTTGCTTGCGTTTAAGACCCCAAACGCCACTCTTCAAAGTGGAATGCATAATGTTTTCTTAATGGATTTTGTTATGCCAATTGACTTAGATGTCCCCTGAAACCATGGTCCCCAGACCCCTGCCCCTGCTACGCTGGCCTTTGAAGCATTCAGTTTATTCAGGAAACTTCTTTGCTTTTGGTTTAGTCCGGTTGTGCTGACCTCCCCTGTATTGTGTGCTGTCTTTCCCTTCACCTAAAGTAGTTCTTATCTACTATCTAATTAGTGAATGCCCCTCTCCCACCCTCCCTCCCTCCCCCATCTCGTAACCACGAAAAAATGTGTTCTTCTCAGTTTAAACTATTTCTCAAGATCTTATAACCGTGGTCTTATACAATATTTGTCCTCTCGCATCTGACTAATTTCATTCAGCATAATGCCTTCCAGGTTCCTCCATGTTATGAAATGTTTCACAGGTTCCTCACTGTTCTTTATTCCATTGTGTAAATATACCATAATTGATTTATCCATTCATCTGTTGATGGGCACCTTAGTTGCTTTCATCTTTTTGCTATTGTAAACAGTGCTGCAATTAACGTAGGTGTGCATATATCTGTTCCTGTAAGGTTCTTATTTCTCTAGGATATATTCCAAGGAGTGGGATTGCTGCATCGTATGGTAGTTCTATTTCTAGCTTTGTAAGGAAGCACCAAATCGATTTCCAAAGAGGTTGTACCATTTTACATTCCCACCAGCAGTGTAGAAGTGTTCCAAACTCTCCACAGCCTCTCCAACATTTATTATTTTGTGTTTTTTTGGATTAATGCCATTAATGGTGGAGTGAGATGAAATCTTATTGTAGTTTTGATTTGCATTTCTCTAATGGCTAATGATCGTGAATATTTCCTCATGTATCTGTTAGCTATCTGAATGTCTTCTTTAATGAAGTGTCTATTCATATATTTTGCCAATTTTTAAATTGGGTTATTTGTCTTTTTGTAGTTGAGTTTTTGCAGTATCATGTAGATTTTAGAGATCAGGTTCTGATTGGAAATGTCATAACTAAACACTTTTTTTTTGTAGGTATTCTTTTTACTCTTTTGGTGAAGTCTTTGGATGGCCATAGGTGTTTGATTTTTAGGAGCTCTCAGTTATCTAGTTTTTCTTCTACATTCTTAAAAATGTTTTGTATACTGTTTATGCCATGTACTAGGGCTCCTAACGTTGTCCCTATTTTTTCTTCCATGATCTTTATTGTTTTAGATTTTATATTTAGGTCTTTGATCCATTTTCAGTTAGTTTTTCTGCATGGAGTGAGGTATGGGTCTTGTTTCATTTTTTTGAAGATGGATATCCAGTTATGCCAGCACCATTTGTTAAAAAGACTGTCTTTTCCCCCATTTAACTGTTTTGGGGCCTTTGTCAAATATCAACTGCTCATATGTGGATGGATTTATGTCTGGATTCTCAACTCTGTTCCATTGGTCCATGTATCTGTTGTTGTACCAGTACCAGGCTGTTTTGACTACTGTGACGGTATAATAGGTTCTAAAATCAGGTAAAGTAAGGCCTCCCACTTTGTTCTTCTTTTTCAGTAATGCCTTATTTATCTGGGGCCTCTTTCCCTTCCATGTGAAATTGGTGATTTGTTTCTCCATGTCATTAAAGAATGTCTTTGGGATCTGGATCAGAATTGCATTAAATGTATAGATCGCTTTTGGTAGATAGACATTTTTATAGTGTTAAGTCTTCCTATCCACGAGCAAGGTATGTTCTTCCACTTATGTAAGTCTCTTTTGGTTTCTTGCAGACATGTAGTGTAGTTTTCTTTGTATAAGTCTTTTACATCTCTGGTAAGATACATTCCTAAGTATTTTATCTTCTTGGGGGCTACTATAAAGGGCATTGATTTGGTGATTTCCTCTTTGATGTTATTTTTGTTGGTGTAGAGGAATCCAACTGATTTGTGTATGTTTATCTTGTATCCTGATACTCAGCTGAACTCTTCTATTAGTTTCAGTAGTTTTCTGGAGGATTCCTTAGGGTTTTCTGTGTATAAGATCATGTCATCTGCAAATAGAGATACTTTTACTTCTTCCTTGCCAATCTGGATGCCCTTTATTTCTTTATCTAGCCTAATTGCTCTGGCTAGGACCTCCAGCAGAATGTTGAATAAGAGTGGTGATAAAGGGCATACTTGTCTGGTTCCCGATCTCAGTGGGAATGCTTTCAGGCTCTCTCCATTTAGGGTGATGTTGGCTATTAGCTTTGTATAAATGCCCTTCATTATGTTGAGGAATTTTCCTTCTATTCCTATTTTGCTGAGAGTTTATATCATGAACACGTGTTGAACTTTGTCAAATGCCTTTTCTGTATCAATCGGTAAGATCACGTGATTCTTATCTTTTGTTTTATTTATGTGGTGGATTACATTAATTGTTTTTCTAATGTTGAACCATCCCTGCATACCTGGTAAGAACCCCACTTGGTCATGGCGAATTATTTTTTTGATATGTTGCTGAATTCTATTGGCTAGAATTTTGTTGAGGATTTTTGCATCTATGTTCATGAGGGGTATAGGTCTATAATTTTCTTCATTTGTGGTGTCTTTACCTGGTTTTGGTATCAGGGATATGGTGGCTTCATAGAATGAGTTTGGCAGTATTCTGTCCTTTTCTACGCTCTGAAATACCTTTAGTAGTAGTGATGTTAACTCTTCTCTGAAAGTTTGGTAGAACTCTGCAATGAAGCCATCGGGACCAGGGCTTTTTTTTTGTTGGGAGTTTTTTTAACTACCTTTTCAATCTCTTCTTTTGTTATGGGTCTATTTAGTTGTTCTGCCTCTGTTTGTGTTAGTTTAGGTAGGTAGTTTGTTTCTAGGAATTCATCCATTTCTTCTAGGTTTTCAAATTTGAGTACAGTTTTTCATAGTAATCTGATATGATCCCTATAATTTCAGCTGGGTCTGTTGTAATATCACCCATCTCATTTCTTATTTTGGTTATTTGCTTCCTCTCCTGGTTTTTTTTTGTCAGTTTGGCCAGTGGTTTATCAATTTTGTTGATTTTTTTCAAAGAGCCAGCTTTTGGTCTTGTTGATTCTTTTCAATTGTTTTTCTGTTTTCTATTTCATTGAGTTCAGCTCTATTTTTTATTATTTGTTTTCTTCTGGTGCCTGTGGGTTTCTTTTTTTCCTCCTTTCTATTTGTTCAAGTTGTAGGGATAATTTGATTTTGGCCCTTTCTTCTTCTTGGATGTGTGCATTTACTGATATCAGTTGGCCTCTGAGCACCACTTTTGCTGTGTCCCGAAGGTTCTGATAGGAAGTATTTTTATTCTCATTGATTCTCTGAATTTCTTTATCCCCTCCTTAATGTCTTCTATAACCCAGTCATTTTTGAGCAGGGTATTGTTCAGTTCCCAAGTGTTTGATTTCTTTTCCCTGCTTTTCCTGTTACTGATTTCCACTTTTATGGCCTTATGATCAGAGAAGATGCTTTGTAATATTTCAATGTTTTGGATTCTGCTAAGGCTTGCTTTATGACCTAATATGTGGTCTATTCTAGAGAATGTTCCATGTGCACTAGAAAAGAAAGTATAGTTGGTTGCTGTTGGGCGGAGTGTTCTGTATATGTGTACGAGGTCACGTTGGTTGATTGTGGCATTTAGATCTTCCGTGTCTTTATTGAGCTTCTTTCTGGATGTCCAGTCCTTCACCGAAAGTGGTGTGTTGAAAAGTCTCCTACTATTATTGCGGAGCTGTCTATCTCACTTTTCAATGCTGATAGAGTTTGTTTTATGTATCTTGCAGCCCTGTCATTGGGTGCATAAATATTTAACATGGTTATATCTTCTTGGTGTATTGTCCCTTTAATCATTATATGGTGTCCTTTCTTATCGTTTCTGACGGATTTAACTTTAAAGTCTATTTTGTCAGAAATTAATGTTGCCACTCCTGCTCTTTTTTGATTGTTGTTTGCTTGATCTATTTTTTTCCATCCTTTGAGTTTTAGTTTGTTTGTATCTCTAAGTCTAAGGTGTGTCTCTTGGTGGCAGCATATAGACGGATCTTGTTTTTTAATCCATTCTGCCACTCTCTGTCTCTTTATTGGTGCATTTAATCCATTTACATTCAGGGTAATTATGGATAGATATGAATTTATGGCTATCATTTGGATGTCTTTTTTTGTGTGTTGTTGACAGTTTCTTTTTCCCACTTAATTTTATGTGCTGAGTAGATTTTCTTTCTATATTGTCCTTTCCTCATATTTGTTGTTGTTGATTTTGTTTCTGCTGAGTCTCTATTTTTTTCTTGTATTTTATTTTGATGAGTAGTTAGTTTGTCTCCTGTGTGGTTACCTTATTATTTACCCCTATTTTTCTAAATTTAAACCTAACTTTTATTTCTTTGTATTGCTGTAGCTTCCTCTCCATATGGAAGGTGTATGATTACATTTCTTAGTCCCTCTTATTATTTTAATGTTGTCTTCTTTTATATAATCACATCACTGTTACCCTATTAGAATTGACTCAACAGCACTGGGTAACTGGGTTGTTGCCTTATTTTGAAACTTTTTTTTTTTATATATAATCTTGCTTTGTTTTTTTTTTTGGATTTCCCTGTCTGAGTTGACTTCTGGTTGCTCTGCCCAGTGTTCTAGTCTTGGGTTGATACCTGATATTATTGATTTGCTAACCAAAGAACTCCCTATAGTATTTCTTGTAGTTTTGGTTTGGTTTTTATGAATTCTCTAAACTTTTGTTTATCTGGAAATGTCTTAATTTCACCTTCATATTTAAGAGACAGTTTTGCTGGATATATGATTCTTAGCAGGCATTTTTTTTTTTCCTTCAATTTTTTAAATTTGTCATCCCGTTGCCTTCTTGCCTGCGTGGTTTCTGCCGAGTAGTCCAAGCTTATTGTCATTGGCTCTCCTTTTTAGTTGACGTTTCATTTATCCTTCTCTGCTCTTATAATTCTCTCTTTATCTTTGGTTTTGGCAAGTTCGATTATAATATGTCTTGGTGACCTTCTTTTCAGATCTACCTTATGTGCAGTTCGATGAGCATCTTGGATAGATATCTTCTCATCTTTCACCATATCAGGGAAATTTTCTGCCAATAAATCTTCAACAATTTTCTCTGTATTTTCATTAATCCCTCCCTGTTCTGATACTCCAATCACTTGTAGGTTATTTCTCTTGAGAGAGTCCCACATGATTCTTAAGGTTTCTTTATTTTTTTCAATTCTTTTATCCGATTTTTCTTCAAATATATTAGTGCCAAGTGATTTATCTTCAAGTTCAGAAATTCTAGCTTCTACTTGCTCAATTCTGCTCCTCTGACTTTCTATTGAGTTGTCTAATTCCGTAATTTTATTGTTAATCTTCTGAACTTCTGATTGCTGTCTGTCTATGGATTTTTCCAGCTTATTAAACTTTTCATTATGTTCCCGAATAATCTAATTTCTTCAATTGCTTTATTTGTGTGTTCTTTGGCTCGTTTTGTGTATTGCCTCATTTCCTTCCTGATGTCTTGAAGGATTCTGTATATTAAAGTTTTGTATTGGGCCTTTGGTAATTCAGGAATGCACTTTCATCTAGAAGATCCCTGGATTCTTTGCTTTGCGAGCCTGTTGAGGTGATCATGGTCTGTTTCTTTATGTGACTTGATATTGACTGTTGTCTCTGAGCCATCTATAAGTTATTGTATTAGTTTATGCTTGCTCACTGTGTGGTAGCTGCTTGCTTTGTTTTGTTTTGGTATACCCCTATGGGTTGCTTGAGTGAGCTAGCTTGATTATCTTCACCTTTGGAGCTCTGATGTCCTGTCCCCAGATGGCTAGAAGTGTTATCAGGTATATCAGTCTAGGAGTCTATTCACTTTTCGTATATAAATTCAGCTCGGGTTTCCAGGTAGCTGATCATCAAGTGTGTGGTACAGGCTCTACCATACAGGAGTGATTAGCATATATACCAGTATCTGATTGCAGCAGGGGGTCACACTCTGAACAAGGCAGAGGGCTGAGAACCGATCCCTGAGTGTCTCTGAGGAAAGCACATCCCTGTTCCCTAGAGCGTGCAGGTGGTGGGTTCTGCAGATGGACCATGGGCACCCAAAGTTTTGATTGTAAGGACTGGGAGGTACCAGTTATCTTTGGACCCCTATCACGGGTGGCTGGGTGACCTGGGTGGAGCTACCAGTCCTTAGGTCCCTGATGTGGGTAGGTGAGGACCTTGTTTAATAGACAAAGCAATGCCAAACATCAAACACCCACCTCTCCGCTGCACAGCTGAAAAGGTTGGAGTTTGCCAACAAGGGCCTATTCTCCCAAAATAGGCCCACACAGGTCCATGCAGAAGGGAAAGGTGCTCAAAGTCCAAGGACGGTTTACGCCTGGACAGCAGCCGCTTCTGTCCTGAGCTTCCCCAGTTATTGGAGCTAGCAAATTATCTTTTCCCCCTAGTTGCCAATTTATTCCTTCCCCAAGGCCGGGGGGATGGCTCTGGGTGCTCAACAGGGCCTATCTCAGTCCCAGGGATTTAGCCGCTGAAGCCGCTTGGGAGTGGGGGGATGCATTAAAATATACGTGAGTACTTAGCTATTGCTGAGAGCACCGTTCTTCTCAGGTTCTGGAGCTGTAAGTAGGCTGTGTGGCTGGCTGCTTCTCCCTGAGGAAACTGGGGCCTAGCATCAGCCGCCACCACCGCCGCTCCGGGAATGGTGCCTGAGGGCTCCCCAAGATTCAGGTCCGGTAACTCCTCTCCACTTCTGAATGGTCTCTTCCTCCCCCTGCCTCTCAGTTCGTTGTCTAAGCTTGCCTTTGATGCTCAGGGCTCCCAGCTTGTCACAAATACACTCATTTCACTTGTTTTTTCCGGTCTTTGTTGTAAAGAGGGCTTGCTGGAAGCATCTGTCTATTCCGCCAGCTTGCCTCCGCCTCTGAAGAAGTCTCAGGGTTTTTGTTTTCTTTATGTTGAGGTGTAATCCATACTGAAGGCTGTGGTCTTTGATCTTTATCAGTAAGTGCTTCAAGTCCTCTTCACTTTCAGCAAGCTAGGTTGTGTCGTCTGTATATCACAGGTTGTTGATGAGTCTTTCTCCAATCCTGATGCTTCGTTCCTTTTCCTATAGTCCAGCTTCTTGGATTATTTCCTTAGCATACTGACGGAATAATTATGGTGAAAGGATATGAGCCTGATACACATTTTTCCTGACTTTAAACCACTCAGTATTCCCTTGTTTGTTCCGAGCAACTGCCTCTTGGTCTATGTACAGATTCCTTGTGAGTACAATTAAGTGTTCTGGAATTCCCATTATTTACAATGTTATCCATAATTTGTTATGACCCACATAGTCGAATGCTTTTGCATAGTCAATAAAACATAGGTAAATATCTTTCTGCTATTCACTGCTTTCAACCATGATCCATCTCACATCAGCCATGATATTCTTCTTCCATATCCTGTTCCGAATCCAGCTAGAATTTCTGTCAGTTCTCTCTTGATGTACTGCTGCAACTGCTTTTGATCTTCAGCAAAATTTTACTTGCATGTGATATTAATGACATTATTCAATAATTTCTACATTCTGTTAGATCACCTTTCCTTGGAGTGGGAAGAAATATGGATCTCTTCCAGTCGGTAGGCTAGGCAACTGCATTCCAAATTTTTTGTCATAGACAACTAAGCATTTCCAGCCCTGTGTTCATTTGTTGAAATGCCTCAACTGGTATTCCATCAATTCCTGGAGCCTTGTTTTTCACCAATATCTTCAGTGCAGCTTGCACCTCTTCCTTCAGTACCATCAGTTCTTGGTCATATACTACCTCCTGAAATGGTTGAATGTTGACCATTTCTTTTTGGTACAGTTACTCTGTGTATTCCTTCCATCTTCTTTTGATGCTTCCTGTGTCATTTAATATTTTCCCCCAAAGAATTCTTCACTATTGCAATTCAAGTCTTGAATTTTTTCTTCAGTTCTTTCAGCTTGAGAAATGCCATGTGTGTTCTTGCCTTTTGGTTTTCTGTCTCTAGATCTTTGCACATGTCTTTATAATATTTTACTTTGTCTTCTGGAGCCATCCATTGAAATTTTCTGTTCAGCTCATTTACTTCATCATTTCTTATGTCCACTTTAGCTACTGTACATTCAAGAGCAAGTTTGAGAGTCTCTTCTGACATCCATCTTGGTCTTTTCTTTCTTTCTTGTCTTTTAAATGACCTCTTACTTTCTTAATGTATAATGTCCTTGATGTTATCCCACAACTCATTTGGTCTTCAGTCATGAGCCTTCAATGCATCAAATCTATTCTTGAGATGGTTTCTAAATTCAGGTGGGATAGTCCTATGACTAGGAAGAAAGACCTGGTGGTCTACTTCTGAAAAGGATTAGCAATGAAAACCTTATGAACAGCAGTAGAACACTGTCTGATATAGTGCTGGAAGATGAGTCCCTCAGGTTGGAAGGCATTCAAAATATGACTGGTGAAGAGCTGCCTCCCTAAAGTAGTGTCGGCCTTAATGACATGGATGGAGTTAAGCCTTCTGGACCTTCATTTGCCGAGGTGGCACAGCTCAAAATGACAAGAAACAGCTGCAAACATTCATTAATAATCAGAATGTGGAATGTATGAAATATGAATCTAGGAAAATTGGAACTCATCAAAAATGAAATGGGAGGCATAAACAGGTATTCTAGGCATTAGCGAGCTAAAATGAATGGTATTGAGCATTTTGAATCAGACACTCATATGGTCTACTATGCTGGGAATGACAAATTGAAGAAGAATGGCGTTGCATTTGTCATCAAAAAGGACTTTTCAAGACTAATTCTGAAGTACAATACTGTTAGTGATAGGATAATATCCATAAGCCTACAAGGAAGACCAGCCTATCATTCAAATTTACGCACCAACCACTAAGGCCTAAGATGAAGAAATTGAATGTTTCTACCAACTTCTGCAGTCTGAAATTGATCAAATGTGAAATCATGATGCATTGATAATTATTGGTGATTGGAATGCAAAAGGTAGAAACAAAGAAGGGTTGGTAGTTGGAAAATATGGTCTTGGTTATAGAAATGATACTGGAGATCACATGATAGAATTTTGCAAGACCAATGACTTATTCATTGCAAGTACCTTTTTTTCAACAACCCATGGTGACTATACACATGGACCTTGCTGGATGGACTACACAGGAATCAAATTGACTACATGTGTGGAAAGAGACAATGGAAAAATTCAATATCTTCAGTCAAAACAAGGCCAGAAGCTGACCGTGGAACAGACCATCAATTGCTCATATGCAAGTTCAAGTCGAAACTGAAGAAAACTAGAACAAGTCCACAAGAACCAAAGTACAACCTTGAGTCTCGCCTGAATTTAGAAACCATCTCAAGAATAGATTTGATGCACTGAACACTAATAAGGAAAGACCAGATGAGTTGTGGGATGACATCAAGGACATCATACATGAAGAAGCAAGGTGTCATTAAAAAGACAGGAAAGAAAGAAAAGACCAAAATGGATGTCTAAAGAGACTCTGAGACTTGCTCTTGAAAGTCAAACACCTAAGGCAAAAGGAAGAAATGATGAAGTAAAAGAACTGAACAGAAGATTTCAAAGGGCAGCTCGAGAAGACAAAGTAAAGTATTGTAATGACATGTGCAAAGATCTGGAGGTAGAAAGCCAAAAGGAAAGAATACCCTTGGCGCTTCTCAAGCTGAAAGAACTGAAGAGAAAATTCAACCTTCGAGTTGCAGTATTGAAGGATTCTACAGGGAAATTATTAAACAACACAGGAAGTATCAAAAGAAGATGGAAGAAATACACAGAGTCACTATTACCGAAAAGAATTGGTAGCCATTCAACCATTTCAGAAGGCAGCATATCATCAGGGACTGATGGTGCCGAAGGAAGAGGTGCAAGCTACGCTGAAGGCACTGGCGAAAAACAAGGCTCCAGAAATTGAAGGAACACCAACTGAGAAGTTTCAATAAACGGATGCAGCACTGGAAGTGCATACTTGACTATGCCAAGAAATTTGGAAGAGAGCTACCTGGCCAACTCACTGGAAGAGATCCATATTTATGCCCAATCCCAAGAAAGATGATCCAAACAAATGTGGAAATGGTCGAGCCATACTATCAATAGCTCATGCAAGTAAAATTTTGGTGAAGATCATTCAAAAGTGGTTGCAGCAGTACATGGACAGGGAACTGCCAGAAATGAAAGCCGGGTGCAGAAGAGGATGTGGAACAAGGGATATCATAGCTGATGTCACATAGATCCTGGCTGAAAGCAGAGAATACCAGAAAGATGTTTACCTGTGTTTTATTGACTATGTAAAAGCATTTGACTGTGTGCATCATAACCAATTACGGATAATACTGGGAGGAATGGGAATTCCAGAACACTTAATTGTGCTCTTAAGGAAGGTGCACATAGATGAAGAGGCAGTCTTTTGAATATAACAAGAGGATACTGCATGGTTTAAAGTCAGGAACAGTGTGTGTCAGGGTTGTATCTTTTCACCGTACGTATTCAATCTGCATGCTGAGCAAATAATCTGAGAAGCTGGAATATAAGAATGGGACATCAGATTTGGAAGAAGACCTGAGATACGCAGATGACACAACCTTGCCTGCAGAAAGTGAAGAGGACTTGAAGCACTTACTGATGAAGATCAAAGCCTTTAGTATGGATTACACCTCAACACAAAGAAAACAAAAATCCTTACAACCGGACCAGTAAGCAATATCATGATAAATGGAGAAAAGATTGAAGTTGTCAAGGATTTCATTTTACTTGGATCTACAATCAATGCCCGTGGAAGCAGCAGTCAAGAAATCAAAACACACTGCACTGGAAACCTGCTGCAAAAAAATAGATTGAAAAGCAAAGATGTCACTTTGAAGACTAAGGTGTGCCTGACCCAAGCCATGGCGTTTCCAGTGGTCTCATAAGCATGGGAAAGCTGGACAGTGAAAAAGGAAGACCCAAGAAGAATCGATGCCTTTGAATTGTGGTGTTGGCGAAGAATACTGAATATACCATGGCGTGCCAAAAGAACGAACAAATCTGTCTTGGAAGAAAAGCAACCAGAATGCTCCTTAGAAGCAAGGACGGTGATACTATGTCTCATACTTTGGGCATGTTATCAAGAGGGATCAATCCCTGGAGAAGTATATCTAGCTTGGTAAAGTGGAAGGTCATCAAAAAGAGGAAGACCCTCAACGAGATGGATTGACACAGTGGCTAAAACAATGGGTTCAAGCATAACAATGATTACGAGACTGGTGCAGGAACGGGCAGTGTTTCGTTCTGTTGTACATGGGCTCAGTATGAGTCGGAACTGACTCGACGGCACCTAACAACAAGAGTACTCAAGGTCATACATTGGATTTTGTGGACTTGTTCTAATTTTCTTCAGTCATCTTCAACTTGCGTATGAGCAATTGATGGTCTGTTTCACAGTTGGCCCCTGGCCTTGTTCTGACTGAAGATATTGTCTCCACAGATGTAGTCTGTTTTATTCCTGTGTATTCTGTCTGGTAAGGTCCATGTGAATAAAAAAAAAAAAAAAAATAGTCACTGTTTATGTTGTTGAAAAAAGGCATTTACAATGTACAAGTAGTTGGTCTTGTAAAATTCTATCATGCCGTCTCTGGTGTCCTTTCTATCACCAAGGCCGTATTTTCCAACTACCAAATACTTTTTTTTTGTTTCCAACTCTCACATTCTAATCACCAGTAATTGTCAATGCATTCTGATTTCATGTTTGATCAATTTCAGACTGCAGAAGTTGGTAAAAATCTTCTATTTTTCATCTTTGGTCTTAGTGGTTGGTGTGTAAATTTGAATAACAGTCGAATTAACTGGTCTTCCTTGTAGGCGTGTGGATATTATCCTATCATTGACAGTGTTGTACTTCAAAATAGAGTTTGAAATGTGCATTTTGAGAATGAACGCGACGCCATTCCTTTTTAATTTGTCATTCCCAGCATAGTAGACCATATGATGATCTGATTCAAAATGGCTAATACTAGTCCATTTCAGCTCACTACTGCCTAGCACATTGATGTTATGTGTTCCCATTTTTGACCATTTCCAATTTTCCTGGATTCATACTTCATACATTCCATGTTCTGATTATTCGTGGATGTTTGCAGCTGTTTCTTCTCATTTTCAGTTGTGCCACATCAGCAAAGGAAGGCCCCAAAAGCTTGACTCCAACCATGTCATTAAGGTCAACTGTATTTTGAGGAGGCAGCTCTTTCCCAGTCTTATTTTGAGTGCCTTCCAACCTGAGGAGCTCATCTTCCAGCACTGTATCAGACAATGTTCTGTGCTGTTACTCATAAGATTTTCATTCATTTTTAGAAGTAGACCGCCAGGTCCTTTTTCCTAGCCTGTCTTAGTCTGGAAGCTGAGCTGCAGCCTGTCCACCCAGGGTGACCCTGCTGGTATTTGAAATACCAGTGGCAAAGGTTCTCTATCACAGCAACAAACTAGCCACCACAGTAGGACATGTTGACAGACATGTGGTGGTTACTTACCCTGTCACCTCAAGTAGTACTTGGTAAGTGAGACAGTCTCTGAATCACCCTAGCAAATGTGGGGGCTCTGTTTCCTAAGCTACCAATGTGCTTTAGACATTCATTAGTGTGCCCATTAGATTGTTAACTTAAGACAAGGATTGTTATCTTTTCATCTGCATCTTCCCATGACATGAAATCTTCAATGACATGAAAAAGAAGTGTGTTGGATGGTTGTTGAGTGAGTGGAAAAGAAACTATCAAAAATAATTGAAGATTAGAGCCTAGTTCTCAGTATAAGTATTAGCTGTACAAGTTCAGTGATAGCAAGACAGTAAGCTGATTACCATTTAACCAAAACTTTTCTAAACCAGTTGCCATGGAGTCATTTCTGAATCATGGCAACCCTATAGGGCAGAGTAGAATTGCCCCATACTTTCCAAGGCTGTAATCTTTACAAAGCAAACTGCCACCTCTTTCTTCTGCAGAGAAGCTGGTGGGTTCCAGCCGCCAGCCCTTCCATTAGCAGCCCACCACTATCTTTCCTAGCAATTTATTTATTTTTTAAAATCTGTATTAAGATAATAAATTCCCCATCCTACAAGTGGCCATAGAGGCTAGAGTACCAACTCTAAACTAATTTTTTTTCTTAGCTGATTTTATCGAGAGGCTCTGTGCCGGGAGTGTATTAAGAAAACATTGGTCAAGACCCAGAACCTGGAGGTACCGGTTTCCGTTTCAGTTTTACGTGACCGCGAAACAGATTCAAGTCCCTCTTCCCGCTCAGCGGGGAGCCAGACAGAACGGAGCGTTCAGTCAAGTTTGCGCCAGCGGTGAGGCGTCCCTTCCGCAAAAAAAAAAAAAAAAATAAAGAGACCCTTCGCTTTGTCTTCCTGGTAATGATGAGAGGAGTTGAAGAGGTGAGAGCAGGGAGGCTTGAGGATATATGGAGGCGGCATCCAGAAGGGGTGGGGCCTTCCACTCGGCGGGGTCTAGACTGAGTGGAATCTTGAATCTTTGAAGCCAGGGAGAGACTTTGGCACCTAAGGGGCGGCGGATAGATGGGGAGTGAACCCTAGTGGCGCAGTGGTTAAGGGCTTGGCTATTAACCAAAACGTGGGCAGTTGTAATCCACCAGCTGCTCCTCGGAAGCCCTATGGGGCAGTTCTACTCTGTCCTAGAGGGTTGCTATGAGTCGGAATCTATTAGAAGGCAACGGTTACCCCCCTCCCTTTTTTTCATCTGAATGGTGAGAGACTAGCAGGAAGACTCACAATTAATCGATATCAGAGGCAGATTTTAACCCAAGCCTGGGTGATTACAAACCCTGCTTTCTACTTATTACGGCATGACGCTTCTCGGGATCACTGAAATTAAGCGTAGTTACTTAATAACTATAAAATTTTGGGCATCTACCTGCATCAGTTTTCTAGTTTGTGAAATAGACCTAGTTCTTACACAGTTGTCGTAAGGATATATGAAGTGTTTAGCAGAATGTCTGCCAAGTGGCAGGGGCTCCTGAGGTAGTGGCTATGTTATGGTTTATATTTCTGCAGCTCTTTGTAGTTAAGGATCCCTGGTGGTGTAGTGGTTAAGCGTTCGGCTGCAAGCCACTAACCGGCAGGTAAGCAGTTCAAATCTACCAGCTGCTCCTTGGAAACCATATGGGGCAGTTCTACCCTGTCCTATAGGGTAGCTATGAGTCGGAGTTGACTCGAGGGGCAGTGGGTTTGGTTTTGTGTGTGTGTGTGTGGTTAAAGCCCTGGCTTGCTAACTGAAAGGTCGGCCAGTGGCTAGGTGAGAGAAAGGTGTGGTGTTCTGCTTCCTTAAAGATTACAGCCTTGGAAACCCTATGGGACAGTTCTACTCTGTCCTATAGGGTTGCTATGAGTGGGGATTAACTCCAGAGCAGAGGGCTTTTTTTTTTTTTTTTAAGGTACCCTCAATTTCAAGAGCATGCTCACTGTCTCTTCTCTCTGTTAGAGAATAGAATTTGCCCAAATAAATTACAGTTACTCCATAGATATTGATCCCTTCAGCCCACTGCTACCAGCCAGGACCCCGGGTTGCAGAAAGAAAAAAAATTGCTGTTCAGTCTCCCAGTATCTCAGCTACCTCTTCCAAAATTGGAAACACACTCAGGGGGAAAAAAAAACCACCAAATTCCACACTCAACTCTGGATTAATTTCTTCTCTCTATTCTCAACCTGATAATTACCCTCTATCTTGTTACATCTTTTATGCTTTCAAGTACATTTTTAAATATAAAATTTACCTAGCTTTTCTAGTTGTTTTCAGGGGGATGTTTTATCTGAATTTTCTTTTTTTTTTATATTGTAGTTTAGATGAAGGTTTACAGAACAAACCAGTTTCTCATTAAACAGTTAGTACACACATTGTTTTATGACAGTGGTTAACAACCCCACGACATGTCAACACTCTCCCTTCTCAACCTTGAGTTCCCTATTACCAGCTTTCCTGTCCCCTCCTGTCTTCCAGTCCTTGCTCCTGCGCTGGTGTGCCCCTTTAGCCTCGTTTTGTTTTATGAGTCTGGCTAATCTTTGGCTGAAGGATGAACCTCAGGAGTGACTTCATTACTGAGCTAAAGGGGGTGTCCGGGGGCCATACTCTCAG
The DNA here is from genome assembly GCF_030014295.1 of Loxodonta africana. Lineage (NCBI taxonomy): Eukaryota > Metazoa > Chordata > Mammalia > Proboscidea > Elephantidae > Loxodonta > Loxodonta africana. Next base: position 82,462,692 of record NC_087351.1, on the reverse strand, counting down.
GGTTTCTGCAGTCTCTGTCAGGCCAATAAGTCTGGTCTTTTTTTGTGAGTTAGAATTTTGTTCTACATTTTTATCCAGCTTTGTCTGGGACCCTCTATTGTGATCCCTGTCAGAGCAGTCAGTGGTGGTAGCTGGGTACCAGCTAGTTTGTACTGGACTCAGTCTGGTGGAGGCTGTGGTAGATGTGATCCATTAGTCATTTGGACTAATCTTTCCCTTGTATCTTTAATTTTTTTCATCCTTCCTTGCGCCTGAAAGGGTGAGACCAGTGGAGTATCCTGAATGGCTGCTCACAGGCTTTTAAGACCCCAGATGCTACTCACCAAAGTAGAGTGTAGAACATTTTCTTTATGCCAATTGAGGTAAATGTTCCCGAAGACCATGGTCCCCACAGCCCTCAGCCCAGCAGTTTGGTCCCTCAGGGAGTTTGGATGTGTCTATGGAGCTTCCATGACCTTGCCTTGTGCAAGTTGTGCTAGCTTCCCCAGTATTGTGTACTGTCTTACCCTTCACCAAAGTTACCACTTATCTATTGTTTATTTAGTGTTTTTCCATCCCCACCCTTCCCTCCCTCATAACCATCAAAGATTGTTTCTTTTTGTGTGTAAACTTTTTCTTGAGTTTTTACAGTAGTGGTCTCATACAATATTTGTCCTTTTGTGATTGACTTATTTCAGTCAGCATAATGCCCTCCAGATTCATCCATGTTATGAGATGCTTCTAAGATTCTTTATCGTTGTGTGATACTTCATCGTGTGTATGTGCCACAATTTGTTTATCCATTCATCTGTTGATGGACGTCTAGGTTGTTTCTATCTTTTTGCTATTGTGAACAATGCTGCAGGGAGCTTGAGTGTGCATATGTCTATAAATGCTATGACTCTTCTAGAATGTATTCCTAGGAGTCGGATTGCTGGATCATATGGTATTTCTATTTCTAGCTTTCTAAGAAAGTGCCATATCGTTTTCCAAAATGGTTGTATTATTTTGCATTCCCACCAGCAATGTATAAGAGTTCTAATCTCCCTGAAGCCTCTCCAATATTTGTTTTTTTTTTTTTTTTTTGATTCGTGCCAGTAATGCCAGGGACAGATGGTATCTCATTGTGGTTTTGATTTGCATTTCTCTAATGGCTCGACGGCACTGGGTTTGGATTTTTTTTTTTGGTTTAATGGCTAGTGATTGAGAGCATTTCCTCACGTGTCTGTTGACCCCTTGAATGTCTTCTTTGGTGAAGTGTCTGTTCATTTCCTTTGCCCATATTTAACTAAAAGGTTAGATTAGACCTTTGTATGATTTGTAATAACCAAAAAATTTTCCCAGTCTGTAGGTTCTCTTTTTGCTCTTTTGGTGAAGTCTTTTGATGAGCATAAGTGTTTAATTTTTAGAAGATCCCAGTTATCTAGCTTATCTTCTGGAGTTTGTGTATTGTTGGGTGTGGTTTGTATCCTGTTAATGCTGCATATTAGAACCTCTAGCATTGACCCTGTTTTTTCTTCTATGAACTTCATAGTTTTTGGCTTTATATTTAGGTCTTTGATCCATTTTGAATTAGTTTTTGTGTATGGTGTGAGGTATGGGTGCTGTTTCATTTTTTGGCAGATGACATCCAGTTTTGCCAGCACCATTTGTTAAAAAGATTGTCTTTTTCCCATTCGATGGACTTTGGGCCCTTGCTGAAGATCAGGTGACCGTAAGTGGATAGATTTACATATGGGTTCTCAATTCTGTTCCATTGGTCAATGTATCTGTTGTTGTAACAGTACCAGGCTGTTTTGACTACCACAGCTGTACAGTAGGTTCTGAAGTCAGGTAGTGTGAGTCCTCCTACTTTATTCTTCTTCTTCAATAGTGCTTTACTTCCCTTTCCATAAAAAGTTGATGATAAGTTTTTCCATCTCTTTAAAGACTGTTGCTGGTATTTAGATCAGGATTGCATTATATTTGTAAATCACTTTGGGTAGATTGTCATTTTCACAATGTTGAGTCTACCTATCCATGAGCATGGTATGTTTTTCCATTTATGTAGATCTCTTTTGGTTTCTTGCAGAGATGTTTTGCAGTTTTCTTTGTATAGGTCTTTTACATCCCTGGTTAGATTTATTCCTAAGTATGTTATTTTTTTAGGGAGTATGATAAATGGTATTGTTTTCCTGATTTTCTTTTCATCATTGTCTTTATTGGTGTATAGGAATCCAACTGATTTTTTACGCTTATCTTGTATCCTGCTACTTTGCTGAATCTTTCTATTAGTTCCAGTAGATTTCTTGTGGAGTCTTTTGGGTCTCCTATGTATAGTATCATATCATCTGCAAATACGGACAGTTTAACTTCTTCACTACCAATTTAGATGCCTTTTTTTTTTTTTTTTTGCCTTACTGCTCTAGCTAGGACTTCCAGCACAATGTTAAGTAGGAGTGGTGATAAGGGGCATCCTTGTCTTGTTCCTATTGTCAAGGGGAATGTTTTCAGCCTGTCTCCATTAAGAATAATGTTGGCCGTTGCTTTTGCATAGATGCACTTTATTATGCTGAGAAATTTCCCTTCTCTACCTATTTTATTGAGAGTTTTTATCAGGAATTGGTGTTGGACTTTGTTGAATACCTTTTCTCTGTGGATTGAGATGATCATGCGATTCTTTTTTTTTTTCCTTTTATTTATGTGGGGATTACGTTGATTATTTTTTAATGTTGGACCATTCTTGTGTACCTGGTATGAATCCTACTTGGCTGTGGTATATTTCTATTGGCTAGAATTTTGTTGAGAATTTTTGCATCTATATTCATGAGAGATTTTCTTTTTTTGTGGTGTCTTTACCTGGTTTTGGTATCAGGATTATGTCAGCTTCACAGAATGAATTCAGAAGTATCACTTCCTTTTCTGTGTTCTCAAATAGTTTGAGTAGTACTGGTGTAAGCTCTTCTCTGAATGTTTGATAGAATTCTCCATTGAAGCCATCTAGCCCAGGGCTTTTTTTTTTGGGAGTTTTTTTTTTTTTAGTACCCTTTCAATCTCTTCTCTTGTTATAGGTTTGTTCAGATTTTCAACATCATTTGGTGTTAGTTTGGGTAGGTAGTGTGTTTCTAGAAATTTGTCCATTTCCTCTAGATTTTCAAATTTGTTCGGGTATAGTTTTTCATAATACTGTGTTATGATCCTTTTTATTTCAGTTGGGTCTGTTGTAATGTCCCCATTTCATTTCTTATTTGGGTTATTTGCATCCTCTCCTGTTTTTCTTTTGTCAGTTTGGCCAGTGGTTTGTTGATTTTGTTGATCCTTTCAGGGAACCAACTTCTGGTTTTGTTGATTCTATTGTTTTTCTATTCTCTATTTCATTTGTTTCTGCTCTGATCTTTATTATTTCCTTTCTTCTGGTGGCTGTGGGCTTCTTTTGCTGTTCTGTTTCTATTTGTTCAAATTGTGTAGCTAATGTTTTTATTTTGTCCCTTCTTTTTTGACGTGTGCCTCTATTGCTATAAATTGACCTCGGAGGACTGCATTTGCTGTGTCCCAAAGATTTTGGTATGATGTGTTTTCATTCTCATTTGATTCTAGGAATTTTTTGATTCCATCTCTGATTTCTCCTATTGCTCAGTGGTTTTTAAGCAGGGCGTTATTCAGTTTCCATGTAATTGATTTTTCTTCCTTGCTCTTCCTGTTTTTAATTTCTACTTTGATGGCATTGTGGTCAGAAGCGATACTTAGTGTTATCTCAGTGTTTTGTATTTTGTTGAGGGTAGCTCTGTGAACTAAGATGTGATCTATTCTGGAGAACGTTCCCTGTGTGTTGGAAAAGAATGTGTACTTTGCAACTGTTGGGTGGAGTGTTCTATATATGTCTATGAGGTCAGGTTGGTTACTTGTGCCCTTTAGCTCTTCTGTGTCTGTGTTGAGTTTCTTTCTAGATATTCTATCCTTCGAGAGTGGTGTGTTGAAGTCTCCTGCTGTTATTGTGGAACTGTCAATTTCTCTTTTCAGTGGTGTTAGGGTTTGTTTTATGTATTTTAGACCCCTGTCATTGGGTGCATAGATGCTTATTATGGTTAAGTCTTCATGATGGTTTGTCCCTTTAATTGTTATATACTGCCCTTCTTTGTCTTCTTTGGTGGATTTTGTTTTAAGGTCTGTTTTATCTGAGATTAGTATCACCACTCCTGCTCTTTTTTGGTAGTTATTTGGTTGATATATATTTTTTCCATCCTTTGATTTTTAATGGATTTATGTCTTTGTTTCTAAGGTGTGTCTCTTGTAGACAGCATATTGATGGATCCTGTTTTTTTTTTTTTTAATCCATTTTGTCACTCTCTGTCTTTTTATGGGTGCATTTAGGCCATTTACATTCAGCGTAATTATTGATAAGTGAGAGTTTATTGCTGTCATTTTGTAGGTTTTTTTTTTTTTTTTTTTGGGAGCTAACATTTTCTTTGTTCCTCTTACTGTCCTGTCCTGAATTCCTTTTGTTTGTGGATTTCTTTTTCATTTCATTTCTTTTGTTTTTGTAGATTTTTTTCTTTTACTGATACTTTATGTTTTTCTTCTTTATTTTGATGAGCAGGTTTGTTAACTTGCTTTGTGGTTACCTTGAAATTTACCCTTATCTTCCTAGGTTTGAACCAGTCTGTTGTTACTTGATATCACCTTGTCTTCCTTTCCATTAGAAAGTTCTATACCTACGCTGTTTATTTCCTCTTATATTGTTCTGACATTGTTGTCATTTACAGATTAAGCTCTCTGGTTCCCTGTTGCAATTCTTTTGGTTTTGGATAGTCCTTGAGAGTTCACTTCCTAGGTTGGTACCTGGCTGGGACAATCTTGCATCCTAGATTCAAGCTGTGGTCTGATGTTTGTTCTCAGACTGAAGGACTCACTTTAATAATTCTTGTAAGTTTGGTTTGGTTTTTACATAGTCCCTTAATTTCTGTGTATCTGGAAATGTCCTTATTTCACCATCATATTTGAATGAGAGTTTTGCAGGATATATTATTTTGGTTGGCAATTTTTTTCTTCCAAGGTTTTATATATGTCATCCCATTGCCTTTTTGCCTGCATGGTTTCTGCCAGATAATCAGAGCTTAGTCTTATTGTTTCTCCTCTGTGTATGACTTTTTGTTTTTCTTGAGCTGCTTTCAGGATTTTTTTCTTTGTCTTTGGTTTTAGCGAGTGTGATTATGGTATGCGTTCATGATTTTCTTTTGAAGTCTATTCTATATGTGATTTGTTGAGCTTTTTGGATGGTCAGGTTTTCATCTGTCATGATATTAAGGGAGTTTGCTGTCAGCAATTCTTCAATGATGCTCTCTGTATTTTCTGTTTTCTCTCCCTGTTCTGAAACTCTGATCACTCAAAAATTTTAGCTTTTGATTATATCCCACATAATCCTCAAGCTTTCTTCATTTTCCTTTGTTCTTTTTTCTGATTTTTCCTCAGAGTTGTATCCAAGTGTTTGTCTTCCATTTCTCCAATCCTGTCTTTCATCATTTCAAACCTGCTCCTCAGCCCTTGTATGACACTGTCCATTTCTGAAATCTTATTGTTTATCTTTTGGATTTCTAACTGTTGTTTTTGTATGATTTCTAGTTGTGAATTTATTTTGGCATTTTATTCCTGTATTATTTTCCTGAATTATTCCATTTTTTGGTTTGTATTTCCCATGATGTCAGCCCACTGCTGGGATTTCCCATGAATTTGTTTGCCTTTTCCAAAAATTTGTCTATTTTTTCCTCATTTTTCTCTGCTTTTTGCTTCAACTCTTGGATAGCTCTCAATATCAGAGATTTGAACTTCCTATCAGGTAGCTCTAGTGCCTTTTCTTTTACTGGAAAGTCATCTGGTGTTTTATTTTGGGTGCCTACTGAAACCATCCTGTCCTTTTTTTTTATGTTTTGATATTGCCTGCTATCTGCAGGACATTCAGTAGTTATTTTCTTTGTTTATTGATTGTAGATCTGTTTGTTTTGTCCTGCTTTTTAAAAATTTGGTTATGTCTGAGCAGGTGGGCTGTGCAATCTTTATTGTTTGCTCATTTGTGGTCATGATTTTTTCACCTCCTTGTCCAATGGGCAGTGCCAGCACTCAGCTATGGTGCAGCAGGGCAGGTCCCGCTGAAGGGGAGGGGCTGGAATGGGTTGTTTGTGGCACATACTAGGGTCAACAGGGCAGGCTGGGAATCAGTGCTGGACAGGTTCTGGTAGGCCATGCCTGTGCTGCTTGGGGTGTGATGTTCAGTGTACAGTGCAAGTAGGCAGGAACGAGGGGGTAGGTTGTGATGTGTGGAGCTAATATGGGTATGGAAAAGAGGAGAGAGAAACAGGAGCCCAAAAACAAACAAACAAAAAAAGAGTGCTAAGGGAGCTTGCCATCGAAGTGGAGAGATAAGAAACTGAGAAATGGAGAAAAAGAAAAAAAAAGGAAAAAGAAAGGAAAAAAAACTAGATAAAAATTTGGGAAAAAAAAAAAAAAGATAAAAGCCCCCAGGAGTCCCACTGGTGTGGCTGCAAAGATTGGGGAAGAGGTTCCCAGGCTTCACCAGTATAGCCTGGCTAGAGGGTGTATAGATGTCACCCAGCTCCAGGTAATCAGGAGACAGGAAAAGAAGGTAAGTATAGAGATGGGAACTGAGAAATGGAGAAAGACAGGAAGGAAACAAGAGAGAAAAGAAAAAAAATAAGTAAGAAAAAAGGAATGCCCCCAAGAGCTGTGCCGACTAGGGAACTGGGTCCTAAGCTATGCAGTGGAGCCCAGCTAGAAGGGGCTCCCAAGCCATGAACAGAAAAAGAAAACAAACAAACCAAAACAGAACAAAGCAAAACATAGAAAAAAAAAGTCCCAGGGATCCCACCAGCACCGTGTCATGGGCCGAGAGAGTGGTTCCAATCTTTCAAGAAGAAGCAAAGATGGCACACAGAGCCAGGTGTTCGAGAGAAAGGAAAGGCAGCGGGGTGGTGGGAGGCGTGGAAGAAAGCAAAAGAAGTGGAAAAAAAGCAACACCAGCAACAGAATCCAAGCAGCCCAGGGCCGAAGCAGTTGCCTTCTGGCCAAGAGACTGCGGCTGATGGAAGCAGAGGAGGCCAAAGGTGGAGGGGGGGAAGGGTAGGGGTCAGGAAAGCATAAATCGCTGGTTACCGGATGCTCTGTCTCCTGGTGGGAACTTTGTGAAGCTGCTTTCCCGTACTCTCTGTCTGCCAGTCTCTGACATGGGCAGGGTGAATCCAAGCAGCACAGATGCTGCACTTATCAGCTGGCTGAGCCACTGCAGCCAGCCAGGAAGTGTGGAGGTAGAGCAGCAGGGAGAGGATGGGGGTGAGAAAGCATGAACTGCTGGTTACTTGGTGCTCTGTCTCCTGCTGGGAGCTCCGTGAAGCTGCTTTCCTGTGCTCCCTGTCTGCCGATCTCCAACAGTAGTCCAAGATGGCGAATCCATGCTGCATTAGCTGATAGGGGACCTCTGCACATCTCTCTCCTCACTGTCTTTCTCTGTCAGTTTCTTATTCCGTTTGGTGTTTGGCTGAGTTCATTATCTCTTCATTTAACACTTTGGGTTCCAGGAATGATGTTTGTCTCTGTTTTACTTAGTTTTTCAGGTCTTTTCTGTGGAGAGACGGTGTGGTGCTTCTGTCTATGGTGCCATGTTGGCTGGAAGTCTGATCTGAATTATCTTGTGTATCTCTATTGATAGTGAAAGCCCTGTGTTATTTCTCTAGTTGTCAGTTTCCTCACATCCATTGTGAACTTCTTGAGGGAAAGGACTGTGTCCTGTTCTATTTTGTAGCACCAGATCCTGTTACATAATAGTTGCTTTACAAATGTTCATATCAGTGTAGGATCTTGTTTTCAACTATGGAACTGATTCTGTGTGGTTAAGCTGCTCACAGAAACTCTTTTGGGGCCAGAAAGCTATCCAAGGTGACTGTGTAGCCAGGAGCAAATCTAGTTCCAGAGATGGTCCAGTGCAGATGTGGCCACTGCTGCTGATAGGCCCGGACACTGAAGCTTACATTACAAATACCATCAACACTAGATCCTGGGCACTGATGGTAGATCTGCTCCTAGGCAAGGCAAAGGTAGTGCTGCTGCTAAATAAGAGAACAAACAGGAAAATAAATGGAAATGGGGGGCTGAAACAAAGCTGTGGTAAGTTTAGGAGAAGGCTGGTTCCACGAAGGAGTTGATAAGGAAATTCAGTCTATTTTCAATATTTCAAAAATTCAAGTAGAAATCTTTCAGAACTAGAAACTGGATCTCTTGATTCACAGAGTCATTGTAAGGTGAAGCGTTATATTTCTAAGGATTAAGTAGACGAACAAGTGAATAAAATGATCCAGGAAGACAGTGTCCACTGTGACTCCTTCTTTCTTTGCCCTGGCATTCCTTGCTTGAGAGGATCCTGATCTATCCTACATATTTTCTTCTCTGAAATCTCCATATTCCTTCTGTGTCATCATCCTCTGGGCCATTCAAATCCCATTGCTTTTCAAAAAAAAAAAATAAAAATATTTCTCACTAGTTGCTGTGTCCTACCAATCTCTTTGTCAATGTCTTATAAGTGTAACTAGATACTTGTTGGTAGAAGTGATTATATTTCTTACCCACATACACAGATATGGTTTTTATGTTAAGAACATTTTCTACTCAATCAGGGATGTTGTGGGTTGAATTGTGCCCCCCCCCCATAAGTGTCAGCTTGGCTGGGCCATGATTCTCAGTGGTTTGGCATTTGTGTAATGATATCATCATTCCCCCATGATGTGATCTAATGTGATCAGCCAATCAGTTAGAAGAGGATTAGGGTGACGTACAACCCTGATCTGATGTAAGGGGAATCTCCCTGGGGTGTAGCCTGCATCACCTTTTATTTTACAAGAGATAAAAGAGAGAATTGAACAGAGAGAGAGGGGCTAGGCTACCATCAAGAAAGAAGAGCCAGGAGAGCAGCGTGTTCTTTGGACCCAGGGTCCCTGTGCTGAGTACCTCCTAGACCCAGGGGAAGATTGATGCCAAGACACATGAAGATTTCCAAGGAAAGCTGGCCCACAGATGTTGAAAGGACACCAGGACCTTCCGCCAGAGCTGAAAGAGAAAGCCTTCTACTAGAGCTGGCACCCTGAATTCAGGCTTCTAGCCTCCTAAAGAGTGAGAGACTAAATTTCTGTCTGTTTGTAAAAGCCATCCACTTGTGGTATTTCTGTTATAGCAGCACTAGATAACTAAGACAAAGGGACTCCCCATGAACTATAATCTGATTTTTAACCATCTTGCTCACAAGTGCACCAACTCCAAAACTAAGGAGATACTCTGTAGAGTCCTGGGATGATCTGATTTTGCCATTTGTCCCTAAGGATTTTTTTTAATATGGCTTTTGCTATTTAGCAAACAGTCTGCATGTACAATTAGGTATGAGGAAATTTCCATTAACCAGAAGTGAGGTGATTACTTCATCTCAGTTGTTAACTCAGTTTTATGGTTACCCTTTTACACACAAGTACCACCCAAGATTCCCCACCCTAGCCTAAAATTGCTTTGGGTTCCACAAGAAAGAGAAATCCTTGTACCCCTAAGTAAAAAAAAAAAGCAAAACAAAAAAACTTAGACAATGTTTGAGAAATGATTCAAAGATGTAATTGGAAAACAGGGAGTAAAAATAATAAAATCAACAAAAAAAATTTAAAAAGAGGCTCACATATATATTTGAAAATAAGAGAAAATCAAAGTCTAAAAGGTAGAATATACATCTGAAAGGAAATTTAAATACACATTTTTAAAGAAAGGAGTAGGCAAGCACTTTGAAAAATGTCCTATCCCACACAAAGACGTGTATGTGAATGTTCATAACAGCATTATTACAATAAGCAAAAAGTGGAAACAACCAAAATGTCCACCTAGTGAATGGATGAACAAAACGTGATATAGCCACACAATGGAATAACATCCAGCAATTAAAAGGAACGGAGCACTGATACATGCTACAAGAATGAAACTCAAAACAAAACACACAAAAGAACACATATTGTATGATTTCATTTATATTAAATGTCCAGCAAAGGCAAATCTATACAGACAGAAAGTAGATTAGTGGTTGTCTAGGACTGGGAGTAGGGGAATGAGAAGTGACTGTAATAGTGACTGTAATATCCATACAGTGGAATATTATATTGGGAGATTAAAAAGGAGTGAAGTACTGAAGTATGCTACAACATGGATGAACTCCGAAAACATTACGCTAAGTGAAAGAATCTAGTCATAAAAGACCACATATTGTATGATTGTATTTATATGAAACATCCAAAAAAAGGCAAATCTATAAAGAGACAGTAAATAGATCAGTGGTTGTCTAGGGCTGGGGGTGAGGTGGGAGAATGGAGAATGACAACTAATGGGTATAGAGTTTCCTTTTGGAATGATGAAAATGTTCTAAAATTAGATTGTGGTAAGTGTTACACAACTCTGTAAATATACTAAACATTTGAATTTTACTCGATAAATGGGTGAACTTTATTATGTATAAATTATATCTCAAAAAAGCTGTTTTTTAGAAATCCCATGATCTCAATTCCTGAATCTGTAGCAAGAGGATTCTGGATTGCTGTTGCCTTCAGGCACTGGCAGAAAGAAAAAGTGAAATTCTCCCTGGAGAATGAAAATATCATCTTAGGCCACACATAATTTCCCAAAATAATTTTGAGAATACAGTGTCCAACCAAAATTAAAACACAAACTAACAAAAAACACGCACAAGAAGAGACAACATAAATACGAATCAGCAGAAACTACAAATACTAGATCCACAGGGTCTCTAGCAATTGGAGTTGTCAGGCAGAGATTTAGAATAACTATGCCTAATAGGTTTAAGGCAATGAAAGACAAGATTATTAATTTTGGCAAAGAACTGGAACTTGTAAAAGACATAGAAAATCTGAAAAAGAACCAAATAAGAGATTCTGATATGAAAAATATAATCTATGTTCAAAACTCAACATACACGATTAATAGGAAAGTAAGCAGGTGTGAACAGAGAATGACTGACTGGAAAGGTCCAAAGAAAATACCCAGAATAAAACATGGGAACACAAAAGGATGAAAAATAGTAACAAGAGGGTAAAATACATAGAATACTGTGAGAAGATCTACATACATATGTATGATTGGAGTTCTGGAAAGCAAGTACAGAATGAATGTGACAGAAACAACATTTAAAAAAAAGGTTGAGAATTTGCCAAATCTCATGAAAGATATCAAGCTACAAACTCCAGAAGTGTTACAAACTACATGCATGATAATAACGATAATTTTAATAACCACAAATGAACATTATAGAAAAGTTGCTAAAAACCAAAGATGGAGGAATAATCATAAAAGTAGCCAGGAATAAAATTTTAGATGGTCTTGTTGTTGCTGTTGTTAGGTGACATTGAGTCAGTTACCACCCTATGTACAATAGAACGGAACACTGCCCAGTCCTGCGCCATCCTCACAATCATTATGCTTGAGCCTATTGTTGCAGCCACCGTGTCAATCCATGTCATTGAGGGTCTCCCTCTTTTTCACCAACCCTGTACTTTACCAAGCATGATGGCCTCCTCTAGAGACTGGTCCCTCCTAATAAGATGTCCAAAGTATGTAAGACAAAGTCTTGCCATCCTTGCTTCTAATGAGCATTCTGGCTGTACTTCTTCCAAAACAAAATTGTTCATTCTTTCAGGAGTCTATGGTATATTCGATATTCTTCTCCAACATCATAATTCACAGGCATCTATTCTTTGGTCTTCCTTATTCATTGTCCAGCTTTCGCATGCAGGTGAAGCTATTGAAAACACCATGGCTTGGGTCAGGTGCACATTAGTCTTCAAGGTGACATCTTTGCTTTTTAACACTTTAAAGAGGTCTTTTGCAGCAGATTTGCTCAATGCATTGCATTGTTTGATTTCTTGACTGGCAGTTCCATAGACATTGATTGTGGATCCAAGTAAAATGAAATCCTTGACAACTTCAACCTGCTCTCCATTTATCATGATGTTGCATGTTGGTCCAGTCGTGAGGATGTTTATTGTTCTTTACGTCGAGGTATAATCCATACTGAAGACTGTAGTCTTTGATCTTCATCTGTAAGTTCTTCAAGTCCTCTTCATTTTTAGGAAGCAAGGTTGTGTCATCTGCATATCACAGGTTGTTAATGAGTCGTCCTCCAATCTTGATGCCCCATTCTTTTTCATATAATCCAGCTTCTCATATTATTTGCTCAGCATACAGGTTGTATAAGTATGGTGAAAGGATACAACACTGACACACACCTTTCCTGACTTTAAGCCACAAACTATTTCCTTGTTCTGTTTGAACGACTGCTTCTTGATCTATGTTTACGCTCCTCATGAGCACAATAAAGTGTCTGGAATTCCTATTCTACCCAATATTATCCATAATTGGTTATGATCCACACAGCTGAATGCCTTTGCGTGGTCAATAAAACACAGGTAAACATCTTTCTGGTATTCTCTGCTTTCAGCCAAGATCCATCTGACATCAGCAATGTACCCCTTGTTCTACGTCCTATTCTGAATTCTGTGGCTTGAATTTCTGACAGTTCTCTGTTGATGTACAGCTGCAGCTGCTTTTGGATGATCTTCAGCAAAACCTTACTTGCACGTGATATTAATGATATTGTTCAATAATTTCCGCATTCTATTGGATTGCCTTTCTTTGGAATAGGGACAAATATGGATCTCTTCCAGTTGGTTGGCCAGGTAGCTGTCTTCCAAATTTCTTGACATAGTTAGGTGAACCCTTCCAGTGCTGCAGCCATTTGTTGAAATCTCTCCATCGGTATTCCATCAATTCCTGAAGCCTTGTTTTTCACCAGTGCCTTCATGCAGCTTGGATCTCTTCCTTCAGTATCATTGCTTCCTGATGATATGCTGCCTCCTGAAATAGTTGAACACTGACCAGTTCTTTTTGGCATAGTGACTGTGTATTCCTTCCATCTTTTTTGGATGCTTCCTATGCCGTTTAATATTCCTCCCATAGAATCCTTTAGTATCGCAACTCGAGGATTGAATTTTTTCTTCACTTCTTTCAGCTTGAGAAATGTCAAGCATGTTCTTCCCTTTTGGTTTTTCTGACTCCAGGTCTTTGAACATGTCATTATAATACTTTGTCTTCTGGACCTGCCCTTTGAAATCTTCTATTCAGCTCTTTTAATTCATCATTTCTTCCATTTGCTTTAGCTACTGGACTTTCAAGAGCAAGTTTCAGAGTCTCTTCTGACATCCATTTAGGTCTTTTCTTTCTTTACTGTCTTTCTAATGACCTCTTGCTTTCTTCATGTACGATGTCCTTGATGTCATTCCACAGCTCGTCTGATCTTTGGTCATTAGTGTTCAACGCATCAAATCTGTTCTAAATTTGGGTGGGATATACTCAAGGTCGTACTTTTGCTCTCCCAAACTTGTTCTAATTTTCTTCAGTTTCAGCTTGAACTTGCATATGAGTAACTGATGGTCTGTTCCACAGTTGGCCCCTGGCCTTGTTCTGACTGATGATATTGGCTTTTTCATCATTTGTTTCCACAAATGTAGTTGATTTGATTCCTGTGTATTCCATCTAGTGAGGTCCACGTGTATAGTCGCTGTTTATGTTGTTGAAAAAGATATTTGCAATGCATAAGCCATTGGTCTTGCAAAATTATATCATGTGGTGTCTGGCATTGTTTCTATCACCAAGGTCATATTTTCCAACTACTGATCTTTCTTCTTTGTTTCCAATTTTGGCATTCCAATCACCAGCAATTATCAATGCATCCTGATTGCATGTGTGATCAATTTCAGACTGCAGAAGTTGGTTAAAATCTTCAGTGTCTTCATTTTTACCTTAGTGGTTCGTGTGCACATTTGAATGAGTCGTGTTAACTGGTCTTCCTTGTAGGCATATGGATATTATCCTACCACTGACAGCATTATACTTCAAGATAGATCTTGAAATGTTCTTTTCGATGATGAATGCAACACCATTCCTCTTCAATTTGTCATTTCCAGCATAGTAGACTATACGATTGTCTCATTCAAAATGGCCAGTACGAGTCCATTTAAGCTCACTAATGCCTAACATGTCGATATTTATGCATTTCATTTCATTTTTGATGTTTTCCAATTTTCCTAGATTCATATTTCGTATATTCCACGTTCAGGTTATTCATGGATGTTTGCAACTGTTTCTTTTTATTTTCATTTGGGCCACATCAGCAAATGAAGGTCCCAAAAGCTTGACTCCATTCATGTCGTTAAGGATGACTCTAATTTGAGGAGGCAGCTTTTCCCCAGTCATCTTTTGAGTGCCTTCCAACCTGAGGGGCTCATCCTCCAACACTAAAGCAGACAATGTTCTGCTGCTAATCATAAGTTTTCACTGGCTGATTCTTTTCAGAAGTACATTGCCAGGTCCTTCTTCCTAGTCTTTCTTGGTCTGGAAACTCAGCTGAAGCCAGTCCACCATGGATGACCCTGCTGGTATTTGAATATCAGTGACATAGCTTTCAGCATCACAGCAACATGCAAGGCCCCACAGTACAATAATCCAACAGGCTTATGGGGATAAGGTGGTGTAATGTACTAAAAGTAGAAATTTCTTATTCTGATATAGACTATTGTTATTATTATGTATTTAATTGTATCCGCCTCCAAAAAAAAAAAAAAAGATAGTTTGAACTTCTAACCCTTGTTCCTGTATTACCATGTTTGGAAATAAGACCTTTGTTGGATTAACATGAGGTCGTATTAGAATCGGGTAGGTCCTAATTCTCTGACTCGTATCCTTATAAAAGAAGTGACAAGACAGAGACAAAGAGACAGAGGAAGGACACCATGCAACCCAGCAGCTTCAAGCCAAGGAATGCCAAGAACCACCAGAAGCTAGGAGAGAGACATGGAACGCCCCCTTAAAGCCTCAGAAGGAATCAACACAGACAACACCCTGATCTCAAACTCCCAGCCTCCAAAACTATGAGACAATACATTTCTGTTCTTCAAAGCCACCCACATTGTGGTATGTTGTTATGGCACCCCCAGGAAACTAATATATTAAAAACAACAACAAACATCAGCCTTCATGGTGCAGTGTCAGAATAATTCCCTTTGAGATCAGGTGTGACCCAAAGATTCCCACAGGATTCCCACTCTCATCATTTCTGTTCAACAATGTCCTGGCAGTTGTAGCCAATCTAGTAAGGCAAGACAAAGAAAAGAATTGGTAAAAGATTGGAATGAAAATGTTAAAAAGCTCTTTATTAGTTTAAACAGAGAGGAAAATATTCTTTGATGGTTATGAGAGGGTGGAGGGAGGGAGGGTGGAAGAGGGGAATTCACTAATTAGATAGCAGATAAGTACTACTTTAGGTGACGGGAAAGACAATGCACAATACTGGTGAGGTCAGTTAAACTGGACAAAACCAAAAGGAAAGAAGTTTCCTGAATAAACTGAATGCTCGAAACAAAGCATAGCAGGGGCAGGGATTTGGGGACCGTGGTTTCAGGGGACATCTAAGTCAATTGGCATAATAAAATCTATTAAGAAAACATTCTGTATTCTACTTTGGAGAGTGGCGCCTGGGATCTTAAACACTGGCAAGTGGCCATCTAAGATTCATCAATTGGTCTCAACCCACGTGGATCAAAGGAGAATGAAGAACATCAGGGACACAAGGTAATTATGAGCCCAAGAGACAGAAAGGGCTGCATAAACCAGAGATGACATCATCCTGAGACCAGAAGAACTAGATGGTGCCCGGCTACAACCGATGACTGCCCTGACAGGGAACACAACAGAGAACCCCTGATGGAGCAGGAGAGCAGTGGGACGCAGACCCCAAATTCTCATGAAAAGACCAGACTTAATGGTCTGACTGAGACTAGAAGGACCCGGGTGGTCATGGCCCCCAGACCTTCTGTTGGCCCAGGACAGGAACCATTCCTGAAGCCAACTCTTCAGACATGGATTGGTCTGGACAATGGGTTGGAGAGGGATGCTGGTGAGGAGTGAGCTTCTTGGATCAGGTGGACACTTGAGACTATCTTGGCATCTCCTCCCTGGAGGGGAGATGAGAGTGTAGAGAGGGTTAGAAGTTGGCGAAATGGACATGAAAAGAGAGAGTGGAGGGAGAGTCTCATTAGGGGGAGAGTAATTGAGAGTATGTAACAAGGTGTATATAAGTTTTTGTGTGATTGACTGACTTGATTTGTAAACTTTCACTTAAAGCACAATAAAAATTATTTTTTAAAAAGCTCATTATTTGAATATGATTGTATATGTGAAAAATATAAAAGGCTCCACAGATGAATATTTAGCAAGCTTGCTAGATACAAGGCCAATAGACAAAAATCTATTGTATTTTTATATACCAGTATAAGAAAATTGAAAGTTAATTTTAGAAAAGATACCATTCATAATAGCATAAAGTATCAAATATATTTTGAATAAAATGTATTTAAAAACTCCTCACAGAAAAATAACGTATAATAAAAATGATGATGTGCCATATTCGAGAATTGGAGAATTCAAAATTATAAAGATAGCATTTTGCTACAGAATGATCTATAAATGTAACAAAATCCCAACAAGTGTTTTGTAAAATGTGAGAAGATGATTCTAAAATTTACGTTGGAAATTCAAAGGACCAAGATTTTCCAAGTCAGTAATTAAGGTATACATGCAAGGATAGACATATATTCAGAATTGAAAATAATAGAGATTCCAGAAAAGAGATTCATACACACAGATACCTGATTTTAAAAAGAGATGTTATGGAGTACTAGGTAAAGGAAAATCTATTTACTATATGGAGCTGGTACAAATGAACGGTCATATAGCAAAATAAAAATCTTGACTCCTATCCGACTCCACATAAAAGAATCTATAATCCATTGGTTGTACATTGACATGTAAAAGATAAAATTTATTTAGACAATGACATAAGAGAAAAGGTTTTTGAATTCAGAGCAGGAAAATAATTCTTATGCAGGACATAAAAATTATTAACTATAAAGGAAAGTATTGTTAAATTGTATGATATTAAAATTAAGAACTTCTGTTCATCAAAAACCAAAACCCAGAACAAGCCCATTGCCAATGAGTTGATTCCAACTCATAGCGACCCTATGGGACAGAGTACCATTGCCCCATAGGGTTTCCAAGAAGCGGCTGGTGGATTTGAACTGCCGACCTTTTGGTTAGCAACTGTAGCTCTTAATCACCGCACCATCAAGGCTCTTGTTCATCAAAAAATACCGTTAAAAAAAAAAAAGAAGCTTTAAACTGGGAGAAAATTTTTGTCACACATAAACCCAGTAAAGGGCTTGTGTCCAGAATAAAAAAATGAACTTAATAGAAGACTTTCACAAAAGAGGATATCTAAATGGCCAATACACATGTGAAAACGTACTCAAACTTATTCATTAGAAAAGGAAATGCAAATTAAAACCACAATGAGATGACACTACACATACAGCAGAATGGCTAAAAAAAACCCAGGAATTTACAAGGATGTGGAGCAACTATAATTCTCACATACTGTCAGTGGGAGTATAAATTGGTACAATCAGGTTGGAAAGAGAAACCTGTACCTATGCACATCTACTGTAAGTTTGTTCATAGCAACATAATAGCATAATTCATGGTAGTGAAAAAAACTAAAAATAACCAAAATGTTTGTTAGCAGTAAAATGAAAAATATAAATTCATACAATGAAATGCAACGATGAAAATCAACAAACTGAAGATAATGCAACAACATAGATGAATCTCACAAATGTAATATTGAGTGAAAGAAGCCAAATTCAAAGAATACATATGGTTCCATTTATATAAATATCAAAAATAGGAAACTATACTGCTGTGTTTGGGGATGCATGCTTAAATGGTAAAATTATAAAGTAGCAATTACGTAACATTAGTGTCAGAATAGCGGCATGGGGGAACTGATGTAGCTCATAAGCCAGATCAGACCTGCCCCCTGTTTTTGTCAATATAGTTTAATTGAAATGTATTCACACCCTTTTGTTTACTATTATCTATCACTGTTTTTGCTATGATAGAGGTGAAGAGGTTATGATAGAGTCAATATGGGTGCAAAGCTTAAAACATTTACTGTCTGACCCTTTACAGAAAAATTTGCCAACCTTTGCTCTGAGTGTTGGTTGCATGAGCGTTTTCTTTGTGATTGTTCATTAAGCTTTATAGTTTTGATTTGTGCACTTCTCTCTATATTTTATATGTCAAGGTTCTGATCTCTAAAATCCGTACGATACTGTAACACCACAACAGTAAAATTTTTAAAAAATGGGCAAAGAATATGAACAGACACTTGACTGTAGAAGACATTCAGGCACCTAACAGACACATGAGGAAATGCTTAACGATCATTAGCTGTTGCTGGTTGCCTGTTGCCATCAAGTCAATTCTGGCTCATAGAGACTCTATAGGACAGAGTAGAACTGCCTCCATAGGGTTTCCAGGGAGCTGCTGGTGGATTCAATCTGCTGACATTTTGGCTGGCAGCCATTAGAGAAATTCAAACCAAAACTACAATGAGATACCATCTCGCCCCGACAATACTGGCGCTAATCAAAAAAAAAAAAAGAAAACAAATATGGGGAGATTGGAGCTCTTATGCACTGCTGGTGGGGATGTAAAATGATACAACCACAATGGAAAATGATATGGCGCTTCATTAAAAAGCTAGAAATGGAAATACCATATGATCCAGCAATCCTACTCCTAGGAATATATCCTAGAGAAATAAAAGCTGTCACACAAATAGATCTATACACACCCAGATTCACTGCGGCATTATTAAAAATAGCAAAAAAGTGGAAACAACCTAGGTGCCCACCAACAGGTGAATGGATAAACAAATTATGGTACATACACAGAAGTAGTACTATGAAATGATAACGAACAATAATGAATCTGTGAAGCACCCACAACATGGGGATGAATCTGTAGGGCATTATGCTGAGTGAAATAAGTCAATCACAAAAGGACAAATACTGCATGAGACCACTATTATAAAAACTAAAGAAAAGGTTTACACACAGAAAGAAACAATCGTTGATGATTACGAGGAAGGGGAGGGATAAGGAGGAGAAATCACTAACTAGATAGTAGATAAGTGGTAACTTTGGTGTAGAGAAAGACAATACACATTACAGGGTAAGTCAACACAATGGACCAAGGCAAGGTCATAAAAGCTTCATAGATACATCCAAACACCCTGAGGGACTGAGTTGCTGGGCTGATGGCTGGGACCATGGCTTGGGAGATGTCTAGGTCAATTGACATAATTGTCATAAAGAAAATGTTCTACATCCGACTTTAGTGAGTAGCATCTGGGTTCTTAAAATCTTGCAAGCAGCCATTTAAGATACATCTACTGATCCTATCTTATCCAGAGCAAAGGAGAATGAAGAAAACCAAAGACACAAGGGAAATGCTAGTCCAAAGGACTAATGGACCATAAGTACCACAGCCTCCACCAGTCTAAACCCAGAACAACTAGATGGTGCCTGGCTACCACCACCTACCTCCCTGACAAAGATCACAAAAGAGGGTTCTGGACAGAGTGGGAAAAAATTGTAGAACAAAATTCAAATTCACACGCGCGCACACACACACACACACACAAAACAGACTTACTGGTCTGACAGAGACTGGAGGAACCCCAGGTCTATGGCCTCTGGACACTCGTGTAACTTAGAACTGAAGTCATTCCCAAAGTTCACCCTTCAGCCAAAGATTACACAGGTCTGTAAAACAAACAGTAACACACTTGAGGAAAGTGCTTTTTAGTTCTATCATGTAAATGAGACCAAATGGGAAATTCCTGCCCCAAAACAAAGACAGAAGTCAGGAAGGGACAGGAAAATGGGACAAATGGAAACAGGGAGCCCATGGTAGAGGGACAGTGTGGACACATCGCAGGGATTGCAACCAATGTCACAAAACAATTTGTGTACAAATTGTTGAATGAAAAACATTTGTTCTGTAAAGTTTCACTTAAAGGACAATTAAAAAAAAACAGGAGAAAACAAAAAAAGAAACATTCCCATGGTAAGTGAAGAGATGTGATGTGTGTGAGGCCTCAGAGGAGCACATTTCCGACCCCAGAGGTACTAGCAACAGCCAGAGATTCAAAGTAAAACACTAGAGTAAGCTTGTTTGTGTTCACTGTAGCCAAGCCAGAGCCTGACTCCTGAGAGGGGCTCTGTGGGGTGGTTAGCAGGGAATGCCCACTGGCCAACTCTTCCATTGCATGGTTGATTCCTCTTCCATTCCATGGTTGACTCCTTCAGCAACCAGTGTCAGCTTCTCTTATTGCTCCTCCTGGCCTGATTCATTCAACCCTTCACTTTTGTATTTTCCATGCATTAATTGGATGGCTACTAAGTGCTGGGCATTGGGGCAGGTGTCAGAACCACAAAGAATCAGACACATTCCAAGCCTTTAACTTGCAATTTTGCAGGTAGAAGCAAATATATAAGTCAATGAGTGAAATGAAGGGCTGTGGGACTTTGAGATCCATAAAGACATGGCATATGGTTAGTTTTCCTGGGATTCAGTCTTTGAAAAGAGTAGTGTATTGTTTTTGTTTTTTAGAAGGACAGTTGAGCAGATACCCAGGAAAAGAAACAGCATGGGCCAAGCTACAGAGTCCAAAACAATGTTACGTTGGTAAAAACTTTACTGGGACCTAGGTATTTGCATGGGTCTATTATCGACTCGACAGCACTGGGGTTGGTTTTGGGTTTTTTTATTAGTAAAGAGCTGATTGCGTTGAGAAATAAGGCAAAAATTCAATACAATATCTATTCTTAAGAAGGTGACAATTTGAAGGAGATATAAGACAAATGAGTATATGATACAAAAGAGATCCAGGAACAGAAATCCTAAAAAGGATAAAATCAAAAAGAAAAATAAAACAAAACACACAAACAGGTTTTTAATCATGGAATCACGTCATACATGCAAGTTAAGGGAGAAAGTTTTTCAAGAAGGCGAGTGACCTGCTATGATAAACACTCCTCTATATGAGAAGAGAATAGAGAACTGATCATTAAGTTTAGCATCATGGAGGTTATCGGGGACCTTTACGAGAATCATTTCAGAGGAGTGGGTAGGGATAAAGCCTAATTGGAGTATACTGAAGAGAAAATGGAAAGTAAAAAATAGGAAAAATAGAAATATAGGGAAATGGAGTTGAAGTGGGAGGGAGAAAACTAAGTTGGCTAGAGTTATAAAAAAAAAATTTTTTTTTTTATAGCATAGTTATAATTATTCATGTCAGCAATGGGAACCCTTGAAGATTTCAGAATCAGAAAATTCACTGAAAAGAGGAATGTGGCACGAATAACTTGAAGGACAGGATGAAATTGAGAGAGCTATGAGCAGATAGAACAGTAGCCTAGGAATAAGGGAATAAGCGTGTCTTAGTCATCTAGTGCTGCTGTAACAGAAATACCACAAGTGGATAGCTTTAACAAAGAGAAGTTTATTCTCTCACAGTGTAGTACACTACAAGTCTGAAATCAGGGAGCCGGCTCCAGGGGAAAGCTTTCTGTCGGCTTTAGAGGAAGGTCCTTGTCATCAGTCTTCCCTTGGTCTGGGAGCATCTCAGCACAGTAACCTCTGGTTCAAAGGAATGTGCTGCTTGCTTGAGAGCATAGGGTCCCCATATCTCTCTGCTGGCTTCTCTCTTTTATATCTCAAAAAAGATTGGCTTAAGATGCTATCTAATCCTGTAGATCTCATCAATATAAAAAAAAAACACTAATCCATCTCATTACATCATAGTGATAGCATTTACAACACATAGGGAAATCACATCAAATTGAAAAATGGTAGAATACCATACAATACTGGGAATTGTGACCTAGCCAAGTTGACAGATATTTTTGGGGAACACAGTTCAATCCATGACAAACGGTATGCACCTGAGTGGAGGCCACCAGGTTGGAAATTAACAAACAGAAATGAAGGCCATGAGAGAAAAATACTGTACTGATCTTTGCTGAAAGGTTTTCTCTTCCATATCAGCTTTCTTCTTAGGAGAGTGTACATTCTGAAGTGGCAGTTCTCAAATGTCAAAAAGTTTCCTCCTTCTAACTTTGAGATGTAATGGAACAGCTTGTAATCATTCAGTAAATGTGAAATTAATATTCCATGGGGTATCATTATTCACAGCAAAACCCAGAAGCAACTCCTTCAGCTCTAAGGCTGTTTTATGTATCGCCATTAATTTGATTTGGTCTCTTTTAGCGCTGCTCTGGGAACATCAGTGTACCAGGCAGAGATAAGAGACTTCCTAAGGGATTCATTCCCCTCTGGCTTCTGAGTCTGCCTAACTTCTCAACTTCTTTTTACAGTGAATCATGTATTTGAAAGGACTCTGTTTCCCTTACAGTGAAGTAGGTGGGGGTGGGGGATTTAAGAATCACTTGCTTTGAGTCAAAACCATAGAGCTGAAAGTAATCGGTATAATCTCTTTGTTTTACAGAAAAGAAAAATGAGTCACTGAAGGAGAAAGAGGTTAAAGCATATGCTTATGTGGAAGTAAATTATGTTAAATGCAGACGCGTAAATTTATATATTCATGTGTTCAGAACATAAGTGTGCCTAAGGACACTGGGATCTTCAATAAGATAATCCGAGCAGTTTGTTCCTTGACCTTCAACAACCCCCACCTGGTAAATGGCAGGAATTTAGGCTTTCCCCACTGTATGAGTCGGAATCCACTTGAAGCAGTGGGTTTGGTTTTTTTTTGTTATCTCTTAGGCTTTCCCAAAGGGGCAGGGCCAAGTTACACAGTATCAGAACCTGCCCTCTGCTCTGGAGGACATCAGATTGGATTGCTGGGCTTCTGGGGCTTCTGCTCTGCAGTTCTGTTCTATGGTCATCTTGAGTCTGTCAGCTGTCACTGTCTCCTCTGCACATCTACAGTCCTGGGTCAGCTAACTCTTCCGACATTCTACCTGGACTGCCTTTGTTGTGGTGCTGGCTTGCTGTCAGCCTCTGATGCTGGCTAGGATTTGGGTACCTGCTTTCCCCATTGCTGCCACCTGGAGCTATTCAGCACTGAATCAACTCTTTGTTTATAAGGAAACTCTTTTGTAATGAGTTCTTTTGGAAAGAAGGTTGCTTAGGCCCTGGTGGCACAGCACTTTAATGTTTCCCAGAGCCCATACTTCCCCTGGGCAATAGATGCTTATTAAAGTGTTGGAGGTTGCTGGGTGATGGTAAGTTCAAGGGCAGACTCACATGGCATATGACCCACTGTAGCTGCCACTGCCACTGCCACTGCCACTCAGGAATCACTGCAGACTCCAACACAGAATGCCTAGTTTCTTCATCACTTACAGGGACCTACTTTCTCTATACTTGTCTCCTGCACAATTGAGTATGTATGGATATATCCCAATCCCAAGCATAAACCCCAATAAAGTTATCTCCCATAGGCCCCTGAGCTACACCTGAAGCTGAGAATGTAGTTAGGCCTGTGTTGAGTATCATCATCCATTCAATGTTAGTGAAAGGTCGCTTTGTCAAGGAAGTCTCCTCTAACTTGACATTTTTGTCCACTACCTTTGGCCAGTTACTTAATCCCTATGTGTCTCATTTTTCTCATCTGGTGAAGATGATATGGGAGGTATGTACGTGTGTATATATGTCTGTCACTTTGTCATGCTATGGGCACTTGCATGTTGCTGTGATGCTGGAAGCTATTCCACTGGTATTCAGATACCAGCAGGGTCGCCCATGGTAGACAGGTTTCATCTGAGCTTCCAGTCTAAGACAGACTAGGAAGAAGGACCCAGCAGTCAACTTCTGAAAATTATTAGCCACTGAAAACCTTATGAATAGCAGTGGAACATTGTCTAATATCTTGCCAGAAGATGAGCCCCCAGGTTGGAAGGCACTCAAAAGATGACTGGGGAAGAGCTGCCTCCTCAAAGTAGAGTCGACCTTAATGATGTGGATGGAGTCAAGCTTTTGGGACCTTCATTTGCTGATGTGGCACTACTCAAAATGAGAAAAAACAGCTGCAAACATCCATTAATAATTGGAACATGGAATGTAGAAAGTATGAATCCAGGAAAATTGAAAATTGTCAAAAATGATATAGAATGCATAAAGATCAATATCCTAGGCATTAGTGAGCTGAAATGGACTGGTATAGGCCATTTTGAATGGACAATCATATGGTCTACTATGTCAAGAATGACAAATTGAAGAGAAATGGTGTTGCATTCATTGTCAAAAAAGAACATTTCAAGATCTATCCTGAAGTGCAATGCTGTCAATGGTAGGGTAATATCCATAAGCCTACAAGGAAGACCAGTTGATATGACTACTATTCAAATTTACACACCAGCCACTAAGGCCAAAGATGAAGAAATTGAAGATTTTTAATAACTTCTACTGTCTGAAATTGATTGAACATGCAATCAGGATGCATTGATAATTACTGGTGATTGGAATGTGAAAGATGGAAAAAAAGAAGTATTGGTAGTTGGAAAATATGGCCTTGGTGATAGAAATGATACCAGAGATCTCATGATAGAATTTTGCAAGACCAACAATTTCTTCATTGCAAATACCTTTATTCACCAACATAAACCGTGACTGTACACATGAACCGAACCAGATGGAGTACACAGGAATGAAACCAACTACATCTGTGGAAAGAGACAACAGAAAAGCTCAATATCATCAGTTAGAACAAGGCGAGGGGCTGACTGTGCAACAGACTGCCAATTGCTCACATGTGAGTTCAAGTTGAAACTGAAGAAAATTAGAGCAAGTCCATGAAAGCCAAAGTATGATCTTGAGTATCTTCCACCTGAATTTAGAGAGCACCTCAAGAATAGATTTCAGAGGAGGCGGAGCCAAGATGGCGGAATAGACAGACGCTTCTGGCGAGCCCTCTTTACAACACAGACCCAAAAAAACAAGTGAAATGAGTATATTCCTGACAAGCTGGGAGCCTGAGCTTCAAAGGCAAGCTTAGAAAAAGAACTGAGGGGAAGGGGAGGAAGAGACCATTCAGAAGTGGAGAGGAGTTACCGGACCTGAATCGCAGGGAACTCTCAGGCAAAATTCCTGGAGCAGTGGTGGCGGTGGGCTGGTACTAGCGTTCAGCTGCAGTTTCCTCAGGGAGAAGCAGCCAGCCACACAGCCTACTCACACCTCTGGAACCCGAGGAGAACAGTGCTCTAGGAAAAGCTAAGTACTTGCGTATATTTTAACGTGTCCCCCCACTTGCGAACTGGCTTCAGCAGCTGAATTTCCTGGGCCTGACATAGGCACTGTTGAGTACCTAGAGCCATCCTCCCTGCCTTGGGGAAGGAAAAAATTTGCTTTTGGGGGAAAAGATAATTTGCTAGCTCCACTAACTGGGGGAGCTCAGGACAGAAGCAGCTCCTGTCCAGGCATAAACTGTCCTTGGACTTTGAGCACCTTTCCCTTCTGCATGGACCTGTGTGGGCCTATTTCGGGAGAATAGGCTCTTGTTGGCAAACTCCAACCATTTCAGCTGTGTGGTGGAGAGGTGGGTGTTTGACGTTTGACATTGCTTTGCCTATTAAACAAGGTCCCCACCTAACCACATCAGGGACCTAAGGACTGGTAGCTCCACTCAGGCCACCCAGCCACCCATGACAGGGGTCCAAAGATAACTGGTACCTCCCAGTCCTTACAATCAAAAACTTTGGGTGCCCATGATCCATCTGCAGAGCCCACCCATCTGCATGCTCTAGGGAACAGGGACGTGCTTTCCACAGAGACACTTGTGGGTCGGTTCTCAGGCCCCTGCCTTGTTCAGAGCGTGTCCCTCTGCAGCAATCAGATACTGGTATATATACCAATCACCCCTGCCCCTCTAAGACTGTAGGACAGAGCCTGTACCACACACTTGATAATCAGCTACCTGGAAACCTGAGCTGAATTCATACAAGAAAAGTGAATGGGCTCCTAGACTGATATACCTGATAAAACCTCTAGCAAGCTGGGGATAGGACATCAGAGCTCCAAAGGGGAAAATAATCAAGCTAGCTCATTCAAGCAACCCATAGGAGTATACCAAAACAAAACCAAAGCAAGAAGCTACAACACAGTAGGCAAGCATAAACTAATACAATAACTTATAGATGGCTTGGAGACACCAGTCAATATCAAGTCACGTAAAGAAACAGACCATAATCACCTCAACAGGCTCTCGAAACAGAGAATCCAGGGATCTTCTAGATGAAAGTGCATTCCTGGGATTAACAGAGCAGAATACAAAAGTTTAATACACAGAACCCTTCAAGACATCAGGAAGGAAATGAGGCAATATACAAAACAAGCCAAGGAATACACAGATAAAGAAATTGAAGAGATTAGAAAGATTATTCAGGAACATAATGAAAAGTTTAATAAGCTGGAAAAATCCATAGACAGACAGCAATCAGAAGTTCAGAAGATTAACAATAAAATTACAGAATTAGACAAATCAATAGGAAGTCAGAGGAGCAGAATTGAGTAAGAAGAAGCTAGAATTTCTGGACTCGAAGATAAATCACTTGGCACTAATATATATGAAGAAAAACCAGATAAAAGAATTGAAAAAAATGAAGAAACCTAAAGAATCATGTGGGACTCTATCAAGAGAAATAACCTACGAGTGATTGGAGTATCAGAACAGGGAGGGATAACAGAAAATACAGAGAAAATTGTTGAAGATGTATTGGCAGAAAATTTTCCTGATATGGTGAAAGATGAGAAGATATCTATCCAAGACGCTCGTCGAACTGCACATAAGGTAGATGTTAAAAGAAAGGCACCAAGACGTATTACAATCTAACTTGCCAAAACCAAAGATAAAGAGAGAATTATAAGAGCAGAGAGGGATAAATGCAACGTCAACTAAAAAGGAGAGCCAATGAGAATAAGCTCGGACTACTCGGCAGAAACCATGTAGGCAAGAAGGCAATGGGATAACATATTTAAAGAATTGAAGGAAAAAAAATGCCTGCTAAGAATCATATATCCAGCAAAACTGTCTCTTAAATATGAAGGTGAAATTAAGACATTTCCAGATAAGCAGAAGTTTAGGGAATTCGTAAAAACCAAACCAAAACTACAAGAAATACTAAAGGAAGTTCTTTGGTTAGAAAATCAATAATATCAGGTATCAACACAAGACTAGAACATTGGGCAGGGAACCAGAAGTCAACCCAGACAGGGAAGTCCAAAAAAACAAAGCAAGATTATATATATATAATAAAAAAGCTCAAAACAGGGTAACAGTGATGTTATTATATAAAAGAAGACAACATTAAAATAATAAAGAGGGACTAAGAAATGTAATCATACACCTTCCATATGGAGAGGAAAATACGGCGATACAAAGAAATAAAAGTTAGTTTTAAATTTAGAAAAATAGTGGTAAATAATAAGATTACCGAAAGGAGACGAACTATCCTACCCATCAAAATAAAATACAAGAAAAAAATAGAGACTCAGCAGAAACAAAATCAACAACAACAAATATGAGGAAAGGACAATGTATAAAGAAAATCTACTCAGCACATAAAATTAAGTGGGAAAAAGAAACTGTCAACAACACACAAAAAAGGACATCCAAATGATAGCACTAAATTCATACCTATCCATAATTACCCTGAATGTAAATGGACTAAATGCACCAATAAAGAGACAGAGAGTGGCAGAATGGATTAAAAGCCAAGATCAGTCTATATGCTGCCACCAAGAGATACACCTTGGACTTAGAGACACAAACAAACTAAAACCTAAAGGATGGAAAAAAATAGATCAAGCAAACAACAATCAAAAAAGAGCAGGAGTGGCAATATTAATTTCTGACAAAATAGACTTTAAAGTTAAATCCATCAGAAACGATAAGGAAGGACACCATATAATGATTAAAGGGACAATACACCAAGAAGATATAACCATATTAGATATTTATGCACCCAATGACAGGGCTGCAAGATACATAAAACAAACTCTATCAGCATTGAAAAGTGAGATAGACAGCTCCGCAATAATAGTAGGAGACTTTTCAACACACCACTTTCGGTGAAGGACTGGACATCCAGAAAGAAGCTCAATAAAGACACGGAAGATCTAAATGCCACAATCTACCAACTTGACCTTGTAGACATATACAGAACACTCCACCCAACAGCAACCAAGTATACTTTCTTTTCTAGTGCACATGGAACATTCTCTAGAATAGACCACATATTAGGTCATAAAGCAAGCCTTAGCAGAAACCAAAACATTGAAATATTACAAAGCATCTTCTCTGACCGCAAGGCCATAAAAGTGGAAATCAATAACAGGAAAAGCAGGGAAAAGAAATCAAACACTTGGAAACTGAACAATACCCTGTGCTCAAAAAAGATTGGATTACATCCATAAATGCATACATCCAATAAGAAGAAAGGGCCAAAATCAAAGAAGTGTCCCTACAACTTGAACAAATAGAAAGAGAGCAACAAAAGAAACCCACAGGCACCAGAAGAAAACAAATAATAAAAATTAGAGCTGAACTCAATGAAATAGAAAACAGAAAAACAATTGAAAGAATCAACAAGACCAAAAGCTGGCTCTTTGAAAAAATCAACAACATTGATAAACCACTGGCCAAACTGACAAAAGAAAAACAGGAGAGGAAGCAAATAGCCCGAATAAGAAATTAGATGGACGGTATTACAACAGACCCAACTGAAATTAACAGAATCATATCAGATTACTATGAAAAATTGTACTCAAACAAATTTGAAAACCTAGAAGAAATGGATGAATTCCTAGAAACACACTACCTACCTAAACTAACACAAACAGAGGCAGAACAACTAAATAGACCCACAACAAAAGAAGAGATTGAAAAGGTAGTTAAAAAACTCCCAACAAAAAAAGAGCCCTGGTTCATGCGGCTTCACTGCAGAGTTCTACCAAACTTTCAGAGAAGGGTTAACATCACTACTACTAAAAGTATTTCAGAGCATAGAAAAGGACAGAATACTGCCAAACTCATTCTATGAAGCCACCATATCCCTGATACCAAAACCAGGTAAAGACACCACAAATAAAGAAAATTATAGACCCCTCATGAACGTAGATGCAAAAATCCTCAACAAAATTCTAGCCAATAGAATTCAACAACGTATCAAAAAAATAATTCGCCATGACCAAGTGGGATTCAAACCAGGTATGCAGGGATGGTTCAACATTAGAAAAACAATTAATGTAATCCACCACATAAATAAAACAAAAGATAAGAATCACGTGATCTTACCGATTGATGCAGAAAAGGCATTTGACAAAGTTCAACACGTGTTCATGATATAAACTCTCAGCAAAATAGGAATAGAAGGAAAATTCCTCAACATAATAAAGGGCATTTATGTAAAGCCAACAGCCAACATCATCCTAAATGGAGAGAACCTGAAAGCATTCCCACTGAGATCGGGAACCAGTCAAGTATGCCCTTTATCACCACTCTTATTCAACATTCTGCTGGAGGTCCTAGCCAGAGCAATTAGGCTAGATAAAGAAATAAAAGGGCATCCAGATTGGCAAAGAAGAAGTAAAAGTATCTCTATTTGCAGATGACATGATCTTTTACACAGAAAACCCTAAGGAATCCTCCAGAAAAATACTGAAACTAATAGAAGAGTTTAGCAGAGTATCGGGATACAAGATAAACATACACAAATCAGTTGGATTCCTCTACACCAACAAAAAGAACATCGAAGAGGAAATTTCCAAATGAATGCCATTTACAGTAGCCCCCAAGAAGATAAAATACTTAGGAATAAATCTTAGCAGAAATGTAAAAGACTTATACAAAGAAAACTGCAATACACTTCTGCAAGAAAGCAAAAGAGACCTACATAAGTGGAAAAACATTCCTTGCTCATGGATGGGAAGACTTAACATTATAAAAATGTCTCTTCTACCAAAAGCGATCTATACATTTAATGCAATTCCGATCCAAGTCCCAAGGACATTCTTTAATGAGATGGAGAAATAAATGACCAACTTCATATGGAAGGGAAAGAGGCCCCGGATAAGTAAAGTATTAGTGAAAAAGGAGAGCAAAGTGGAAGGCCTTACTTTACCCGATTTTAGAACGTATTATACTGCCACAGTAGTCAAAACAGCCTGATACTGGTACAACAACAGTTACATAGACCAATGGAACAGAATTGAGAATCCAGACATAAATCCATCCACATATGAGCATTTGATATTTGACAAAGGCCCCAAAACAGTTAAATGGGGAAAAGACAGTCTTTTTAATAAATGGTGCTGGCATAACTGGAAATCCATCTGCAAAAAATGAAACAATACCCATACCTTACTCCATGCACAAAAACGAGCTCATAATGGATCAAAGAGCTAAATATAAAATCTAAAACGATAAAGATCATGGAAGAAAAAATAGAGACAATGTTAGGAGCCCTAACACACGGCATAAACAGTATACAAAACATTACTAACGATGCAGAAGACAAACCAGATAACTGGGAGCTCCTAAAAATCAAACACCTATGCTCATCCAAAGACTTCACCAAAAGAGTCACAAGTTTACGTACAGACTGGGAAAAAGTTTTTAGCTATGACATTTCCAATCAGAACCTGATCTCTAAAATCTACATGATACTGCAAAAACTCAACTGCAAAAAGACAAATAACCGAATTAAAAAATGGGCAAGAGGTATGAACAGACACTTCACTAAAGAAGACATTCAGGTAGCTAAGGAATACATGAGGAAATATTCACGATCATTAGCCATTAGAGAAATGCAAATCAGAACTACAATAAGATTTCATCTCACTCCAACAAGGCTGGCATTAATCCAAAAAAACATAAAACAATAAATGTTGCAGTGGCTGTGGAGAGATTGGAACACTTATACACTGCTGGTGGGAATGTAAAATGTACAAGCACTTTGGAAATCGATTTGGCACTTCCTTAAAAAGCTAGAAACAGAACTACCACATGATCCAGCAATCCCATTCCTTGGAATATATCCTAGAGAAATAAGAGCCTTTACATGAACAGATATATGCACACCCATGTTCATTGTAGCACTGTTTACAATAGCAAAAAGATGGAAGCAACCAAGGTGCCCATCACTGGATGAATGGATAAATAATGGTATATTCACACAATGGAATACTACACATTGGTGAAGAACTCTGATGAATCTGGGAATTATTTCATAACATGGAGGAATCTGGAAGGCATTATGCTGAGTGAAATTAGTTGCAAAAGGACAAATATTGTATAAGACCACAATTATAAGAACTCAAGAAATAGTTTAAACAGAGAAGAAAATATTCTTTGATGGTTATGGGGGGGGAGGGAGGTTGGGAGAGGAGTATTCACTAATTAGATAGTAGATAAGAACTACTTCAGGTGAAGGGAAAGACAACACACAATACAGGGGAGGTTAGCTCAACTGGACTAAACTAAAAGCAGACGTTTCTGGAATAAACTGAATGCTTTGAAGGCCAGTGTAGCAGGGACAGGGGTCTGGGGACCGTGGTTTCAGGGGACATCTAAGTCAATTGGCGTAATAAAATCTATTAAGAAAACATCCTGCATCCCACCTTGGAGTGAAGCATCCGGGGTCTTAAACGCTAGCAAGCAGCCATCTAAGATTCATAATTGGTCTCAACCCACCTGGAGCAAAGGAGAATGAAGAACACCAAGGACACAAGGCGATTATGAGCCCAAGAGACAGAAAGGGCCAAGTGAACCAGAGATTACATCATCCTGAGACCAGAAGAGCTAGATGGTGCCCGGCTACAACCAATGACTGCCCTGACAGGGAACACAACAGAGAACCCCTGAGGGAGCAGGAGAGCAGTGGGATGCAGATCCCAAATTCTCGTAAAAAGACCAGACTTAATGGCCTAAGACTAGAAGGACCCGAGTGGTCATAGCTCCTAGACCTTCTGTTGGCCCAGGACAGGAAACATTCCCAAGGCCAACTCTTCAGACAGGGATTGGACTGGACAGTGGGTTGGAGAGGGATGCTGGTGAGGAGTGAGCTTCTTGGATCAGGTGGACATTTGAGACTATGTTGGCATCTCCTCCCTGGAGGGCATATGAGAGGGTAGAGGGGGTTAGAAGCTGGCAAAATGGACATGAAAAGAGAGAGTGGAGGGAGGGAGTGGGCTGTCTCATTAGGGGGAGAGCATTTGGGGGTATGTGGCAAGGTGTATACAAGTTTTTGTGTGAGACACTGACCTGATTTGTAAACTTTCACTTAAAGCACAATAAAAAAAAAAAAAAAAGAATAGATTTGACGCACTGAACACTAATGACCGAAGATCAGACAAGTTGTGTAATGACACCAAGGACATCATACATGAAGAAAGCAAGAGATTTTTAAAAAGACAGGAAAGAAAGAAAAGACCAAAATAGATGGCAAAAGAGGCTTTGAAACTTGCTCTTGAACATAGAGCAGGTAAAGCAAAAGGAAGAAATGATGCAGTAAAGGAACTGAACAGCAGATTTCAAAGGGCGGCTCAAGAAAACAGAGTAAAGTATTATCATGACATGTGGAAAGAGCTGGAGATAGAAAACCAAAAAGGAAGAACACGCTTGGCATTTCTCACTCTGAAAGAACTGAAGAAAAATACAATCCTCAAGTTGCAATACTGAAGGATTCTAAGTGGAAAATATTAAATGATGCAGGAAGCATCAAAAGAAGATGGAGGGAATACACAGAGTCACTATACCAAAAAGAACTGGTCTATGTTCAACCCTTTCAAGAAGTAGCATATGATCAGGAACTGATGGCACTGAAGAAAGAAGTCCAAGTTGCACTGAAGGCATTGGTGAAAAACAAGGCTTTGGAATTGACGGAATATCAGTTGAGATACTTGAACAAACAGATGCAGCGCTGGAAGTGCTCATCTTGTCTACGCCAAGAAATTTGGAAGGCATCTACCTGGCCAACTGACTGGAAGAGATCCGTATTTATGCCTAATCCCAAGAAAGGTGATCCAATGGAAAGCAGAAATTATCAAACAATATCATTAATATTACACACAAGCAAAATTTTACTGAAGATTATTCAAAAACGATTGCAGCAGTACATGGACAGGGAACTGCCAGAAATTCAGGCCGGATTCAGAAGAGGATGTGGAACGAGGGTTATCACTGCTGATGTCAGATGGACCCTGACTGAAAGCAGAGAATACCAGAAAGATTTTTACCTGTGTTTTATTGACTATGCAAAGGCATTCAACTGGTGGATCATAACAAATTACAGATAATGTTGAGAAGAATGAGAATTCCAAAACACTTAATTGTGCTCATGAAGAACCTGTACATAGATCAAGAGGCAGTTGTTCAGACAGAAGAAGAAGACACTGTGTTGTTTAAAGTCGGGAAAGGTGTGTGTCAGGGTTATATCCTTTCACCATACCTAGTTAATCTGTATGCTGAGCAAATAATCTGAGAAGCTGGACTATATGAAGAAAAACGGGGCCTCAGGATTGGAGGAAGACTCATTAACAACCTGTGTTATGCAGAAGACACAACCTTGCTTGCTGGAAGTGAACTTGAAGCACTTACTAATGAAGATCAAAGACCACAGCCTTCAGTATGGATTACACCTCAACAAAGAGAAAAGCAAAAAATCCTCACAACTGGACGAATAAACAACATCATGTAAATGGAGAAAAGGTTGAAGTTGTCAAGGGTGTCATTTTACTTTGATCCACAATCAACACCCATGGAACCAGCAATCAACAAATCAATGCATTGCATTGGGCAAATCTGCTGGAAAGGACCTCTTTAAAGTGTTGAAAAGCAAAGATGTCACCTTGAAGACTAAGGTTCGCCTGACTGGAGCCATGGTATTTTCAATCTCTTCATATGCATGGGAAAGCTGGACAATGAATAAGGAAGACTGAAGAATTGACGTCTTTGAATTGTGGTGTTGGTGAAGAATATTGACTATATGGACTGCCAAAAGAACGAACAAACCTGTCTTGGAAGGAGTACAGCCAGAATGCTCCTTAGAACCGAGTATGGCAAGACTGTGTCTTACATACTTTGGATGTGTCGGGGGGATCACTCCCTGGAGAAGGACATAAAGCTTGGTAAAGTACGAGGTCAGCCAAAAAGAGGAAGACCCTCAAAGAGGTGGATTGACACAGTGGTTGCAACAATGGGCTCAAGCATAACGATTATGAGCATGGCACAGGCCCAGGCAGTGTTTCATTCTGTGGTATATAGGGTTGGAACCGACTCAACAGCACCTAACAGGAACAACAGCACCTAACAATGAATGACTGTAAAGCACTTAAATACGTTAGTGTGTGTAAAGAGCTTAGAGCACTACCTGTCACATGATAAGTGTTTTTACATTATTATTATTATGCTGTCCTGATTATTGTGCATCAGACCAGGTGATGAGTTCAGCCTGTTTTCTTCTTTCCACCCAAAATAGCCCCATTCACAAAAGGCGTTGTGTGTGTGTGTATGTAGAAGACAAAAAATTGGGAAGATGGAGGAATTAGCATTTCAGTTGTGACAACAACTTAGAACTTCAGAGCATGTTATTCTGTTCCTAAAAGTCCCTAAGAGATTTCCAATTTGAACTTCACTGTTTTCGCCTTCTCTCCAATCATCCCACATTCTAATCTTCCTGAATATAGAGTAATTTAGATATCTCTTTCTTCACCTTTAGTTCCACTGACTTATGCCCTTGGGGTTTCATAAACACCCACATAATCTATCTATTAAGAATTCTCTTAAGCACAGATATTCCCTTCTATAATCATATATCATGCAGTAGACACAGTTCCTAATGATTCTCAGGAATTCTTTAACAGTGAAATATGTTGAAAGCAATCTGATGTATTATTTTGTCATTTGAGCCATCAGTCTGGCTGCAGTGCTTTTGTAAACCCATATTTTCACACCTCAAGCTGCAAAAGTAGTACAAGAGACTGGGAATCCCTAAAGAGCAGGTGTTGAATGTTTTTCATCTTTATATCCCCCACAATACTCAGTAGGTGGCTCAAAAATTGATGTGTACTTGTAATTCATTGTCTGTATCTTTTCAACAGGAATCAGATACCTTCTCCTGGGAGAAGCCTTTGAGCCTGGCATTCATTTGCAGTTAGTGGGCACAAAGTTGCAGAATTCCTTCACTATGGGGGTGGTGAAGCAAATACCAAAGTGTCCCGAATAATGTCTCTTCCACCCATGAACTCAGGAACTCTTAAACATCACAAGTAATTCTCATTCTTTTCACTCCACAGGTCTTAATATCTAACTTTACGTTATTATAATAATCCCCCTGACATTCTTTTTCTTCTGTGAAGTAGTAAATAATTTCAATTTCCCACCGAATTTAGCAATTTGATGACTAGAATAACTAGAGTTGTTCCTTTAGTGTGGTATTCCTGGGAAAAGAAAAAATGGAAGAAGTTTTTGAAAGGGAGAGGTGACACTTTTTTTCTCTGCAGGCATTCTGTTTCCAAAATGGCAGATGTCCCCTTTGTTTCCTATACATTTGTTTAAAATACATTCGTAATAAAGAGCCTGATTCTATCTTTTTGATGTTTGACTGTGACACCTTTTAAACCTCACCTCTTCCTCTTGCCTTTCTGCCCCACATACAGGCAAGCTGATAAGAAAGTCTGGGTGTATTCTTCTTTGATGCCCGCAGGAAGTTCAAACCACATGCAGGAATGTTTATCCCATTCTAACCACCATAAAAACCCCAAGCCGATCTTCTTTCCTTGCTCTCTCAAGCCATTTTCTGGCCTGCATGGGAGCTGCCCTGCTCTCCCTAGAAAACCTGATTATGTGAGTAATAAATATTTCATACCTTCCTGGTGCGTGTGTGTGTATGTGTGTGAGTACGGTGTCATCAGTCTGGACTTCTATACCAAATTGGGGGTGGAAGTCCATCCTGTTACTACAATAATTTTATTAAATATTTAATGCATGCAAAGGAATATTTATAAATATGTTTAAACTATAAAATAAGCAAAAACAACAACAACAACTCTAGACCTAAAAAAAAAAAAGACCTATTACCTAGCAAATATGTCACCTTGAAGACTAAGGTGTGCCTGACCCAAGCCATGGTGTTTTCAGTCACCTCATATGCATGTGAAAGCTGGACAATAAATAATGAAGACTGAAGAAGAATTGCTGTCTTTGAATTATGGCATTGGTGGAGAATATTGAATATACCATGGACAGCCAAAAGAAACAAATCTGTTTTGGAAGAAGTACAACTAGACTGCTCCTTAGAAGCAAGGATGAAGAGACTTCATCTCACATACTTTGGACATGTTGTCAGGAGGGATCAGTCCCTGGAGAAGGGCATCATACTTGGTAGGGAGTCAGTGAGAAAGAGGAAGACCCTCAATGAGATGGATTGACAGAGTGACTGCAACAATGGGCTCAAGTATAATGATTGTGAGGATGATGCAGGAATGGGCAGTGTTTCATTCTGTTGTACATAGGGTCTCTATAAATCGGAACTGACTTGATGGCACCTAACAACAACCACATCACCTAGCCTAGGAAATAAAACATTACTGATACATTTGAAGTGCTTCTCCTTACTTTTATGCTCTACTCTCTTAAAACAATTCCCTGCCTCAACTTATCAGGGATATTACTACCTTGGATTTTTAATTTCTTGTTTATCATGCCCCTTATTTTTTTTAAAATAATTTAACCACAGTTTTAAGTAGTCCTAGATAATATGTTGTTTTGCATATTTATAAACTCAGTATAAATGAAATCATATAGTATTTGCTATTTGGGGACTTTTTATTAACTTTATGTTTGAAACTTTTATTCATATTGATTCATGTAGCTGCATTCATTTATTTCTTCACTATTATATGTTGTATGAACATATTGTATATGAATGTCTTCTGTCTTTTGATCTTACATATAATATTGCTACAAACATTCTTGTACATGAGCTCTGGTGAAAATACACAAGGGTTTCTCCAGTATATGTGCTGAGGAGTGGAATTGCTGGATCATATACCATATGCGCGGTTTTAACTCTGATGATGACAAATTCGTTTCCAAAGAGGCTGTAAAAATTTATATTCCAGTTTCATATCTAAGCATTTGGATAAACAATTAGCACCGTTTCTTGAAAGGTGCATGATCCACTGATCTTCAGTGGCACCTCTATCATACATCAAGTTTGCATACACACATGATCTACTTCTGAGTTCTCTATTTGGATCTATTTATCAGTCTGTTTTTATCTGTCTCTGTACCAGTATCATGCTGGCTTATGAACATAATACAGCTATAATCCCTGATAGCTAATAGAGCAAAACTCCACTTTACTCTTTTTCTTCAGGAGCATCCTAGTTATTCTTGGCCCTTTGTTCTTCCACAGAAATTTTGGAAATTTTAGAAATAACTTCTTGAACCACCCACACATGCAAAAAAACTTGTTAGCCTTTTGATTGGGATTGAATGGAATCTGTAGATCAATTTAAGGATAATTGACTTCTTTGCAGTATCGAGTACACCTTGATATAATCATAGGAGTTCCTGGGTGGTGCAAAGAGCTAACACACTTGGCTACTAACCGAAAAGTTGGTGATTGAAGTCCACCCTGACATGCCTCAGAAGAAAGGCTTGGCGATCTACTTCCAAAATAAAATCAGCCACTGAAAGCTCTATGTAGCACAGTTCTACTGTGACACACATGCGGTTGCCATGAGTCAGAATTGACTTGACAGCAACTGGTTATGTATAAATATGGTATAACTCCCCATTCATAGAAGTCTTCTTCAATGCCCTTCAGTAAAGTATTATAGTTTTCAAGGAAGGGTTTGCACATGTTTTAATAGATTTATTCCTGGTTAACCTTATTTTTACATGCACTTGTAAATGCAACACTTTTTTCTAAACTAAGTTTTATATTTAAAATTTGTCATACGTTGTTGGAGGGTCCTGGACAGAGCTGGAGAAAAATGTAGAACAAAATTCTAACACACAAAAAAAGACCAGACTTACTGGCCTGACAGAGACTGGAGAAACCTTGAGTGTGGCCTTCGGCAACCCTTTTAGCTCAGTAATGAAGCCATTCCTGAGGTTCACACTTCAGCCAAAGATTAGACAGATCTGTAAAACAAAATGAGACAAAAGGGGTACACCAGCCCAGGGACAAGGACTAGAAGGCAGGAGGGAACAGGAAAGCCAGTTGAGTGGGAACCCAAGATCAAGAAGGGAGAGTTTTGACATGTTGTGGGGTTGGTAACCAATGTCACAAAACAATACGTGTACTAATTGTTTAATGAGAAGCTAATTTGTTCTGTAAACCTTCATCTAAAGTACAATAATTAAAAAAGGAAAAAAATTTTTTGCATGTTGACAGTGTATAGAAATGAAACAGATTTTATATCTAGGTTTTGATTCCAAATATAGTAACCTTGCAACACTCTAATAGATTCTAATAATTTATCTATAAGTTATATTTTAGTTTTCTCTGTATCTGAATAATGAGTTCTGATTCTTTTCTACTACTTGTAACTTTTCATTGTTCTTCTTGCCTTTTACTGTACTGGCTAGAACCTTTAATACAATGTTGTACAGAAATGTCTTGCTCCTGATTGTAAAAGAGGTTTTTGCCATTAACTATGAAGTTAAGTGTAGACTTCTTGTAGATGCCCGATACTGGCTGAAGGTGATCCTGGGAGTGCTCCTTGTTTGTCTAATTATGAACTAGTGGGGACTGAGAACACTGCCTTTCCTTTACCCTAGCAGGAAGGGCTAAGCCTGAACCCAGCTTCACATTGGACTGGAGGCTTCCTTTCCTTGAGGTGTCTAAATCCAATTTCCCCAAGATCACTAGAAAAATTAAAACATGACCACACAAACACTTGAACACAAATGTTCATAGTAGCATTATTCACAATAGCCAAAAGTAGAAGCAACCTAAATGTCTATCAGTTGGTAAGTGGATAAACAAAATGTGGTATATACATACAATGGAATATTATTAGGCAGTAAAAAGAAGTGAAGTAATGATACATGCTGCAACATGGATGAACCTCAAAACCAAGAAGCCAGTCACAAAAGGACACATATGAACCCATTTATATTAACGTAAAAAAAGAAAAACAAAAAAAACAACGTAAATATACAGAGACAGAAAGTAAATTAATGGTTGTCTAGGTCTGGGGTTAAGAGCTACAGCTGCTAAGCAAAATGTCAGCAGTTCGAATCCACCAAGCGCTCACTGGAAACCCTATGGGGCAGTTCTACTCTGTCCTTTAGGGTTGCTATGAGTTGGAATCAACTCAACAGCAATGGGTTTTCGGTTTTTAGTTCTGGGGATAGGTATGGGAGTGGACTCTGAATAAACATGAGGTTTCTTTTCAGGGTGATGAAAATGTTCTAAAATTAGTTTGTGGTGATGGTTATACAACTCTAAATATACTAAAACTCATTGAGGAGGCGGGACGAGATGACGGAATAGTCAGAAGCTTCCTGCAGTCCCTCTTACAACAAAGACCTGATAAAACAAGTGAATCGATTATATATAACAATGTAGGAGCCCTGAACATCAAAGACAAAGTTGAGGGGTTGGGCTGAGCAGCAGGGGGAGGGAAAGACAGTTCAGAAGCAGTGAAGAAGTGCCAGATCTGACCTAGCCAGCACCACAGGCTGGATCATTCTGCGCATGTGGGCTGAGGCAAATGGTAGTGCTTGGGACGCGTTTTGCCATGTTGGGAGAAACCAAGCGGTGGGGAGTCTGCACAAGCCTCCAGAGCCAGGGGGAGGTGGTGCTGGATCTACGAAAATTAAGTGTAAGCATCTAACCTGCTGTGTGGGATCAGAATGACCCTTTCCCCTTTGGGACTTCTGTAACAGTGCCTCTCTTCCCCTTACTTGCCCAATCTGCTCCATTGTCAATCTGGCAGTGTTCAGCAGTTGCCGTGCCCCCTAGGCTGGAAGTGGGACCCATCGTGCCCAAGCCAGTCTCCTGGCTTTGTGTGTGTTGGGGGGGGGGGGACAAATAAACAAATGAACAACAAAAGAAACCTCCAGCTCCCCTAAACTGAGAGTTTGGGATTGGCCACGCCCAAACCAGTCTCATGGCTTTAAAAAATCACCATGTCCTCTTAGCCAGAACTTATGGCAGTCGCTGCCCTTTGCCTAGGGACAGGCATAAGGGGTCCACAGACGTCAAATGCCTTTCACCCATGCCTAGACCTGTGTGGGCCCATTCAAGAGCATACACCCTCATTAACGTGGTACGACAGGGTATATAGCTGAAGCCTATTTTCAACTGCAACAGCTAAAGGGGAGTGGCAGATTCATGACTGTTAACTTCACCCATCCCACCTAGCCACCTGAGACATGGGTCTGAGAATAAGTGATGCCTCCCAGTCCTTACAGCCAACAGCACTTGGTGCCCAAAGTCCAGCTGCAAAACCCACCGACCTGCACACTATAGGGGACAGGGACACACCTCTATGTAGGGACTCAGGGGCAGCCGTCAGCCCCCTGTCTTGCTCAGCACATAACCTCCTACTGCAGCCAGATACCTGTGCCTGTTTCAGTCACCTCTACATAGCCCTGGTTGTCTAGGACTATAGGTGAGACCCTGCACCACACACTCAGTGACCAACAACCTGGTCAGCTGAGCTGAAAAGTAACATACTAGTAGCAGCTCTAACTACCTGGTGACAGGACGTGAGAGCTTCAAAAATGGCAATAATCAAAGTAGCTCACACACCCAGCCTATTTGGGCATATCAAAACAAAACAAGAAGCTAGGACACAGTAAGCAAACATACAATAAATAAATATAATAACCTATTGATGACTCAGAGATGATAGTCAGTATCAAATCAAATAAAGAGACAGACCATGATGGCTCCAGCAAGCAACCAAAGCAAAAATCCAGGAAACCTCCTGGAGGAAGATGCTTTG
Organism: Loxodonta africana; assembly: GCF_030014295.1. Lineage (NCBI taxonomy): Eukaryota > Metazoa > Chordata > Mammalia > Proboscidea > Elephantidae > Loxodonta > Loxodonta africana. The sequence goes on along the minus strand of NC_087351.1, from coordinate 82,421,685 downwards.
GGATTACCAGAGGTAGAATTCAAAACATTAATTTACAGTGCTCTTCAAAAGATCAGGAAGGAGATCAGGCAAAACTCAGACCAAGCCAAGGAATATACAGACAAAGCAATAGAGGAATTTAGGAAAGCTATACAAGAACAAAGTGATAAATTTAATAGGCTGCTAGAATCCGTAGATAGGCATTAAATAGAAATCCAAAAGATTAACAATAAAATTTCAGAATTAGACAACTCAATAGAAAGTCATAGGAGCAGAAATGAGGCAATGGAAGTCAGAATTAGTGAGATTGAAGATAAGGTACTTGACACCAATTTATCTGAGGAGAAATCAGAGAAAAGAATTTTAAAAAATGAAAAAACCCTAAGAATTATGTGGGACTCTATCAAGAGAAATAACCTATGAGTAATTGGAGTACTGGAACAGGGGGGATAACAGAAAATAGAGAATTGTTGAAGATTTGCTGGCAGAAAACTTCCCTGATACTGTGAAAGATGAAAAGATATCTATCCAAGAAGCTCATCAAACCCCACACAGGGTAGATCCCAAAAGAAAGTCACCGAGACATATTATAATCAAATATGCCAAAACCAGAGATAAAGAGAGAATTTTAAGAGCAGCTAGGGAGAAACGGTTTGGGTTTGGTTTTTTTGGTTAGGGAGAAATGAAAAGTCATGTAGAAAGGAGAGTCAATAAGACTAAACTCTGACTACTCAACAGAAACTATGTAGTCAAGAAGGCAATGGGATGACATACATAAAGCTTTGAAGGAAAAAAATTGCCAATCAAGAATTATATATTCAGCAAAACTGTCCCTCAAATATGAAAGAAAAATTAGGGCACTTCCAGATAAACAGAAGTTAAGAGAATTTGTAAAAATCAAACAAAAATTAGAAGAAATACTAAAGAGAGTCCTCTGCTAGAGAATCGATAACATCAGATAAAAACCCAAGAAAAGAACATAGGACAGAACAACCAGATATCAATCCAGATAGGGAAGTCACAAAAATAAGTCAAACCTAAAACACTGAGAATAGGGAAACATAGACATCAATGTGTAAAAGATGACAACATTAAAACCAAAAAATGGACCAAATAGTGTAGTCACAGAACTTTCATATGGAGAGGAAGTTAAGGCGATATCAAGAAATAAAAGGTTGGTTTAAACTTAAAAAATAGAGGTAAATTTTAAGGTAACCATAAAGGAAACTAATAAATCTACATATCAAAATAAAAAAGATGAAAAACATAAAGACTTAGCAAATACAAAATCAACAACAATGAAAAATATGAAAAGAAAATACATAAAGAAAAACAACTCAGCAAAGAAAATTAAGTGGAACAAAGAAACTGCCAACACCAAAAAAAAAAAAAAAAAAAAACTAATCAAAAAGACAGCACTAAACTCATACTTATCAATAATTACACTGAATGTAAATGGACTAAATGCACCAAAAAGAGACAGAGTGGCAGAATAGATTTTTTAAAAACCCCACAATCTGTCTCTACGCTGCCTATAAGAGCACACCTTTGATTCAAAGACACAGACAAAGTAAAACTCAAATGATGGAAAAAAAAAAAATCAAGCAAACAACAACCAAAAAACAGGAATGGCAATATTAATTTCTGGCAAAATAGACTTCAAAGTAAAATCCACTACAAAGGATAAGGAAGGACACTACACCAGGAGGACATAACCATAATAAATATAAATGCACCCAATGACGGGCCTCCGAAATACATAAACAGCATTGAAAAGAGAAATAGTTCCACAATAATAGTAGGAGACTTCAACACACCACTTTTGGTGAAGGACAGAACATCTAGAAAGAAGCTAAATAAAGACACAGAAGATCTAAAGGCCACAATCAACCAAGTTGACTTCAGAGACATATACAGAACACTCCACCCAACAGCAGCCAAGTATGCTTTCTTTTCCAAAGCACATGGAACATTCTACAGAATAGACCACATATTAGGCCACAAAACAAGCCTTAACAAAATGCAAAACACTGAAATATTTCAAAGCATCTTTTCTGACTGTAAAGCCGTAAAAGTAGAAATCAATAACAGAAAAAGCAAGGGAAAAAAAATCAAACACATGGAAACTGATCAACACCTTTCTCAAAAACCACTGGGTTACAGAAGAAATCAAGAATGGAATAAAGAAACTCATAGAATCAGATAAGAGTGAAAACACATCTTACCAGAACCTTTGGGACACAGCAAAAGCAGTGCTTAGAGGTCAGTTTATAGCAATAAATGCACACATCTGAAAGGAAAAAAGGGCCAAAATCAAGGCATTAACCCTACAACTTTAACAAATAAAAAGAGAGCAGCAAAAGAAGCACTCAGGCACCAGGGGAAAGGAAATAATAAAATTTAGAGCAGAAATAAATGAAATAGAGAATAGAAAAAACAAAGAGTCAACAAAACCAAAAGTTGGTTCTTCGAAAAGATTGACATTAATAAACCATTGGCCAAACTGACAAAAGAAAACCAGGAGAGGAAACGAATAACCCAAATAAGAAATGAAATGGACGATATCACAACAGACCCAACTGAAATGAAAAGAATCATAACAATATTATGAAAAATTGTACTCCAACAAATTTGGAAATCTAGAGGAAATAGACAAATTTCTAGAAACATACTGCCTGCCTAACCTAACACAAGCAGAGGTAAAAACAAACAAAAAAACTGAATAAACCTATAACAAAAGAAGACATTGAAGAAGTAATTAAAAACCTGCCAATTAAAAAAAAAAAAAAAGCCCTGGCCCTGACGGCTTCACTGGAGAACTCTATCAAACTTTCAGAGAAGTGTTAACCCCAGTACTACTAAAAGTATTTCAGAGCATAGAAAAGGATGGAATACTCCCAAACACATTGTATGAAGCCATCATAACCCTGATACCAAAACCAGGTAAAGACACCACAAAAAAAGAAAATTATAGTCCAATATCCGTCATGAACACAGACACAAAAATCCTCAACAAAATTCTAGCCAATAGAATTCAACAACATATCAAAAAAACAATTCATATAACCAAATGGAATTCATACCAGGTATGCAGGGAGGGTTCAACATTAGAAAACAATGTAATCAATCACATAAAGAAAAAATAAGAACCACATGACCTTATCTCAATGCACAAAAGGCATTTGACAAAGTTCAACACCCATTCCTGATAAAAACTCAACAAAATAGGAATAGAAGGGAAATTCCTTGGCCTGATAAAGGGCATTCATACAAAGCCAACAGCCAACATCATCCTCAATGGAGAGAGTCTGAAAGCATTCCCCTTGAGAACAGGAACTAGACAAGGATGGCTTTTTCACCACTCATACTCAACATTGTGCTGGAGGGTCTAGCCAGAGCAATAAGACAAGAAAAAGAAATAAAGGGCATCCAAATTGGTAAGGAAGAAGTAACAGTATCCCTATTGGCAGATGATACAATCTTATACACAGAAAACCCCAAAGAATCCACAAGAAAACTACTGGAACTAATAGAAGATTTCAGCAACGCTGCAGGACACAACATAAACATACAAAAATCAGTTGGATTCCTTTACATTAACAAAGGGAACTTTGAAAAGGAAATCACCAAATCAACACCATTTGTAATAGCCCCCCAAGAAACTAAAATACTTAGAAGTAAATCTAACCAGGACGTAAAAGACCTATACAAAGAAAACTAGAAGACACTATTGCAAGAAACCAAAAGAGACCTAAATAAGTGGAAAACATACCATGCTTATGGACAGGAAGACTCAACATTGTGAAAATGTCAATTCTACCCAAAGCAATCTACAGATACAATGCAATCCTGATCCAAATTCCAACGGCATTTTTTTAATGAGATGCAGAAACAAATCACCAACTTCATGTGGAAAGAGAAGAGTCCCTGGGTAAGTAAAGTGTTATTGAAGAAGAACCAAGTGGGAAGCCTCACACTACCTGATCTTAGAACCTATTATACCATCATGGTAGTCAAAACAGCCTGGTGCTGGTACGACAACAGATACATAGACCAATGGAATAGAATTGAGAATCCAGATGTGAATTCATGCAACTATGAGCAGCCGATATTTGATAAACGCCCAAAGCCCATTAAATGGGGGAAAAGACAGTCCCTTTAACAAATGGTGCAGGCGTAAGTGAATATTCATCTGCAAAAAAATGAAACAAGACCCATATCTCACACCATGCAGAAAAACTAAGTCAAAATGGATCAAAGACCTAAATATAAAATCTAAAATGATAATGATCATGGAAGAAAAAATAGGGACAATGCTAGAAGCCCTAATACATGGCATAAACAGAATACAAACCATAACTAATGATGCAAAAATACCAGAAGAGAAACTAGATAACTGGGTTCTCCTAAAAATCAAACACTTATGCTCATCAAAATGCTTCACCAAAAGAGTAAAAAAAGCACCTAAAGGCTGGGGGAAAAAATTGGCCGCAACATACCCAATAAACGTCTAATGTCTGAAATCCACAAGATACTGGCATACCTCAACAACAAAAAGGCAAATAACCCAATTTAAAAAAATGGGTAAAGGATATGAACAGGCACTTCACCAAAGAAGACATTCAGGTGGCTAACAGATACAGGAGGAAATGCTCATGATCATTAGCCATTAGAGAAATGCAAATCAAAACTACAATGAGATTTCATTTCACTCCAACAAGGCTGGCATTAATCCAAAAAACACAAAACAATAAATGTTGGAGAGGCTGTGGAGAGATTGGAACACTTATACACTGCTGGTGGGAATGTAAAATGAATGGTACAACCACTTTGGAAATCAATTTGGAGCTTCCTTATCCTTAAAAAGCTAGAAACAGAACTATCAGATAATCCAGCAATCCCACTCCTTGGAATATATCCTAGAGAAATAAGAGCCTTCACATGAATAGATATATGCACACCCATGTTCATCGCAGCACTGTTCACAGTAGCAAAAAGATGGAAACAACCTAGGTGCCCATCAACAGACGAACAGATAAATTATGGTACATGCACAATGATAAAGAACAATGATGAATCCGCAAAATATCTCACAACATGGATGAATCCGGAGGGCATCATGCTGAGTGAAATAAGTCACGAAAGGACAGATATTGTATGAGACCACTATTATAAGAACTCAAGAAAAGGTTTAAACACAGAAGAAAACATTCTTTGATGATTACAAGGGGAGGGAGGGAGGGAGAGGGGAATTCACCAACTAGAGAGCAGGAAAGAATCATCTTAGGTGAAGTGACGGACAGCACCTAAACCTAGATCTCTTGATTTCTAGGTCCTGACTGATTATTCTGTACATGCCAGTCTTCTCTGGTGCTTGCATGAAAGGTAGAGTAGCAAAGGGACAGAGGTTCATTGCAAACAAATCATTGAACAGCTAGTATCTACCCAGGCTGCTTGCTGCCCAAGTCCTAACTATATTTCCTGCACTCAAGGCTACTCTCATTTTTATACCTAACAAGCCCTGTAGTAAGGCTGCAGTGTACACACCCTCCCCAGTCCCAGAGCAGAGGCACAACTCCATCCAGCAGAGCTCTGGTTTCTACTCACCTCTGCATTGGATTATGAGAAAAGTGGAGGAATAGGGCCTTATCTTGCTGAAATATTACGTCACCCATCCCCCCCAAAAAAACTGTCTTATATACTCACATCACATGTCTTTTTGCTTTCACCTACTTCCTCTAGTTTTCCCTCAATTGTTACCATGATGGATTTTGAATTATCTAATTTTTAAAAAATCTATTGAAGGGACTATCCTATATTTCTCCTTTAAAATGTTTTAAATATAGATGAATTACATACATTAATTTCCTGATGTTAACCTAATCCTCCATTCCTGGAATAAGCACAGTTTGGTCATTGTAGCAGACGCTGATGATGTCTCATCCAGTTCCCCAGGGATCCCTTTAACTAGTTCGAAGTGCCCATCCCCTAGCTGCAGGTAATGCTGCTGACATCACCAGGAGGTGACTGGAAGTTTTGCACTCTTCATCCCTGTAACATTATGTCAACAATGACTGTCTGGTACCTTGACATGGAAACTCGAAAGCCTCACTCCCTTATAGGGTGGGAAAGAGCCAGTGGTGCAACATCAACATCAGAGCTCCTGGAGGAATCAGGCTGATGCTAGACTTCAGCTGAAACCGCATTCTTGTTTAACTTCTTTCCTTGGCCTCTTCTGTTTCCCTCATTCCCTTACAGATTTATCATATAGCACTCCTGTAATAAAACACTCGATTATTTCTGTCCTGCTTTTGTCAAGTTTATTATGTAGTTCTCACCTAATGTCTATAGTTGGAATGTGTAGTTCATTAATTTTGAACCTATCTTTTTTGCTTATATAGTAACATACAATTATCTATTTTCCTCAAAGTGAGACTTTAAGCTTCTCAAAAGTATTGAACATGACATTGTTTATTGTTCAATCTAAGAATTTTCCAATTTACATTATGATTTTTCTTGGCCCACAAATAACCTATAAGAGCATTTTAAAACTTCCAAACACATGGTAGTATTTCTACTTATCTCTTTGTTAACTGATTTTTAAAATAATTTTATGGTTGTCAGGTAAGTGTCCTTTGAAATTTATTGAGGCTTGTTTTATAAGCTATCAGAAAGCTTTTTTTTTTTGCCTTAGGTGAAATTTTACAGCTCAAGTTGATTTCTCATTCAAAACTTTATGCACGTATTGTTTTATGATGTTGGCTGCAGTCCCCACAAAGTGACAGCATGCTCCTCCTTTGGGTTCCCTGCGCCCATTCTTCCAGTTACTGTCCCTTCCTGCCTTCTCGTCTTGCTTTTGGACAGAAGTTGCCCATTTGGTCTCGTATAGTTGATTGAACTAAGAAGCATGTTCCTCACATGTGTTATTTTTTGTTTTATAAGCCTGTCTAATCTTTGTCTGAAAAGTGGGCTTTGGGAATGGTTTCAGTTCTGAGTTGGCTGAGCATCCAGGGCCCACAGTTTTGGGATTCCTTCAGTCTCTGTCAGACCAGAAAGCCTGGTTTTTTCCTGTGAATTTGAACTCTGTTCTACATTTTTCTTCCTCTCTGTCCAGGACTCTCTGTTGTGATCCATGTCAGAACAGTCACTGGTGGTAGCTGGGCACCATCTAGTTCTTCCGGTCTCAGGCTGGTGGAGTTTCTGGTTCATGTGGCCTTTTAGTCCTTCGGGTTAATATTTCCCTTGTGTCTTTGGTTTTCTTCATTCTCCTTTGCTTTGGATGGGATGGGATCAATAGATATATCTTAGATGGCTGCTTGCAAGAATTTAAGAACCCAGCTGCTACTCACTAAAGTCAGATGTAGAACATTTTCTTTATGAATTGTTGTTGTGCCAATTGAACTAGATGTTCCCCAAGACTGTGGGTCCCAGCTCCAGCTCCAGCTACTCTGTCCCTCTGGTCCTCAAAATGTTTGGATGTCTAGGAAACTTCCATGCTTGTGCTTTGGTCCAGTTGTGTTGACTTCCTTATATTGTGTGTTGTTCTTCTCTTCACCAAAGTTGACACTTGTCTGCTATCTAGTTAGTGATCCCCCCTTCCCCTCCCTCCCTAACCCTGCAACAAAGAACGCTTTTTTTGTACATGTAAACCTTTTCTTGAATTCTTATAATAGAGGTCTCAAACAATGTTTGTCCTTTTGTGACTGACTTGTTTCATTCAGCATAATGCCCTCCAGATTCCTTCATGTTGTGATGTGTTTTGCAGATTCATCATTGTTCTTTAATGTTTCATAGTATTTCATTGTGTGTATGTACTATAATTTGTTTACCCATTCATTTGTTGGTGGGCATCTAAGTTGTTTCCATCTTTTTGCTATTGTGAATAGTGCTTCAGTGAACATGGGTGTGCATGTGTCTACTCGTGTGACAGTAGGATTGGTGGATCGTATGGTATTTCTAGGTTTTTAAGGAAGCACTGTATCATTTTTCAAAGTGGTTTTACCATTTTACATTCAAACCAGCAGTGCGTAAGTGTTACAGTCTCCCCACAACCTTTCCAACATTTGCTATTTTGTGGTTTTTGGATTAGTGCCAGTATTGTTGGGGTGAGATGGTATCTCATTGTAGTTTTGATTTGCATTTCTCTAATGGCTAATGACTGTGAACATTTCCTCATGTGTCTGTTAACTGCCTGAATGTCTTCTTTGGTGAAGTGTCTGTTCCTGTACTTTGCTAATTTTTTAATTGGATTATTTGTCTTTTTGTTGTTGAGGTGTTGTAGTATCTTATAGATTTTAGAGATTAGACCCTTATCAGATATGTCGTAGCCAAAAATTTTTTCCCAGATCATTGGTTCTCTTTTTACTCTTTTGGTGAAGTCTTTTGATGAGCATAGGTGTTTAATTCTTAGGAGCTCGTAGTTATCTAGTTTCTCTTCTGGTGTTTTTGCATTGTTAGTTATGGTTTGTATCCTATTTATGCTGTATATTAGGGCACCTAGCATTGTCCCTATTTTTTCTTCCATGATCTTTATCTTTTTAGGTCTTTAATCCTCTTTGAGTTAAGTTTCTGTGTATGGTGTGAGATGTGGGTCTTGTTTCTTTTTTTTACAGATGGACATCCTGTTATGCCAGCTCCATTTGGTAAAGAGACAGTCTTTTGCCCTTTTAACAAAATTTGACCCTTTGTCAAATATCAACTGCTTATAGATGCATGGATTTGTGTCTGGGTTCTCAATTCTGTTCCATTGGTCTACGTGTCTGTCGTTGTACCGGTACCCGGCTGTCTTGATTTCCATGGCTGTATAGGAAGTTCTGAGATCTGGAGGTGTGAGGCCTCCTACTTTATTCTTTTTCTTCAATAATAATTAAGCTGTTCAGGGCCTCTTTCTTTTCCGTATAAAGTTGGGGATTAGTTTTTACATTCCTTTAAAAAGTGTTGTTGGAATTTGGATCAAGATTGCATTACATCTATAGATCACTTTGGGTAGTATTGACAGTTGCACAATGTTAAGTCTTCTAATCCACAAGCATAGTATGTTTTTCCACTTATGTAGGTCTCCTTTGGCTTCTTGCAGTAGTGCTTTGTGGTTTTCTTCGTATAAATCTTTTACATCCCTCATTAGATTTATTCCTAGGTATTTCATCCTTTTGAGGGCTACTGTAAATTGTATTGATTTGGTGATTTCCTTTTCTAAGTTCTCTTTGTTAGTGTAAAGGAATCCAACTGATTTTTGTATGTTTATCTTGTATCCTGCCACTTTGCTAAAATCTTCTATTAGTTCCAGTAGCTTTCTTGTGGATTCTTTGGAGTTTCTGATTATATAAGATCATATCATCTATGAATAGGGATAGTTTTACCTCTTCCTTACCAATTCAGACATCCTTTATTTTTTTTTTTTTTCTTGCCTTATTACTCTAGCTAGGACTTCCAGCACACAATACTGGATGAGAGTGGTGATAAAGTGCAACTTAGTCATGTGGTGCTTGTATAGCAGAAATACCACAAGTGGATGGTTTAACAAAGAGAAATTTATTTTCTTACAGTCTCATAGGCCAGAAGTCCAAATTCAGGATGTCAGTTCCAGGGGAAGGCTTTCTCTCTCTTTCTGTTGGCTCTGGAGAAAAGTCCTTCTCATCAGTCTTCCCTTGGTCTAGGAGAATCTCGGTGCAGAAACCTCAGGTCCAAAGGACACACTCTGCTTCCAATGCTGCTTTCTTGGTGGTGTGGGGTTTCCCCCTCTCTGCCCACTTCCCTTTCCTTTTATGTCTTGTAAGATAAAAGGTGGTGCAGACAACACCCCAGGGAAACTCTACATTGGATCATGGGTGTGACCTTAGTAAAGGTGTTACAATTCCACCCTAATCTTCTTTAACGTAATCTAATCTTGCCTCATTAACCACAAGCAGAGATTAGGATTTATAACACAGGGAAATCACATCAATCACAAAACAGAGGACAACCAAACAATACTGGGAATCATGGCTTAGCCAAGTTGACACACATTTTTGAGGGACACAATTCAATCCATGACAGCATCCTTGTGTAGTTTGCATTCTTGAGGGTAATGCTTTCAGTCTCTATCCATTTAGAATGATGTTGGCTGTTGGCTTTATATAAATGCCCTTTATTATGTCGAGGAATTTCCCATCTATTTCTATTTTGCTGAGAGTTTTTATGGGGACTGTCTTGGACTTTGTCAAATGCCTTTTTTGTGTTAATTGATAAGATCATGTGGCCCTTTCATTTTGTTTTATTTATGTGGTGGATTACATTGATTGACTTTCTAATCTTGAACTATCCCTACATAACTGGTATGAATCCCACTTGGTCATGATGTATTTTTTTTTTTTTTTTTAATGCTGTTGAATTCTCTTGGCTAGTATTTTGTTGAGAATTTTTTCATCTATGTTCTTGAGGGATGTTGGTCTGTAGTTTTCCTTTTTTGTGGTGTCTTTGCCAGGCTTTTGTATCAATGTTATGCTGGCTTCATAGAATGAGTTCGGGAGTATTCCTTCTTTCCTATGATCTGAAATAGCTTGAGTAGTATTGGTGTTAGCTTTTCTCTGAAAGCTTGGTAGAATTGGCAGAAAACAGAGAATACTAGATGTTTAGCTGTATTTTTTTCAACAGCATGAAGGCATTTTACTGTGTGGATCATAACAATTATGGATTATGAAGAATGGAAATCTCAGAACACTTCATTGTGCTCACTTAAAACCTGTAAATGGATCAAGAGGCAGTTATTCAAACAGAGCAAGGGGATACGCATGGTTCAAAATTGGAAAAGGCATGCAGCAGGTTGTATCCTTTCACCTTACTCATTCAGTCTGTATGATGAACAAATAATCTAAGAAACAAAACTATATGAAGAAGAATGTGGCATCTGGATTGGAGGAAGACTCATTAACAACCTGCAATATGTAGATGACACAACCTTGCTTGCAAAAAGAGAAGACAACTTGAAGCACTGTTGATGAAGGCTACAAAGAGTACAGCCTTCAGTTTGGGTTACACCTAAACATGAAAATCATGATAAATGGTGAGGAAACTGAAGTTGTCAAGGACTTCTTTCTTCTTGAGTCAATAATCAATGCCCATGGAAGTAGCAGTCGAGAAATCAAATGACATGTTGCTTTAGGCAAATCTGCTGCAAAAGAACTCTTTAAAGGTCTAAAAAACAAAGATGTCACTTTGATGACTAAGATGCCTCTGACCCAAGCCATTGTCTTTTCAGTCACCTCATAAGCATATGGAAGTTGGATAATGAAAAAGGAAGACAGAAGAATTGATGTATTTGAACTGTGGTGCCGGTGAAGAATACTGAATATAGCATGCACTGCCAAAAGAGCAAACAAATCGGTCTTAGAAGAAATACACAGAGGATGCTCCTTAGAAGCAAAAATGGTGAGACTTCAACTTACTTATCTTGGACATGTCATCAGGAAATACCTGATAGAAAAAGCCATCATGTTTGAGTTGGAGCCAACTTGATGACAACTAACCACAACAAGTTGAAAGTACATTTCTCCAGGGAAGACTTTTTCTTCCATGCCCTTGGAGACATCACAACTCAATATCCCTTCAAAATAAACTATTGCTTAAGTTTTTAGTGCCAGTCAGGTAATGTGAATTTATTTCCTCAAATTCACAGGGCCAGCTTGTGTATTGGTATTTGTTCACCCTTCTGTAGTCATCAAAGGTAAAAGAGGCAAGTTTCCTTGTTATTCCCTTTTGCAGGGTGGAATTTCTTTTCATTCATTTTGTTTTTCTCCTGTGATTCTTATGACAGTTAAGGTTATGTGTCAACTTGGCTGGGCCATGATTCTCAGTGTTTTGGCAGTTGAATAATGTTGTGATCACTTCCCTGTTGAGATTTGATATGTGATCACCCTTATGATGGGATCTGATGTAAGTAGCCAGTCAGTTGAAAGGGAGTTCCCTTGGGTGTGTGGCCTGCATTGAATGTGGGTGGATGTTGTGGCAGGGCTCGGTTCTGGATCCTGTAGCTGGCTCCTGTTCATCTGAACTCTAGTTCTTGGGACTTGAGCTAGAAGCTTACCTGAAGTCTTGCCAGCTGATCTTGGCATTTGTCAATCTTCACAACTTGTGAGAAACAGCCCTGCCCTCCAACCTACCAATCTTGGGTTCACCAGCCCCTGTGGCTATATGAATCAGGAGAAGCCTCTATCCCAACCCATGGACTTTGAAAGATCCAGCCTCTACAACTGTGTGAGCCATTTCCTTGATATAAATCTTTATATATATATATATATATATACACTTTCTTGGCTCTACTTCTCTAGAGAACCCAGCCTAAGACATTTGGTACCGATAGAGGTTCTAGAGAAACAAAACTGAAAGAAAATGAATTTTCTAAATTGGTTCTCAAGTCTCGTTAGTCTTAAAGATGTTGATGACTCTGCTTCCAGTAGTAAAGAGGACATTGCTAATCCATGGAGTGGGGTGGCAATTCAAATATGCAAAATATCACCACCGATAGATCAGGTATTGGTGAAAGATGAGGCTCTGGGTGATTGCATGTATGATACTTTTCTACAGTTTTGTCATAAGAGAAATATAAGCAAGCTGGTATGTTGGTCCTACTTTCACTAGACAAACTGGTGAAGGAAAGAGATGAGCTCAGGGCTTCAGATTCAAAGCTCAAGCACTGCATAAATGGCCTCAAAGTTTCTACTTGTGCCTTGAAAGAAAACCTTATTTCTTGTAGTAACAGAGCTGATATTGCTGAAAACCAAACCCAGAGTCTTACTGTAAGAGTGGTTAAATTACAATGCCAACACAACTGTCAACCTTGAGAGGTATCCGAAGTTAAAGTGAGGGCATTAATTGGGAGTGGTTATTAAGGGTGTGGGATAATGGTGCAAGGAACATAAAGGTGGATCGGTCTGAGTTTACTGATACAGGCTCACTAAACAAAGATTTTTCATTCAATGTTTCAGCTCAAGAAGTTAGGAAAGGATCTAATTGTTTATTTGGTTGGGTTGCTGAAACATGGATTACACAGTGGCCTAAACTAAATCAAGTTGAAGTACCAGACCTGCCTTGGTATACTGTAGAAGAAGTTATCCAAAGGCTTAAGGAAATTGGCATGCTAGATTGGATTTATCAGGTTAGATCCACAGACCCACACATGGAGTACCCAGAGAACACACGTTTTACCACAACTGTAAGGAACAAATTTGTGAAGGGAGCCCCAGCATCTTTGAAGACTGCTGTGATTGCTTTTTTATGTAAGTCAGATTTGAGAGTGGGAGCTGCTCTAAGTGAATTAAGACACCTAATTACAATGGGGCTGATTGGAGCCCATGGTAATACGGGCCAAGTGGTCACACTCAATCAACAAAGACAAGATGGGTGTGGTTACCGTAATGGACAGCAGAGTCAAAGCACTAATCAGAATAGTCTGACTCATATGGATTTATGGTGTTGGCTAATTAGTCATGGTGTCCCTAGGAGTGAAAGAGATAGGAAATCTACTAAATATTTACTTGATCTGTATAAGCAGGTGAATTCTAGGTCAAGTGAACAGCAGTCTAACACCAGAATAGAGAGTCATGGCCCTTCAATCAATTCCCAAATTCTTACAAGTTTACAGACCCACAACTCTGTCCCCTCGAGGAAGGACTCCAGTACTCTACCCAAAACTTATACTGTTAATCTCTTTGCCAGCCTTCCCCAAGGGATCTATTGCCTTTTAGGAGAGTGACTGTTCCTTGGGGAAAAGGAAATGATCAGACTTTTCAGGGATTACTGGATACTGGCTCTGAACTAACACTATACCTGTCTAATCCTTGGCTCAAGAATGACTTCGGCATGGAGTTAAAAGGGTGCCTGGGGGCCATACTCTCCAGTCTCTGTCGGACCAGCAAACCTGATCTTTTTTGGTGTGTGTGAATTTGAATTTTATTCTACACTTTTATCCCACTCTGCCTGGGACCCTTATTGTGATCCCTGCCAGAGTGGTTGTTGGTGGTAATTGGGCACCATCTAATTGTTCTGGGCTCAAGCTGGTGGCAGTTATGGTAGTTGTGGTTCCTTAGTCCTTTGGACTAATTTTTCCCTTGTGTCTTTGTCATTCTCCTTTGTTCTAGCTGGGATAGGACCAGTGGATGTATCTTAGATGGCCGCTCGCAGGTTTTTAAGACATCAGACGCTACTCACCACAGTCGGATGTAGAACAATTTCTTTATAGATGGTGTTATGCCAATTGAGCTAGATGTCCCCCAAGACCATGGTCCCCAGCCTTCAGCCCAGTAGCTCAATCTCTCAGGGCTTTTGGGTTTGTCTGTGAAGCTTCTTTGACTTGGCCCTGGTCAAGTTATGCTGACTTCCCCAGTACTGTGTATTGTCTTACCCTTCACAAAAGTTACCATTTATCTACTATCTAGTTAGTGTTTTTACCTCTCCACCACTCCCCTCCCTCATAACCATCAAAGATTGTTTCTTTCCATGTGCAAACCTTTTCTTGGGTTTTTATAACAGCGGTCTCATGCGGTAATTGTCCTTTTGTGAATGACTTATTTCACTCAGCATAATGCCCACCAGATTCATCCATGTTGTGAGATGTTTCTCAGATTCATCATTCTTCGTTATTGTATAGTATTGCATTGTGTGTATGTACCATAGCTTGTTTATCCATTCATCTGTTGATGGGCATTACGTTGCATCTGTTTTTTTTTTGCTATTGTAAATAATGGTGCAATGAACAAAAAAATGTCTATTCATGTGACTACTCTTATTTCTCTAGGATATATTCCTAGGAGTGGGATTGCTGCATCGTATGGTATTTCTATTTCTAGGTTTTTAAAGAGGTGCCATATCTTTTTCCAAAATGTTTGTACCATTTTACATCCCCACCAGCACTGCATAAGAATTCCAATCTCCCACAGCCTCTCCAACATTTGTTATTTTCTGTTTGTTTGATTCATGCCAGTAGTGCTGGGGTGAGAAGATATCTCATTTTAGCTTTGATTTGCATTTCTCTAATGGCTAGTGATCTTAAGCATTTCCTCTTGTGTCTGTTAGCCGCCTGAATGTGTTCTTTGGTGAAGTGTCTGTTCATGTCCTTTGCCCATTTTTAATTGGATTATTTGTCTTTTTATTGAAGAGGTATAGATTTTCCTATAGATTTTAGAGATTAGATCTTTGTCAAATATGTCATAGCCAAAAATATTTGCCCAGTCTGTAGTTTCTCTTTTTACTTTTTTGGTGAAGTCTTTTGATGAGGATAAGTGTTTAATTTTTGAAGATCCCATTTATCTAGCTTATCTTCAGTGTTTTTGTATTGTTAACTGTGGTTTGTATCCTGCTTATGCCATATATTAGGGCCCCTAATGTTGTACAGTGGGGCAGTGGGTTAATGTTGTACTGGTTAAGCATTCAGCTGCTAACCAAAAGGTCAGGTCAACAGTTCAAATACATCAGCTGCTCCTTGGAAACCCTATGAAGCAGTTCTACCCTGTCTTATAGGGTCACTATGAGTCGGAATCAACTCGATGGCAACAGGTATGGGTAGTGTTGACCCTATTTTTTCTTCCCTGACTTTTATAGTTTGTGCTTTTACATTTAGGTCTTTGATCCATTTTGAATTAGTTTTTGTGTATGGTGTGATGTATGGGTCATTTTTCATTTTTTTACATATGGATACTCAGTTTTGCCAGCACCATTTGTTAAAAAGGTTGTCTTTTTCCTACTTAATGGACTTTGGGAGACAGTTATCAAATTATGGTGTTCAAAGCTCCAGTATACATTTTAAGGTAAGAACCTATGTGCTCCACTATTACCAGTGTTGACATTAGTGTTATGGCAGCTCTTATTAGGTACCAGCTCTTGGTCTATTGAAATAATATTAACAAGTGTTCTCTAGTCCTCCTCCTAGATGGCTTCTTCATAGGTTATTTTTACTCACACAGATTTTCCAGGCTTTAGAATTACAGTTTTTTCCAGTGCTTGAAACATGGTGCCTCATTCCTGTAGTTTCAGGCAAATTCCTTTCCTTTCATGTGCACATTTTCATCTCTGAATAAAGTACCATGGACAGAGAAATGCAAAGCTCTTATTGGCTAGGATTATGCAAGGTGACAACTCTGAAAACCAGGAAAGGTTTTAGCTCCATGCAAGTCAAAACCCTGAATGGAAAAAGCCGTGGTGCTAATGGCAGAATAAGAAAAAACAGGTGCAGAGCAAACAAAAACAGATGTTTACTACCATTTCTCACCACCCTTTTTACAAAGACTGTCTCCAAAAGAATTTAGCAGAAAATGTCTGCTCACTCGAGAAGCCTTCATTTCTTGAGCTTTTTTTATTTTTCTTTTCTCTTTTTTAGAAAGTAATATTTTATTGTATTTTTGGTGGAAGTGTACACAGAAAAACAGGTTCTCATTCTACAACTTCTACACATACTGTTCAGTGACATTGGTTACATCCTTCACATTGTGTCATCATTCTCACTTTCTCGTTCTAGTTGCTCTATTCCCACTAACTAAGTCTCAGGCACCCCAACCTTCTCACCTATGCTTCAGAGTATTTGCTGACTATCTGGTCGTCTATAAATAATTTTCTAAAAGAGCACAGTACTCAAGGGTTATATTTATTACTGTATGAGCTAACCTGCTATTTAGCTAAAAAGCGACTTGAAGAGATAGTTTTGGTTCAAGGTTTAAAGAATATCTCAGGGCAAGAGTCTCAGGGATTCCTCCTGTCCCAGTGGGTCCAGTAAGTCTGGATTTTTTAAACTGAGTTTTCTTTTCCTATGTCTTTAAATAACTATTTGGGTTTTGCTCCTCACTTCTTGGTTTAGACAGCCTGGACCTTAGGTACCTGAAGCATAGCCATGACAGTTGTTCCTTGTAAGTCTAGCAGAGTTTCCACCTCTCCCAAGCCCAATTCCTTTCCTTTGAATCTTGGCATTCTCTGGTTCACCACAAGGTACAAGAAGCCTAAGCAATAAGAGCAAAGAAGACAGACTAGGTGAACCAGCAAGTTGATTAGCCCAAGTCAGCCTTTGTTGAACTTACCAAGCCTAGTACATGGGAACAATAGGAAGGATGAGATAAAGGTAGTTCACACACATAATCTTTTAATACACAGTGGCTGCCCATCAGTATCCCAGAATTTGATAAGACATTATTAACTTCTTGAGATTAGGAGAAAGCAAAGAGAGAGAGGGGAATAAAGATTTTCTCTCTATTTTAATATACACCTTTCCAGTCATTTTTCTAAGCATACCCATTATACCTGTTGCCGTCGAGTCAATTCTAACTCATAACGACACTATAGGACACAGTAGAACTGCCTATAGGGTTTCCAAGGAGCACCTGGTGAATTCGAACTGCTGACCTTTTGGTTAACAGCTGTAGCTCTTAACTACTACGCCACTAGGGTTTCCAGTCATTTTTCTAAGCATGGGGAATAATAATGTAATCTTTAGTAACTCGCTTTTTTTCACTTAAGTGTATATTTTTTATGTCTTCAATATTTGGTAACACACAATTTTTTTTTTAAATAATATTTTATTGAGTTTTTGGTGAAAGTTAGGTTCCAATTTGCCAATTTCCACACAAGTTATTCAGTGGCCTTAGTTACATTTATCACAGTGTGTCAACATTCTAGTTGTGTTCTGTTTGTTACCTTCCCAGTACTCTAGTTTCCCTGCCCCCTTATCTGCTTATCTTTTGCTTTTAAGAAATTGTTGACCTTTTGGTCTCATACTGATTTTTTTTCTCATCCAAAAATTTATAGACGAGTTGTTTTGTGACATTGGTTGAAATCCCTGCATTGTGTTAGCACTCCCCCTCTTTCCCTTTCATCCCGGCTTCCCCGTGTACATTCATCCAGTTTTTCTGTCCCTTCCTACCCTCTTGTCTTTTGCCCATTTGATCTCATTTACATGACAGAACTAAGAAGCACGTTCCTCACGTGTGTTATTGTTTGTTTTATAGACCTGTCTAATCTTTGGCTGAAAGGTGGACTTCGGGGGTGGCTTCAGTTCTGAGTTAGCAAGGTGTCCAGGGGCCGTAGTCTTGGGGGTTCCTCCAGTCTCTGTCAAACCAGTAAGTCTGGTCCTTGTTGTTGTTGTTTTAACTGGTTAGTGCATAAGTTTTAATCACAGTATAAATTTCCACTCTAATCAAGCCACTATTTTTGGGTAATTGCGGTATTTATGGATTTTCTATGTTATAAATAGTGTTGTAATTAACTTACCTAGGGTTAGATCTTCACCAAAACCATGGTTATTTCCTGTGGATAAATTGCTATAAGTGGAAATGCTGAGTTAAATATATATTTTTAAAGGATATATATTGCCAAATTCCCCTCCAAAAAATGTGCACCAATTTATATTTCCACAAACAACATATTAGTTGCTTATTTCTATATCTTTACCATTCCAATGGAGCCCCTGGGTGGTGCAGTTAGCAAGCTCACTGCTAACAGAGGTTCTAATCTACCTAGAAGCACCTCAGAAAGAAGGCCTGGTGATCTACTTCTAAAAAATCAGCCATTGAAAACTCTATGGAGCACAATTCTACTCTGTCACCCATGGGGGTCTCATTAGTCAGAATCAACTCAATAACAACTGGTAATGGTGGACTATGCCAACTCTTGGTGATTATTTTAAAATCTATGTCAATTTGATTCTTCTTTTATTCATATATATGAAATCATAATGAGGCTGAATATTTTATTCACATATTTATTGCTTGTCTCTATTTCTTTTTTGAGTTTTCTATTAGTTCCCTTGATCCAGAGACACTTTTTCTGAGTCAAGTTGGTACAGTTTGGATAGGTAGTATCCTTGTCACCCATAGGGTAAGACGACATGAATGAAAGAGGAATTTATATCATCATGTTTTAGGAAAAGCATATCTGTTCTTGTGGTGCATTTTGTTTAAGCTTGCCTTTCCTCCCATGACTCTGTCTTCACTTTCCCCCTTGAATGTCTGCCCCTATAAAGAGTTTGTGGAAACATCTAGATCAGCCCCATTCAGATTCCTCACAACAGGAAATTGAATCCAGCACTGTGCTGCCAAAAGATGACTGCCTGGTAAATCATCCTTTCCTGGCCTTTCCCCATCCCCTAGTCTCTGATGCACAGTCTTTCATTCAGTTTCCTGTGTAGTCTGTTTTGATGAATTCACCTCAGAGTCCCTTTCACTATCAGTGGACCCATCATATTAAAATGGTACTTGGCAGTTGGGCGGGACAGTGAAGAGGAGGGGAAGAGTGAGCAGAAAGGAGTGGAGGAGGAAGTGATGATAGAGGAACCATGATGCTAGAGGAAAAGAAACTGGTTGGACTGCCTTGGAAGTAGACTCTACTTCTTTTTGGACTAAACCAGTATTCTACCTAGTATGTTTGACAGCTGGAGTGGATTTTTTTTTTTTTAAACATTTCTCCTTCTATGACAAAGTTATTTTCAGGAATAATTATGAAATCAAACAATAGTGGCCAGAAAAAAATGTGAATAGTGAAATTTTCTTTTATTGAAACTCATAATATAAACATGCTAGTAAAAAATAAAAAATAAATTTTAAAGTTCCATTTAAAAAAAAATAGGAAACAAAAACAAAATTTTTCTTTCACTTAACTTTGCATGTTTAATTATACCACTGGAAAAGATAAAAAAAAGAAGAAGTATGGTACAGCAGGAAAAAAGTAATAGATTAATACTTTATAATTACACTAACATGTATTTTTGTTGAAAAAAAACATTATACCTTCATATTGCCCTAACACAGTAGTAAAAAAATAACAACATTACAGTTTGTTTCTTTGAGCCTTTAAAAAAAATGAATTGAGATAAATGGAAGGATCCACAGAGGCCAAACACAATGCTACAGCATGAACTCCATGAAGTAAGAGAGCATCAAGGTCTGCTTTCACCAAACTGACTTCTGCGGATCCCTGGAAAGTTTGAGCTTTGTTTATATGAAGTAGGAAAAACAACAGATAAAGTCTTGGGCCTCAGGAAAAAAAACAAAACAAAACAGGAGACCTCCCCATAAAGCTGGAATCCCACAGAGAAAATGAGAAACAAACCTGCTACAAAAAGGGGAGTGAGGAAAATTACCTGTCTCAAACTTGGCACGGAGTACAGGGGAAAAAAAGAAAATCTCCTATGAGAAGTTATACACTCTATGTGACCCCAGAAATTTCTAAAAACTTTCAATGGAGAATTTAACTTAAGGTAATCTAGGTTGGTAGTATCCCTAGGCAACTAGTGGAAGCAAAAATAATTCTCCTTTACAGGGATTCAACTTCAACCAAGTCCCAAAGCATTCCCAAAGGTTCCAAAGAAAATAAACAGCTCCAGGAAAAACAAATTATAAAACAGAAATAAGGCACCATGAGTGAGAACTGGCAGAAACAACAGAAGTATCAGACACAAAAAGACTTGAAGTATTAAAATTATCAGGCACAGATTATAAAATAAACATACTTAATATATTTAAAGAAACTTTTAAAAGCTTAAAAATATGTTCCAAGGGCAAAGACTTTGAAGAGTAACCATTAAGATTTGGAGAACAACAAACTAGAACTTCTAGAAATGATAAGTATAATAGTCCTGAGAACTCAATGAAGCAAGTTAGAACAGTTGAGAGAGCATTAGTGAACTGAAGGATATATACAAATAAATTCAGAATGCAAATCATCCAAAGGAACATTAAATGGAAAAATTAAAGAAATATTGAGAGACAAGAGGATAGAGTGAGAAGATATACATCTATTCAAAGTCGAATACAGAAGTAACAGGGAAAACAAGCAAGACCAAGATACGATGACTGAGAATTTTTCAGATTTTATGAAAAACGCAAAGCTCCATGCATCACAAGCAGAATAAACATAAGAAAATTTATACCTGGATGTGATGGTTAAGATTGTGTGTCAGCTTGGCTGGACCATGATTCTCAGTGTTTATATGTGATCACCCCCATAATGGGATCTGCTGTGAGTATCCAGTCAGTTGAAAGGGAGTTTCACTGGGCATGTGGCCTGCATCTGAATATAAGTGGACATTCTGGCTTTTGCTTGCTCTGGATCCTGTCATCTGTTCATCTTACCTCCGTTTCCTGGGGCTTGAGTTAGCAGCTTATCTGCCAGTCTTGGCATTTGCCTATCTTCACAGCCTGTGAGCAAAAACCCTGCTCTCCAACTTGCCAATCTTGGGTTCCCTAGCCCCTGTAGCTGCATGAATCAGGAGAAGCCTTGCGGTCTTGCCTGCTGATCTTGGGATTCATCAATCTTCACAGCCTGTAAACAGAGCTCTGCTCACTGACCTGCCAATCTTGGGCTTGCCAGCTGCTGTGGTTAAATGAATCAGGAAAAGCCTCTATCCTGATCCATGAACTTGGGACGTCCCAGCCTCTACAATAGTGTGAGCCGTTTCCTTGATATAAATCTCTCTCTACATATATTTATACTCTTTACTCATTTTGCTTCTCCAGAGAACCCAGCCTAAGACACTAAACAAGTCATGGTGAAATTGTAGACAACAAAGAAAAAGACATAATTGTTAAAAGCAAGCAGGGAGAAGCAACACAAATAACATAGTTGAACTCAAGGACATATATCTAACACTGTAGCCTAAATTTGGAGAATTCAAATTCCTTTCAAGTGCATGTGGAACTTTCATAAAAATTTGCCATACTGATCACATTTTCTAGCTACATTACAACTTAGAAAATTTAAAAATATGGGGGAAAATCCATATATTTAGGTGGTAGCAATATAGACATTACTACTAAAGAACTAATAAGTCAAAGAAGACAGCACAATGGAAATAAAAATCTTTAGAAATAAACTATAATGGGAGTATTATGTGTAATAAAGTCTGATTCCATTTTTTGTTGTTTGCTGATAGTTTTCAAGCTTCACCCCTCCCCTTTTCCCTTGTATCTCTTATCCAGGCAAGCTTATAAGAAAACCCAGTCTCTCCCTCCTTTGACACTACTGAGAAGTTCAAACCATGCAAGCTCCAGCTTGCCTGAATGAACTCTTACCCCAGTCCCACCCTCTATCCACCATAAAATTCCAAGCCAGTTACCTCCATTTTTGGAGTTGCTTTGGAGCTTGCCCAACTCTATCAAGAAAGTGTTATTATGTAAGTAATAAAACTTTCCACATCCTTTTGGTGCATGTGTGGTATCATCAGTCTCAATAACCAAACGAAATTTTAAGTGGGAGTTGCATCCCTCCTCTGTGGGGGACCACAATATTATAATAACAAAACTTTTTATCTAAGTACTGCTGGGGCTTAGAGGGAAATTCATAGTCTTAATACACATATTGGAAAAGAAGAAATGCTGAAAATTAGTCAGCTAAGTATCCAATTTAAGAAGTTAGAAAAAAATTGCAGAACAATCTTAAAGAAGGGAGAGTGAAGAAAATTAAGAGATAGAGAGAAATATAGATAGATACACATATAGATAGACAGACAGACAGATGATAGATAGATAGATGATAGATAGATAGATGATAGATAGATAGATAGATAGACAGACAGACAGACAGACAGATATACAATTGAGGGACTTATCAAAGGTAAAAGCTAGTTTTTAAAAAAGATGATAAAATAGGCAACTCTGTAGTGAAGATTAAACCAAAAACCAAACCCAGTGCCATCGAGTCAATTCCAACTCATAGCGACCCTAGAGGACAGAGTAGAACTGCCCCCATAGAGTTTCCAAGGAGCGCCTGGCTGATTTGAACTGCTGACCCTCCACTGGGTTTCCATAGCAAAGATTATCAAGGAAAAAAAAGTTACAAAAGCAAAATAAGAAATGAAAGGCTCATACTATGGTGATTAAAAAGATAAAAGGGACAAATTTTTAACAGCAAATTTGAAAACTTATATGAAATTAATAATTTCTAGAAAATTTGATTTACTAAACCTGACTGAAGAATAAAAAAAACACCTGAGTAGTCCTATAAATGGCAATAAATCGGAATGAATAGGTAACTTTCAGCTCATATAGGATGGTGTTAACTTGTTTCTACCTGCTTTTCCCCACTAAGTACAACTATACACCCTGGAAATGACACAAGAGACAACCAAAGGAAAATTAAAAAATGGCAAGAAGACAACAATCTGCTTTGGGACCCTAGGACTGGAGGAATAATGCAGCAGCAGGAAATCTTACGCCCCCCTGCCAACCACCCCCAAAATAGAAGGCATTTCTCAACCTCCAATCTAGAAACAGAAGGCAACCCAGGTAGGCTCATTACCCACTCCCCACTCTCAGTCCCTGATCAAACAGGAAAACACCACCAGGCAAGCCTGGCAACACTGACAAGGAGCTCTGCTAACAATAAGTGGCCAGGGAAAACACTTTCCTTCCTCACTGGGCCTGAGATTCACATCCCCATCTGAGAGATACTAGGATAGCTGGGTGGCATTGGAAAAAGGGACCCCCCCACAACAAGGGTCTTAGGCAGGGAAGCCTCTTCGTCCTTCCAGGCCTGAGATTTCCCTCTCCTACTGAGAGTCATTGGGATGGCCAAGCAACATGAGCCACTCTTTCCTACTCAGAAACAGTGGGGTGGCTGGAGAGAAGCGGAGAGGGGAGGGCAAGAAGTATATTTATCTCTGCAGACCTAAAACCCCTCTCCCCTATAGAAACCTTGTCTGCTTCCTTAGGCAGCACTGCAGAACCCAGTGGGAGTACCGGTAGCACCAGATAAACCAGGCAAACCAAAGTAATACACAAAAGCTCTGAAAAATCAAACTGTCTTTGGAAACACAGCCCACAAAAGTAGGCCAGGACTTGCACGCCAAACATAAACAGTCTAAGGTTCTGCTAAAATAAAGTATTTAAATAGAACCCAGAGTCTCTTAACATAATAGATAAAATGTCCAGGATACAATTGAAAATCACCCATCATACTAAGCACAAAGAAAATCAACTTGAATGAGAAAAGACAACGATCTGACAAGAACACGAAAATCAATTAAATGTTGGAATTATCTAACAAGAGTTTTTAAAGATGCCATCATAAAATGCTTTAACAATTTTACATTCTCTTAAAACCAAAGTAAAAACAGAAAATCTTAGCAAAGAAGTAAAAGTTATAAAGACAAACCAAATCAAAAGTATAGAACTGAAAAATAAAATAATAGAATTCTAAAAAGTTCAATAGTAGAGAGGAGATGATAGAAGAGAGAATCAGTGAACCTGAGGACAAATCAATAGAATTTACCCAATAGGAACAAAAAATAAAATGAACAGAGCCTCAGGGAACTATATATGGGAGAATACAAAAGATCCAACATTCATATTATCAGAGTTCCAGGAGGATAAGAGAAAGAGTTGGGCTGAAAGTGTATTCAAAGAAATAATAGATTAAAAACCCTCAAATTTAGCACAAGACACAAACCTACAGATTTAAGAAGCTGAGCTTAAGAAGCGTACCCCAACACACATTATAATTAAACTTCTGAAAAACAAAGACAAAGAAAAAAAAAATCTTGAGAACAGCTAGAGAGAAATGACGCATTATCTATAACGGAGCACTAACTTGAATGACAGCAGACTTAAAATTTTTTTTTTGTTGTGCTTTAGGTGGAAGTTTACACAGCAAGTTAGTTTCCTATTTAACAATTTATACACAGATTGTTCCATGACACTGGTTGCTGTCCCTGAAATATGTCAGCACTTTCCCTATTTCCACCCCTTTTTTTAGTTTCCCTGCCCATCTTTGCCTTCTCATCTTTGCTTTTGGGCAAATGTTGCTCATTTGGTCTTGTGTAGTTGATTGTTCTAAGGAACACATTTTTCACACGTGTTACCATTTATTTTATAGGCCAATCTATTATTTGGCTGAAAGGTGAACTCCTGGAGTGGCTTCAGTTTCAGGTTAAAAGGATGCCTTACAGCCATAGTCTCGGGGGTTCCTCCAGTCTCTATCATTTATTAAGTCTGGCCTTTTTTTTTTTTTTAATGAATTTGAGTTTTGTTCTACATTTTTCTCCCATTCTAACCAGGACCTTCTATAGTGTCCCTGGTCAGAGTGGTCATAGTAGTGGCTGGGCACCATCTGCTTCTTCTGGTTTCCGTCTAGAGGTGCTGTGGTTCATGTGGGTCATTAGTCTTTTGGACTAATTGCTTTCTTGAGTCTTTGGTTTCCTTCACCCTCCTTTGCTCCAGATGGGAAGAGACCAATAGATGTATCTTAGATGGCTGCTCACAAGCGTTTAAGATCCCACAAACTACTCACCATACTAGGATGTAGAACAATGTCTTTATGACCTTTGTTACACCAATTGACCTAGATGTTCCCCAAGACTATGGTATTTAACCTTCAAATCCAGTAACAGTTCCACAAGATGTTTTGATATGTCTAAGAAGTTTCCATAGCTGTGTTACCTCTGTGCTCTGTCTTTCTCTATGTGAATATATATGCAGCACACACAAATGTGTATATACAGGTACCCACAACTACACCCATATATGGAGCCCTGGTGGCGCAGTGGTTAAGATTTCAGCTGCTAACCAAAATGTCAGCAGCTTGAATTTACCAGCTGCTCCTTGGAAACTCTATGAGGCAGGTCTATTCTGTCCTATAGGGTCACTATGAATTGGAATCGACTCGATGGCAATCAGTTTTTTTCTTCTATACTCATGTATGCACTCACATGCCCTCCCATGCACCTTCCCCCATCTGTACAGTATACATGTCTACCTATGTAACCACTCACAAATTTTTGGTTATTACTGTTGTTGCAGAATTGTATATGGTATAGTAGTTACCGCAGTTGTCCTTTATTCTCATGTACCTTTCAGTGTTGTCATTTGCCTAGGTCACATTGTGCTAACTTCCCCCATATTGACCATTGCCTTTCCCTTTACCAGAATTAATACACATCTACTATATAGTGAGTGATTCTCCCTCCTTTCTCCTCCTATCCCAGGTAACCATCAAAGAATGTTGCTTTCTGTGTGTAAACCTATTCTTAACTTTTTATAAAAGTGGTATCGTACAGTATTTGTCCTTTTGTGATTGACTTATTTCACTCAGCATAATGCCCTCCAGATTCATGCATGTTATAAGATGTTTCATGGACTTGTTGTTATTCTTTATCTTTGCCCAGTATTCCATTGTATGTATGTACCAGAGTTTACCCATTCAACCATTAACGGACACTTAAGTTGTTTCCATCTTTTTGCTGCTGTGAATAATGCTGCAGTGAACACATGTATACATATGTATATTCATGCCACTGCTCTTATTTCGCTAGGATATACACCTAATAGTGGGATTTCTGGATCATATAGTATTTCTATTTCTAGCTTTTTCAGGAAGCACCATATCATTTTCCATTGTAGTTGTACTATTTTACAATTCCACCGGCAGTGTATAAGACTTCCAGTTCACCCCACAACCTTGCCAGCATTTGTTTTCTGTTTTTTTGATCAGTGCCATTTTTGCAGGGGTGAAATGGTATCTCATTACAGTTTTGATTTGCATCTGTCTAATAGCTAATGATTGTGAGCATTTCTTCTTGTGTTAGGTGCCTGAATGTCCTCTTCGGTGAAGTGTCTGTTCATGTCCTTTGCCCATTTTTTGATTAAATTTTCTGTCTTTTTGTTGTTGATGTGTTGAAGTTTTCTATATATTTTAGAGATTAAACCCTTACCAGATATGTTGTCGCCAAAAATTTTTTCCCAGCCTGGAGGCCCTGTTTTTACTGTTTTGGTAGAGTCTTTTGAAGAGCATATGTATTTAAGTTTCGGAGATTCCAGTTATCTAGTTTATCTTCCGTTGTTTGTGCATTTTTAATTATGTTTCACAGTCTATTTATGCCATAAATTAGGGTTCCTAACTTTGTTCCTATGGTATCTTCCAGGAACTTTATAGTTCTGGGTTTAACATTTAGGTCTTTGATCCATTTTGAGCTAGTTTTTGTGTATAGGGTGAGGTATGGATCTTGTTTCATTTTTCTGCAAATGGGTGTCCAGTTTTGCAGGACTGTTCATTAAAGAGACTATTTTTTCCCCATTGAATGGGCTTCCACCCTTTGTTGAAGATCAGCTGTCCACAGCTGGATGGGTTTACTTCTGGGTTCTCAATTCTGTTGTATTTGTCTATGTGTCTGTCATTGTACCAGTAACAGGCTCTTTTGACTACTATGGCTGTATTGTAAGTTCTGAGATGGGGAAGTGTGAGGCCTCCCACTTTGTTCTTTTTCTTCAATAATGCTTTGGTTATTCAGGGCCTCTTTCTTTTCCATATAAAGTTGGAGATTAGTTTTTCCATTGTGCTAAAGAATGTTGTTGGGATTTGAATCAAGATTGCATTATATCTATAGATCACTTTGGGTAGTATTGACATATACACAATGTTAAGCCTTCCAGTCCATGAACATGGTATATTTTTCCATTTATTTAGGTCTCCTTTGGTTTCTTGCAGTAGTGTTTTGTAGTTTTCTTTGTATAAGTCTTTTACATTCTTGGTTAGATTTATTCCTAGGTATTTTATCTTTTGGAGGGCTATTGTAAGAGGTATTGTTTTCTTGATTTCCATTTTGGAATTCTCCTTGGTAGTGAAGAGGAACCCAATTGATTTTTGTATGATGATCTTGTACCCTGCCACTTCGCTGAACCATTCTATTAGTTCTGGTAACTTCCTTGTGGAGTCTCTGGAATTTTCTATGTATAGGATCATGTCACCTGTGAATAGGGATAGTTTTACTCCTTCTTTACCAATTCGGATGCCCTTAATTTCCCTTTCTTGCCTTATCTCTCTTACTAGGACTCCCAGTACAATACTGAAGAGGAGTGATGGTAAAAGGCATCCCTGTCTAGTTCTCATTCTCAAGAGGAATGCTTTCCATCTCTCTCCATTGAGAAAAATGTTGGCTATTGGTTTTGTATCTATGCCTTTAATTATGTTCAGGAATTTCCCTTGTATTCCTATTTTGCTTAGAATTTTTATCAGGAAACTGTGTTGGGTTTTATGAAATGTCTTTTCTGCATCATTTAAAGTGATTATGTGATTCTTTCTCTTTGTTTTATTTATGTGGTGAATTCATTTTGTTTTTCTAATGTTGAACCACCTTTGCATCCCTGGTATAAATCCCATGTGATTGCGATGTATTATTATTATTGCTTTTTTTTTTTTTTTAATATGATGTTGTATTGTGTTGGCTAGAATTTTTTGAGAATTTTTCTTTCTCTATTCATGAGGGATATTGGTCTGTAATTTTCTTTTCTTTTTTACAGTATCTTTGCCTGGCTTTGGTATCAGGGTTATGCTGGCTATATAGAATGAATTAGGGAACATCTCTTCCTTTTCTACATTCTGGAATAGTTTGAGTAGAATTGGCATCAACCCTTCTCTGAGTGTTTGCTAGAACTCTCCAGTGAAGCCATCTGGGCCAAGGATTTTTTTTTTTGTTACTGGGAGTTTTAAAAATTCTTTTGATGACATCTTCAATTTCTTCTTTTGTTATGGGTTTATTTAGGTTTTCTATGTATAACAGCAGATTTCCTTAAAATGTATGCAATCACTTAATGAGATTTTTAACTTTACAGAAAGAGTTAGCCTCTTTGTACATGTGACAAGATGGTAACATTGCTGCTGGCCATAGAAAAGTTGTTAAAATGTGACTTGCCATATGCCATGGATTGAATTGCATCCCCCCAAAATATCTGTCAACTTGGCTAGGTCACGTTTCCCAGTATTGTATAATTGTCTACCATTTCGTCATCTGTTATGATTTCCCTATGTGTTGTAAATCTTATCACTATGATGTAATGAGATGGATTAGTGGCAGTTATATTGATGAGATCTACAAGATTGGATAGTGTCTTAATCCACTCTCTTTTGAGATATAAAAATGAGAAGTGAGCAGAGAGATGTGGGAACATCATACTACCAAGAAAGCAGTGCCAGGAGGAGAGCACATCCTTAGGACCCAAGATTCCCATGCACAGAAGCTCCTTGACCAGGGAAAGATTGATGACAAGGACCTTGCTCCAGAGCCAACAGAGTGAAAAAGTCTTTCCTTGGAACTGATGCTCTGAATTTGGACTTTTAGCCTACTAGACAGTGAGAGAATAAATTTCTCTTTGTTAAAGTCAACCACCTGTGGTATTTCTGTTGTAGCAGCACTAATGACTAAGACACCATAAAAACCACATTTTCGTGAGGGAGGGCTAAGATGGCAAACTAGTCAGACACACTAAGCTAGCCCGCTGCAACAAAGACCCAAAAAACCAAGTAAAACAGATACAGACGTTAATCCTGGAACCCTGAATGTTAAACGAAAGGATAAAGTGTTAGATTGGAAGTCACTAAGAAGAAACTGATAGAAAATGGGGAAGGAATAGAGGTACAGAGTGGAGGTTCCTGACCAAATGGCATGACTCAGCATTGCCGTCTTGGAATAAAGCCAACAACCCCACATATAGAAAGGCATCTCCACAGAAGTCCCAAGAGGAGATAGAGGTACAGTGTGGACACACACAGGACTAAGTAAGACCACATTTGCTGGATGAAACTCAAGAAGCCCAGACTCTCTCACCCAGTAACCACATGAGCATGCTCCTATGACACCCACCAGCGGCTATAACCACCCCATTGCAACAACCTCAACTGCTGGGAAGCAGAATACCAACCCACCTTACTGCCCTCCTCCATCTATCCCCCTCTGCCCCTCCCTTTGCCCCCCTCCTACATCTCTCTTCTGCTCCACTGCCTGAGGTCCTGAGGACACCTGGCCTGGACCCCAGGCCCCTTTCTGCTGGCTCTAGAACCCTCCTGCCATCTGTCACCACACCCAGGGAACCTGGCCTGGGCCCCAGCCCCCTCCCCGCTGGCTCCAGACCCCTCCCACTAGCTACAGACCCCTCCTGCCACCCACTGTGGCACCCAGGGGACACAGCCTGGGCCCCAGGCCCCTTCCTGCTGGCTCTGTAGCCCTCTTGCCACCCACCATGGCACCCAGGAGATCTAGCCTGGACCCCAGGCACATTCCTGCCAACTCTGGACTCCTCTTGCCACAGGTTGCAGCCCCAAAGGGACCAGGCCCAGACTTCAGGCCCTTTTCCCACTGGCTCCAGACCCTTCCTGCCACACGCTTGCAGCCCTAAGAGGACCCAGCCTGGACCCCAGCCTCTTCCCCACTGGCTTAGGACCCCCCACAGATTGCAGTAACACTGCCACAGCCTCTAACCTGGTTCATGCTGTAGACAAACCACCCATCTCTGCCCCTTCCCTTCCTGCCAGACCTGCTCTGCTCCACCACAGCTGAGCGACTAGCCCTGCACACTAGGAAAAGGTGGTGAGAATTATGTGAGCAAACAATAAAGCATGCCCAGCCCACCTGCCCAGACATAACCAAACAAAACAAAAAAGCAAGATGAAACAAACAAACCTACAATCAGTAAATAAAGAAAATAATACCTGAATGTCTCAGAGACAAGAGACAATACCGAAACATAAAAAAAGGACAAGATGGCTTCAGTAAGCAACCAGAATAAAGCACCAGTTGATGTTCCAGCAGAGGAAAAAGGACTGGAACTACCTGGTAGGGAATTAAAAAATCTAATATTCAGAGCTCTCCAAGAGATCAAGGAAAATGCAGACAAAATCATGGAAAACACAGACAAAACCATCAGAAACATAGCCCAAATCAAGGAATACACAAAGCAATAGGAGAATTCAGGAAAATAATACAAGAACAAAATGTCAAAATAACAATTAGAAATCATATAAAAACAGCAATTAGAAATCCAAAAGATAAACAACAAAATTTAGAAATGGACAACACAATAGAAGGTTTTAGGAGTAAAATTGAAAGGATAGAAGACAGAATCAGTGAAATTGAAGACAAATCCATGGATGCCATTTTGTTTGAGGAAAAATCAGAGAAAAGAATGAAGAAGAAAGAAGAAAACCTAAAAGCTGTATGGTATACAATCAAGAGCAAAAATTTGTGTGTAATCAGAGTTCCAGAAGAGGGGGAGAAAATGGAAAACACAGAGAGGATCATTGAAGATTTGCTGATAGAAAACTTCCCCGATATCATGAAAGATGAAAAGCTGACCACCCAAGAAGCTCAATGAACCCTGTATAGGATAGACCCCAAAAGAAAATCACCAAGACATATCATAATCACACTCCCCAAAACCAAAGACAAAGAATCCTGAAAGCAGATTGAGAAAAATGCAAAATCACATACAAAGGAGAAACAATAAGACTAAGCTCTGATTACTCAGCAGAAACCATGCAGGCAAGAAGACAATGGGATGACATATATAAAAGCTTGAAAGAAAAGAATTACCAGTCAAGAATAATATATCCTGCAAAACTGTCTCTCAAATATGATGGTGAAATGAAGACATTTCCAGATGAACAGAAATTAAGGGAATTTGTAAACACCAGAACAAACTTAGAAGATTTATTAAAGGGAGTTCTTTGGTTAGAAGCGAGTAACATCAGATAACAACCTGAATCTAGGAAACAGGGCAGTATCAGCCAGATACTGACCTAGGTAATGAACTCTCAAGGATAAAACAAAAATAAAAGATTCAAGACAGGAAACTAGAGATGTCATTCTGTAAATGACAACAACATCAGAATAGAAGGGGAAATACATGGTGTAAATATAGAACTTTTAAATGGAGAGAAAATCAAGATGATATCACATAATAAAAAGACTGGCTCAAACTTAGGAATATAAGGGTAATTTTCAAGGTAACCACAAAGAAAATTAACAAACATACTCATCAAAATAAAGAACAAAAATGTAAAGTACCGGTAAACACAAAATCTACAACAACAAAAGAAACAAAAGGAAATTTAACAACCGAAAGAAGCAGCACAGGAGAGGAAAAGGAACAAAGAAAACGTCAGCACCACAAAAAAAAAGCACTACAAAATGACAGCAGTAAACTCACACTTATTGATAATCACACTGAGTGTAAATGGCATACATGCACCTGTAAAGAGACTAAGAGTGACAGAATGGATTAAAAAAAAAACGTGATTCATCAATATGCTCTCTACAAGAGACACACTTTAGACACAAAATCATAAACGTATTAAAAATTAAAGGACGTCTGGGATAAAATGAATACTTCAAAGGTCAGCGGAGCAAGGGCGGGGGTTTTGGGACCATGGTTTGAGGGGACTTCTAGGTCAATTGGCAAAATAATTCTATTATGAAAACATTCTGCATCCCACTTTGAAAGGTGGCGTCTGGGGTCTTAAATGCTAACAAGCGGCCATCTAAGATGCATCAATTGGTCTCAACCCACCTGGAGCAAAGGAGAATGAAGAACACCAAGGTCACACGACAACTAAGAGCCCAAGAGACAGAAAGGGCCACATGAACCAGAGACCTACATCATCCTGAGACCAGAAGAACTAGTTGGTGCCCGGCCACAATCGATGACTGCCCTCACAGGGAGCGCAACAGAGAACCCCTGAGGGAACAGGAGATCAGTGGGATGCAGACCCCAAATTCTCATAAAAAGACCATACTTAATGGTCTGACTGAGACTAGAGGAATCCCAGCGGTCATGGTCCCCAAACCTTCTGTTGGCACGGGACAGGAACCATCCCCGAAGACAACTCATCAGACATGAAAGGGACTGGACAGTGGGTAGGTGAGAGATGCTGATGAAGAGTGAGCTAATTATAACAAGTGGTCACTTGAGACTGTGTTGGCATCTCCTGTCTGGAGGGGGGATGGGAGGATAGAGAGAGTTGGAAGCTGGCAAAATTGTCATGAAAGGAGAGACTGGAAGGGCTGACTCATTAGGGGGAGAGCAAGTGGGAGTACGGAGTAAGGTGTATATAAACTTATATGTGACAGTCTGACTTGATTTGTAAACGTTCACTTGAACCTCAATAAAAGTTAATTAAAAAAAAAATTAAAGGACGGAAAAAAAAATCAAGCAAACAGCAACCAAAATAGAGCAGAAGTGGCAACACTAATCTCAGATAAAATAGACTTTAAGGCAAAATCCACCATAAAAGACAAGGAAGGACATTATATAATGATTAAAGGGACAGTCCACCATGATGATGTAACCATAATAAATACTCATAAAACAAACTATAACGGCACTGAAAAGAGAAATTGACAGTTCCACAATAATAGCAGGAGACTTCAGCACACCACTCTCAGTGAAGGACTGATCATCTGGAAAGAAACTCAGCACAGATACAGAAGATCTTAAGGCCACAATCAACCATCTTGGCCTCGTAGACACATATAGAACACTCCACCCAACGGCAGCAAAGTACACATTCTTTTCCAATGCACGTGGAACATTCTCCAGAATAGACCACATCTTAGGCCACAAAGCAACCCTCAACAAAATCCAAAACATTGAGATAATACAAAGCATCTTCTCTGATCACAAAACATGAAAGTAGAAATTAATAACAGGAAAAGCAAGGAAAAAAATAAATACATGGAAACTGAATAATACTTTGCTTAAAAAACACTGGGTAATAGAAGAAAGCAAAGATGGAATAGAAAGATTTCTACAATCAAATGAGAATGAAAACACATCATACCAAAACCTATGGGACACAACCAAGGCAGTGCTCAGAAGTCAATTTAGATCAACAGGCACACACATCCAAAAAGAAGAAAGGGACAAAATCAAAAGGTTAAGTATACAACTTGAACAAATAGAAAGAGAACAGCAAAAGAAGCCCACAGCCAACAGAAGGAAGGCAATAATAAAAATCAGAGCAGAAATAAATGAAATAGAGAATAGAAAAACAATAGAAAGAATCAACAAAATTATAACGTGGTTGTTTGAAAGGATCAACAAAATCAACAAACCACTGGCCAAAATGACAAAAGAAAAACAGGAGAGGACACAAATAACCCAAATAAGAAATGAAATGGGGGACATTACCATGGACTCAAATGAAATAAAGAGTCATAACAGAGTACTGTGAAAAATTATTTCCAACAAATTTTAAAACCTAGAGAAAATGGACAAATTTCTAGAAACACACTACCTACCTAAACTAACACAAATTGAGTTAGAAAAGCTGAAAAGGCCCATAACACGAGAAGAGATTGAAAAGGTAACAAAAAAAACCCCAAAACTCCCAATAACAGAAAAAAGCCCTGGCCCAGATGGCTTCACTGGAGAATTCTACCAAACATTCAGAGAAGAGCTTGCACCAGTACTACTCAAAATATTTCACAACATAGAAAAGGAATGGATACTTCTGAATTCAGTCTATGAAGCCAGTGTAACCGTGATAACAAAGCCAGGCAAGGACACAACAAAAAAAGAAAATTACAGACCAATATCTCTCATGAATACAGATGTAAAACTTCTCAACAAAATTCTAGCTGATAGAATTCAGCATCATATCAAAAAAACAATGCACCATGACCAGTGGGATTCATACCAGGTATGCAAGGATGGTCCACACTAGAAAGTCAATCAACTTAATCTACCACGTAAATAAAAGAAAAGAATCACATGATCACCTTAATGGAAGCAGAAAAGGCTTTCGGTAAAGTCCGACACCCTTTCCTAATAAAAACCCTCAATAGATAGGAACAGAAAGGAAATTCCTCAACATAATGAAGGGCATCTATACAAAACCAATAGCCAACATCATTCTCAGCAGAGAGAGCCTGAAAACATTCCCGCTGAGCACAGTAACAAGTCAATGATGCTCTTTATCAACACTCCTACTTAACATTGTGCTGGAAGTCCTAGCTAGAGCAATAAGGCAAGAAGAAGAAATAAAGGGCATCCAAATTGGTAAGGAAGAAGTAAAACTATCCCTATTTGTGGATGATATTGATACTATACGTACAGGACCCAAAGGACTCCACAAGAAAAC
Organism: Loxodonta africana; assembly: GCF_030014295.1. NCBI lineage: Eukaryota > Metazoa > Chordata > Mammalia > Proboscidea > Elephantidae > Loxodonta > Loxodonta africana. The sequence continues at coordinate 82,386,852 of NC_087351.1, read as the reverse complement.
TACTGGGACTAATAGAAAGATTCAGCAGAGCAGCAGGATACAAGACAAACATACAAAATCAGTTGGATTCCTATATACCAATAAAGAGAACTATGAAAAGGAAATCAGGAAAGCAATATCATTTATAATAGCATCTAAAGAAATAAAATACTTAGGGATAAAGCTAACCAAGGATGTAAAAGATCTATATAAAGAAAACTACAAAATATTGCTGCAAGAAACCAAAAGAGACCTATACAAATGGAAAAACATACCATGCTCATGGATAGGTAGACTCAACATTGCAAAAATGTCGATTCTACCCAAAGCGATCTACAGATACAATGCAATCCCAATCCAAACACAAACAGCATTCTTTAACAAGATGGATAAGCTAATCACTAACTTTATGTGGAAAGTAAAGAGGCCCCGGATAAGTAAAATGTTACTGAAGAAAAATAAAAAAGGAAGGAGTCCTCACACTACCTGACCTCAGAACCTACTATACAGTTACAGTAGTAAAAACAGCTTGATACTGGTACAGCACATTGACCCATGGAATAGAATCAAGAACCCAGATGTAAGTCCATCCACTTATGATCACCTGATCTTTGACAAACACTCAAAGTCCATTAAATGGGCCAAAGACAGTTTTATGAATAAATTGTGGGTGGCAAAACTTGATATCCATCTGTAAAAAAAATGAAACAGGACCCATACCTCACACTATACACAAAAACTACTTCAAAATAGATCAAAGATCTAAATATAAATCCAGAAACTAATGGAACAAAAAACAGAGTCAACACTAAAAAACCAAACCTGTTGCCATCGAGTAGATTTTGACTCATTAAAAAAAAAAAAAAAAAACCCTATAGGGACCCTAATATATGGCATAAACAGGATACAAACCTTAATTAACAATACACAGACACCCAGAAGATAAGCTAGATAATTAGGATATCCTAAAAATTAAACACTTATTCTCATCAAAAATTAAAAAGAGAACCTATGGACTGGAAAAATTTTTTTGCTATGACATAAGACCAGCAGTGCCTAAGAGTTCCAGTCTCCCCACAACCTCTCCAACATTTGTTATTTTCTGTTTTTTTTTTTTTTTTTTTGATTCCTGCCAGTAATGTTGGGGTGAGATGGTATCTCATTGTAGTTTTGATTTGCATTTCTCTAATGGCTAGTGATCACAAGTGTTTCCTCATGTGTCTATTAGCCGACTGAATATCTTTGTAGGTGAAGTGTCTTACATCTTACAAAGGCCTAATCTCTAAAATCTATAGGAAAATCCAACACCTCTACAGTAAAAAGAGAAATGATCCAATTAAAAAAGTGGGTGAAGAACATGAACAGACACTTCACCTACAAAGATATTCGTTGGCTAACAGACACATGAGGAAACACTCGTGAACACTAGCCATTAGAGAAATTCAAATCAAAACTACAATGAGATACCATCTCACCCCAATGTTACTGGCAGGAATAAAAAAAGAAAAAAAAAACAGAAAATAACAAATGTTGGAGAGGTTGTGGGGAGACTGGAAATCTTAGGCACTGCTGGTGGGAGTATAAAATGGTGCAACCATTTTGGACAACCATATGGCACTTTCTTAAAAAGCTAGAAATACAAATACCATATGATGCAGCAATCCCACTCCTAGGAATGTTTCCTAGAGAAAGAAGAGTTGTCACATGAATAGACACATGCACACCCGTGTTCACTGCAGCATTATTCACAATAGCAAAAATATAGAAACAACCTAAGTGCCCATCATCAGATGAATGGATAAACAAACTATGGTACATACACACAATTCAATACTACACAACGATGAAGAACAATGATGAGTCTGTGAAACATCTCACAACATGGATGAATCTGGTGGGCTTTATGCTGAGTGAAATAAGTCAATCGCAAAAGGACAAATACCACATGAGACCACTGTTACAAAAACTCAAAAGGTTTTCACACAAAAAGAGATAATCTTTGGTGGCTACATGGGAGAGAAGGGGTGGGAAGGGAAAAACACTAACTAGAGAGTAGATAAGTGGTAACTTTTGTGAAGGGTAAGACAGTACACAATGCTGGGGAAGTCAGCACAACTTGACCAGGGCAAAGCCATGGAAGCTTCACAGGCAAACCCAATGCCCTGAGAGACTGAGCTGCTAGGCTGAGGGCTGGGGACCATGGTCTTGGGGGACATCTAGCTGAGCTGGCAAAACATAGTCTATAAAGATGAATGCAACATCAGTGTGTAGCGACTGGGGTCTTAAATTCCTGCAAGTGGCCATATAAAATGCATGTACTGGTCCCATCCTATCTGGAGCAATGGAGAATGAAGAAGACCAAAGACACGAGGGAAAGATTAGTCCAAAGGACTAATGCACCACAACTACCACAACGTCCACCGGACTGAGCCCAATACAAGCAGATGGTGCCCGGTTACCAGCACTGGCTGCTCTGGGAGGGATCACAATAGAGGGTCCTGGATAGAGGAAGAGAAAAATGTAGAACAAAATTCAAATTCAGACACACACAAAAGACCAAGCTTGCTGGTCCGACAGAGACTGGAGAAGCCCCAAGGATATGGCCCCTGGACACCCTTTTAATTCCATACTGAAGTCACTCTTGAGGTCCACCCTTCAAGCCAAAGATTAGACAGGTCTATAGGGCCAACAATAACACACATGAGGGATGTGATTTATAGTTCAATCATGCATACAAGATTAATGGGCACAACAGCCCCAAAGCAAAGATGAGAAGGCAGGAAGGGACTGGAAAACTGGACAGATGGAAATGAGGAACCTGCGGTGGAGAAGGGGAGAATGTTGACACATGGAGGAGTTCACCACCAATGTCACAAAACAACTTGTGTATTAACTGTCTAATGAAAAACTAATTCACTCGTAAACTTTCACCTAAATCACAATTTAAAAAAAATCACATTTTCCAAGTGTGGGACAAGAAGAATATCCTTCTCTAATTTGAAAATACATTCAGATGAAAACAGAGAAAGGATCAGAGTAAAACAAAAATTTACATGCTGTTTCTCCCTAATTGTTTGATAATCTTTGAAGAGGCTGTAAGGAGTCTACAGAAGGATGAACTGAATGCTACCTGGGTCGTACAGTGTTATTTGCACGTTGTGATAAAAGCTCACACAGCAAAAAATAACTCATTTTTTGGGAAATAAGACTGCTTCAGAACTTAAAAAAAAAAAAAGAAGTTACCAGAAAAAGACAGTCAAGTTAAACGGAGTTCTCAGTTTCTTTACTACCCAGTAAATTACTTAAAATCAAACTTTGATTTCGCAAGTTCAAATTACCTCTGTGCTTCAAAACCATTTTCCCTGATAAAGAAAAGTTCAACTTAGGACAGCATCTAATATATCTCAGAGTGTTTAAAAAGGAAGGACATTTTAGGCATGGGTAGCATATGCAATGAATTTGTAGAAGCAAAGGGCCTAATTGACAAAAACAGCTGGTCTACCCATCAAGCTGTAGCTATGAAACAATCCTGTGGATACAAAGTAGATAAACATTTTTTGAAAGCTGGAAACTAATTCCTACAAGTCTAAATGCCTGCTGTTGGTAGGAAGTAAAATCCTAAGTACTCCATGCTCAAATGCTTATGTGGGAGTATATTTAGTTTGATGTCATCACATTGGACTGTTACCCAGGTTCAGTATAATGTGGGCTTGATAAGAGCAGAGCTGTGAGTCAAAGTAAATTTTATGTTTCACTGTCGAGTTTTACCATTAAATAAAAGAAAAGAAGGGAGTCCTAAAGGCTCCAGGAAGTTCAGAGAAGTATTGACAGAAAGAGAAACAGAAAGAGTAAATATATGGGCCAGAAAAAAAAACAGCTATTGCTATTTTTGCTAAATATAAGTAAAATCTGTTTAGTCCTGTTGTATTTACATTCTCCTCTTAAAAATTCTTAACATTTATGTATCCTAAGACTACACAATAACATAACCTACAAAATTAAAATATCCAATAAAAAGTTTTTTAAAAATTAAAATAAATTGCTTGTATCAGAGGACAGAGAGAAACATTACAAAAACTTCGCTATATTTTTCTTATACATTGATTTATTTAATTAGTTCTACTGTTAATTACTACTAATTGCCACTATCAACTAGTCCTATTGTTGTTTTGTTTAAATAATAGTATTTATGTAACAGAAGAGTAAATAATGCAGGATGATATATAATTTCAGATAAACACACATTTTTTCATATTTTTATGTTAAAGTAATAAAAGACATGTGTATGATTATTATATTATTATTATTTTTTTAACCTGGTATGGTTGTGTCCAGGTTGGCATTTTAATAAGCTGTCCACCCGATTTAATCCCCACATAAACTCTATGAGGTAGACATTACTAGTATTCCCCCAAATTATAGATGAGGAAACTGAGACTCTGAGATATTAGGTAATTTGCTACCATCACAAGCTAATAATGGTGGTGATTCTTTCCCTCACCCCCCCCATCTAAGATTCATCTGTCATCAGTTATCATCTCCTTTTTTAAGGATAATTCAAAAATCCTAACCTGTTGCCATTGAGTCGATTCCAACCCATAGTGATCCTATAGGACAGAGTGGGATTGCCCCATAGAGTTTTCAAGGAGTGCCTGGTGGATTTGAACTGCCGAGCTTTTGGTTAGAAGCCGTAGCACTATAACCACTATGCCACCAGGGTTTCCTTAAGATGGTTAGACATGGGAATATCCATTCTCTTTAACACAGGGTTCAGAAATTAGTTGTCTATGGTGGTGTGAACGCGTGTGTGTGTGTTGGCCAGCACTGTTTTTAAAATTGGGACTTTTCACATAAAAAAATCCGGACTTCTGTTTTCTCTTGAAAACTCAATAAGCGACATTGAGCTCACATGCCTCCATAGCAGTTGCTGGGTAGGGTAGTAGCTATCTTTTTATTCAGGATGCTCACTCTCCAGTTTGCCACAGTTCTCCCTTCTCCTTTTCACTTACATCCTGCCAGCTTCACTAATGGGCATTACAATTACTTTAAAGAGGTAATATACCATGGTGGCCATGATCCTGGCTCTTGACCCAGACTGGGGTTCAAACCCCAGATCTGCCACCTACAGGCTCTATAGCCCTGGACAAATTATTTAACCTCTCTGTGTGTGGGTGGAAACCCTGGTGGCATAGTGGTTAAGTACTACAGCTGCTAACCAAGAGGTCCGCAGTTCGAATCCAACACACGCTCCTTGGAAACTCTATGGGGCAGTTCTACTCTGTCCTACAGGGTCGCTATGAGTCGGAATCAACTCGGCGGCAGTGGGTTTTTTAGGGTTTTTGGGCGTATGGGTTTCTTCATCTTGTAAAATTGGGCTAATAATATTATCTAGTTCATAGGGTTGCTTAGGATTTAGAGTAATAATTTCAGTAAAACCCTTAGAACACAACTTGACACTTCCTATTATTACAATTACTTACTGTCACCTTGTAGGCACTTCAGACCACATCCCTGACTGTAGAGAAAACTTCAGCCCCTTTCCCTTTTCCTTACTCCTTGCACCAGCTGGACAATTAGATCAACTCACAAGAGTCCAGCAATTGTGTCTTCTGGCTTATTCAATCCTAGGTAATTCCACACAGGGACATCAATCATCCACCCTGCATTTAGCTAAACCATGGCCAGTTCAATCACTTATTATAGTCTTTACTCTGAAGGGAAGAACTTGTCTTCACGTCCTTCCTGCAGTTCTCAGATTCTCAGATCCAAATATCCTGCACATAATTCATCAAAGAGAAACACCAACAGCTTCAAGCAACACTTGGCAATGCAGTGTTCTACATCTTCACTTCTTGGCACCATTCAGGGAGATCTATCCACACACCTCTTCCCCATAAATCCTTGTCTCCAATTTTCCAATCATGTTCCTTCCAAGTCCCTGACCATCCAGCCAAACCATTGGCTACAGCCCACAAATCAGTATACAATTGCACATCTGGCCATTTCTCCTTCCGAGCAAAATGAACAACCAAGTGCAGTGCTCAAAGCTTTGCCCATTGGGAGGATATCCCTTCACCACTGTCATCCAAGGAGGTCCCAGAAAGGGGCTGTAGTGCTGTTGCTGTCCACTTTCAAGTGGTGCCTGCATATTACGAAGAACCTATCTGTAAACAAGGCACGAGTTTTCTCTTCCTCAGTCAACTAATCATAAGAAGCTCCCCATGAGGCCGTAGCTGCAGACTGGGAGAGGGAAGGTAATGTGACAAGAGTGGAGACCATAGGCATTGGGCCACTTCCTCATGCAACTTACTTGAGCCTTCAAGTCCTATTTGGGCCTGAATTCGTATATACCACTTCCATACAATGATAGAGTGCTACTGTGCGCTTCTGACTTTATAACCCTGTGGGTCAACAACACCTAGTTCATGATGGGCAGCTCAGGCTGCATGCTGACTTGGTAGCCCATGGTTTAGCGTTCAGTCTCTACTAAGGCCCAGTAACAAACCAAAAGCTGTTTCTCAAAAGGAGAGTAGTTATCTGCAGAGGATGGCAGGGCTTTGCTCCAAAATCCTAAGGTTCTGCGCAGTGATTCACCAACAGGGGCCTGCCAAAGACTCCAAACAGCAGCTCTATCTGCAGCTGACACTTCAAGCACCGTTGGATCAGATGGCTCACATAACCCAAATAGCAGAGTGGCTTGCAAGGAAGCCCGTACCTGTTGTAGAGCCTTCTCTTGTTCTGGGCCCCACACAAAACCAGCAGCTTTTTAAGTCACTTGATAAATAGGCAGGAATTTTAATTGTTGTTTGGTGCTGTTGAGTTGGTTCTGACTCATATCAACCCTATATACAGCAGAATGAAACACTGCGCCATCATCACAATCGTTCTTACGTTTGAGCCCATTGTTGCAGCCACTGTGTCAATCTATCTCACTGAGGGTCTTCCTCTTTTTGGAGGACCCTGTATTTTACCGAGCATCCTTCTCCAGGTGCTGGTTCCTCCTCACAACAAATCTAAAGTTTGCAAGAGGAAGTTTTGCCATTCTTGCTTCTAAGGAGCATTCTGATAGTACTTCTTCCAAGACAGACTTGTTCAATCTTTTGCCAGTCCATGGCAATTCTTCATTGACATCATAATTCAAAGATGTCAATTCTTCTTCAGCCTTACTTATTAATTGTTCATCTTTTGCATGCATATGAGGCAATTTGAAAATATTGTGGCTTGGGTCAGGTGCATCGTACTCCTCAAAGGGACATCTTTGCTTTTCAACACTTTAAAGAGATCTTTTGCAGCACATCTGCTCAATGCAACAGTTTGTTTTATTTGCCTACTGCTTCCCCCATGGATGTTGTCATGGACTGAATTGTGTCCCGCAGAAATATCTGTCAACTTGGCTAGGTCATGATTCCCAGTATTATGTGATTGTCCATCATTTTGTCATCTGATGTGATTTTCCTATGTGTTGTAAATCCTACCTCTATGATGTTCATGAGATGGGATTAGAGGCAGTTATGTAGACTCAGTCTACAAGATTAATTTACAATTTAAGCCAATCTCTTTTGAGATATAAAAGAGAGAAGCAAGCAGAGAGACAAGGGGACCTCATACCACCAAGAAAGCAACACTGGAGCAGAGCACATCCTTTGGACTTGGGGTTCCTGCTTGGAGAATTTCCCAGTCCAAGGGAACATTTATGACAAGGACCTTCCTTCAGACCCAACAGAGAGAGAAAGCCTCTCCTAGAGCTGATGCCCTGAATTTGGACTTCTAGCCTACTAGACTGTGAGAGAATAAATTTCTCTTTGTTAAAGTTATCCACTTGTGGTATTTCTCTTCTAGCAGTATTAGATGTCTAAGACAGGCATTGACTGTGGATCCAAGGAAAATGAAATCATTGACAACTTCAATATTTTCTCCATTTATCATGATGTTGCTTATTGGCTCAGTTGTGAGAATTTTTACTTTCTTTATGTTGAGGTGCAATTCCTACTTAAGGTTGTAGTCTTTGACCTTCATCAGTAAATGCTTCAAGTCCTCTTCACTTTCAGCAAGCAAGGTTGGGCCATCTGCATAACTTGGGTTGTAAATGAGTCGCTCTCCAATCCTGATGCTGCATTCTTATTTGCTCATTATACAGATTGAATAAGTATGGTGAAAGTATACAATCCTGATACACACTTTTCCTAACTTTGAACCACGCAGTAACCCCTTGTTCTGTTTGAGCAACTGCCTCCTAGTCTATGCACAGTTCCCTTATGAGCCCAATTAAGTATTCTGGAATTCCCAATCTTTGAAATGTTATCCATAATTTATCATGATCGACACAGTCAAATGCCTTTGCATAGTCATTAAAACACAGGTAAACATCTTTCTGGTATTCTCTGCTTTCAGCCATGATCCATCTGACATCAGCAATGATATCCCTCCTTCCACATCCTCTTCTGAATCTGGCTTGAACTATTGATGTACTGGTGCAACTGCTTTTGAATGATCTTCAGCAAAATTTTACTTGTGTTTGATATTAATGATATTGCTCAATAACTTCTACATTCTGTTGGATCACCTTTCTTGGAAATGGGCACAAATATGTATCTCTTCCAGTTGGCTGGCCTGGAAACCGTCTTCCAAGTTTCTTTCCGTAGAGAAGTGAGCACCTCTAGCACTGCATCAGTTTGTTGAACCATCTCAATTGATACCCTGTGTTTCCTGGAGGTTTGTGTTTCACCATTCCTTTCATTGCAACTCGAACCTCTTCCTTCAAGTACCATTGGTTCTTGGTCATATGCTACTTCCTGAATGGTTTAACGTCAACCAATTCTTTTTAATAAAGTGACTATGTGCATTCCTTTCATCTTCTTTTGATACTTCTTTGGTTGTTCAGTATTTTCCCTGCAGAACCCTTCAATATTGCAACTCAAGGCCTGAATTATTTCTTCAGTTCTTTCAGCTTGAGAAATGCTGAGCATGTTCTTCTCTTTTGGTTTTCTAACTCAAGGTCTTTGCATATTTCTTTATGATACTTTACTTTGTCTTCTCGAATTGCCCTTTGAAATCTCCTGTTCAATTGTTTTACTTCATCATTTTGTTCCTTTCGTTTAGCTACTCTATGTTCAAGAGCAAGTTTCAGAGTCTCTTCTGACATCCATTTGGGTCTTTTCTCTCTTTCGTGTCATTCTACAACTCTTCTGGTCTTGGTCATTGCTGTCCAGTGCGTCAAATCTATTCTTGAGATGGTCTGTAAATTCAGCTGGAAAATATTCAAGGTTGGATTTTGGCTCTAATGGATTTATTCCAGTTTATTCTAATTTTCTTCAGCTTCATTTTGAACTTGCATATGAGCAATAGATGTTCTGTTCCACAGTTAGCCCCTGGCCTTGTTCCGACTGATGATATCGAGTTTCCTGTTGTCTCTTTCCACAGAGGTAGTTGATTTGATTCCTGTGTATTCCATCTGGAGAAGTCCACGTGTCTATTCACCATTTATGTTGTTGAGAAAAGGTATTTGTAATGAAGAAGTCATTGGTCTTGCAAATTCTGTCATGCAATCTCCTGCATTGTTTCTATCACCAAGGCCATATTTCCCAGAGTAGTACACCCAAATGAGGGATTTGTTGCCTCCAAAATCTGAAGAGGCCCACCTGGTGCTGCGCCTCCTTTTTAGTTGTGGGAAGGTCCAGATGCAATAACTTATCCTTTAATTCAGAAACAATTTCTCTACATACCCCACACCACTGGACCCCTAGAAATTTCACTGAGGTGTAAGGCAAATTTTTGTGGGATTAATTTCCCACCCTCTAGCAGGCAAGTGGAAACCCTGTGGCATAGTGTTTAAGTGCTATGGCCACTAACCAAAACATCTGCAGGTTGAATTCACCAGGTACTCCTTGGAAACTGTATGGGACAGTTCTACTCTCTCCTATAGGTTCACTATGAGTCAGAATCGACTCGATGGCAATGTTGTTTTGTTTTGTTTTTAGCATGCAAATGTTTTACCACTAAGTCGAGTCGTTGACACTTTTTCCTTAGTAGGTTCAACCAGTGTAATGTCATCAATGTAATGGACCAGTCGTGATGTCTTGTGAAAGGGAAAGGTGATTAAGATCCTTCTGGCCTAAATTATGACATAGGGCTGGAGAGTTGATATACCCCTGAGGTAGAACAGTGAAAGTGTCTTGCTGACCTTGCCAGCTGAAGGCAAACTGCTTCTGGTTGTCCTTCGAAACAGGTATGGAGAAAAAGGCATTAGTCAGATCAGTAGATGCATACCAGGTTCCAGGAGATGTATTAATTTGCTCAAGCAATGTAACCACATCTTGAACAGCAGCTGCAGTTGGAGCCACTACCTGGATAATTGTTCAGTAATCCACTGTCGTTCTCCAAGATCCAACCATTTTTTTGGACAGGCCAAATATGTGCGTTGAGTGGGGATGTGGTAGGAATTACCACCCCTGCATCCTTCAAGTCCTTGATGTTGGCAGTAATCTCTGCAATCCATTCAGGAATGTGGTATACTATTGGTTTACCATCTTCCTAGGTAGGGGCAGTTCTAATGGCTTTCACTTGGCTTCTCCTACCATAAGATCCCTTAGTCCACTTGTCAGTGATACAAACTGGGGGTTGTGCAAGTCAAACACCCAACATCTAGAGAGCAGGGCCATTGCCTAAATAGTCTCAGAGAAGAGAGGATTATTTTCAAGTCTTGAGAGCTAATGTAATATGTTCTGCTGTGTTTTGGACTTGTTTGTTGCCTCTTTTTCCTTCAATTTCTCCCATTGGTAATGGAAATGTCTACCTTGTGTCTGTTTCACCATTATACTTCGGAAGCAGATAACTTGTATTGCAGATTTCCCAGATGAAGAGGAATTTTTCAGAAGATGTTATTTTGGACTTGGAGCTGATTTAAGACTTTTGTGATAATATTATGGGGTGAATGTATTTTACACTTGGCAAGGACATGAATTTTTGGTGACCAAATTGTAGAATGTTATGATTGAATTGTGTGCCCCAAAAATGTTTGTCAATTTGGCTAGGCCATTATACCCAGTATTGTGTTGTTGTCCTTCATTTTGTGATTTGATGTAATTATCCTATGTGTTGTAAATACCAACCTCTATCATGTTAATGAGGCAGGATTAGAGGCAGCTATGTTAATGAGGCAGAGCACAATCTACAGGATTAGGTTGTATCTTGAGTCAGTTTCTTTTGAGATATGAAAGAGAGAAACAAGCAGAGACGAGAGAGACCTCATTACCACTAAGCAAGAAGAGCCAGGAGCAGAGCATTGCCTTTGGACCTGGGATCCCTGCACCTGAGAAGCTTTTGCATCAGAGGAAGGTCGATGACAAGGACCTTCCCGTAGAGCCAACAGAGAAAGAAAGCCTTCCCCTGGAGCTGGCACCCTGTGAAAGAGCAAATTTCTGCTTGTTAAAGCCACCCACTTGTGGTATTTCTGTTACAGCAGCACTAGATAACTAAGACAATACTCACTGTCAAAAAAAAAAACGTCAAGATCTATCCTGAAGTACAGTGATGTCAGTAATAGGATAATAACCATACGCCTACAAGGAAGATCTGTTAATAAAACTATTATTCAAATTTACACACCGAGCACCAATACTAAAGATGAAAAAATTGAAGACTTTTGCCAACTTCTGCAGTCTGAAATTGATCAAACATGCAATCAAGGCGCACTGATAATTACCGGTGATTGGAATGTGAAAGCTGGAAACAAAGAAGGATCAGTAGTTGGGAAATATGGGCTTGGTGATAGAAATTATGCCAAAGATTGCGTGATAGAATTCTGCAAGACCAACAATTTATTGTACATATTTTCAACAACATACTGTCTAGTTAGTGTTTTTCCCTCCCCACCCCTCCGCTTCCTCATAATGATTAAAGATTGTTTCTTTCTGTTTTTAAACCTTTTCTTGAGTTTTTATAATAGTGGTCTCATACAGTATTTGTCCTTTTGTGATTAACTTATTTCACTCAGCACAGTGCCCTCCAGATTCATCCATATTGTGAGATGTTTCCCAGATTCATCATTGTTCTTTATCATTGTGTAGTATTCCGTTTGTGTATGTACCATAGTTTGTTTATCCATTTGTCATGGATTGAATTGTGTCACCCCAAAATATCTGTCAACTTGGCTAGGTCATGATTCCCTTGTGTGATTGTATGATTGTCTACCATTTTATCTTCTGATGTGATTCCCCTGTATGTTGTAAATCCTATCACTGTAATGTAATAAGATGGAATAGTGGTGGTTATATTGACGAGGTCTACAAGATTAGGTAGTGTCTTAAGCCAATCTCTTTTGAGATATAAAAGAGAGAAGCAAGCAGAGAGACATGGGAAACTCATACCACCAAGAAAGCAGCACTGGGTCACAGCGCATCCTTTGGACCTGAGGTTCCTGCACTGAGATGCTCCCAGACCAAGGGAAGTCTGATAACAAGGACTTTCCTCCAAAGCCGATAGAGAGAGAAAGCCTTCCCCTGGAGCTGATGCCCTGAATTTGGATTTGTAGCCTACTAGAGAGTGAGAGAATAAATTTCTCTTTGTTAAAGCCATTCACTTGTGGTATTTCTGTTATAGCAGCACTAGCTGACTAAGACACCATTCATCTATTGATGGGCACTTAGGTTGTTTCCATCTTTTTGCTATTGTGAATAATGCTGCAGTGAACACGGGTGTGTGTATGTCCATTCCTGTGAAGGTTCTTATTTCTCTAGTATGTATTCCTAGGAGTGGGATAGCTGGAACCTACGGTATTTCTATTTCTAGCTTTTTAAGGAAGCACCATATGGTTTTCTAAAAGTGGTTGTACCATTTTGCATTCCCACCAGCAGTGCATAAGAGTTCCAATTTCCCTGCATTCTCTCCAACATTTGTTATTTTCTGTTTTTTGATTTGTGTCAGTAATGTTGGGATGACATGGTATCTCACTGTAGTTTTGATTTGCATTCCTCTAATGGTGGGTAATGGCTAGTGATAATGAGCATTTCCTCACGTGCCTGTTAACCACCCAAATGTCTTCTTTGGAGAAGTGTCTGTTCATATTCTTTGTCTATTTTTTAATTGAATTATTTGTCTTTTTGATGTAGAGGTGTTGGATCTTCCTATAGATTTTAGAGGTTAGATCTTTGTTTGGTTTGTCATAGCCAAATAATTTTTCCCAGTCTGTAGATTCTCTTTTTACTCTTTTGGTGAAGTCTTACGATGAGCATAAGTATTTAATTTTTAGGAGATTGCAGTTATCTAGCTTATTTTCTGGTGTTTGTGTATTGTTAGTTATGGTTTGTATCTTATTTATGCCATGTATTGGGGCCTCTAGTGTTGACCTTATTTTTTCTTCTATGATCTTTATGATTTTTGGTTTTATATTTAGGTCTTTGACCCATTTTGAGTTAGTTTTTGTGTATGGTGTGAGGTATGGGTCCTGTTTGATTATTTTACAGATGGACATCAAGTTTTGTCTGCACCATTTGTTCAAAAAGACTGTCACCATTTAATGGACTTTGGGTGTTTGTCAAAGATCAGGTGACCATAGATGGACGAATTTATATCTGGGTACTTGATTCTATTCCATTGGTCAATGTGATTGTCATTGCAGCAGTACCAGGTGTTCTGACTACCATAGTTGTATAGTAGGCTCTGAAGAATACCGTTGGTATTTGGATCGGGATTGCATTGTATTTGTAGATTGCTTTGGGTAGAATTGACATTTTCACAATGTTGAGTCTACCTATCCATGAGCATGGTATGTTTTTCCATTTATGTAGGTCTCTTTTGGTTTCTTGCAGCAATATTTTGTAATTTTCTTTGTATAGATCTTTTACATCCCTGGTTAGGTTTATCCCTAAGTGTTTCATTTCTTTAGGTGCTATTATAAATGATATTGCTTTCCTGATTTCCTTTTCATAGTTCTCTTTATTGGTGTATAGGAATCCAATTGATTTTATACGTTTGTCTTGTATCCTGCTGCTCTGCTGAATCTTTTTATTAGTTCCAGTAGTTTTCTTGTGGAGTCCTTTGGGTCCTGTATGTATAGTATCATATCACCCACAAATAGGGATTGTTTTACTTCTTCCTTACCAATTTGGATGCCTTTATTTCTTTTTCTTAATTTATTGCCCTAGCTAGGACTTCCAGCACAATGTTAAGTAGGAATGTTGATAAAGGGCATCATTGTCTTGTTACTGTTCTCAGGGGGAATGTTTTCAGGCTCTCGCCATTGAAAATGATGCTGGCTGTTGGTTTTGTATAGATGCCCTTTATTATGTTGAGGAACTTCCCTTCTGTTCCTATCTTATTGAGAGTTTTTATCAGGAATGGGTGTTGGGCTTTATCAAATACCTTTTCTGTGTTGACTGAGATGATCATGTGGTTCTTTTGTTTTACTTTTGTGGTGGGTTACAGTGACTGTTTTTCTTATGTTGAACCATCCCTGCATACCTGGTATGAATCCCACTTGGTTGTGGTATATTACTTTTTGATATGATGCTAAATTCTATTGGCTAGAATTTTGTTGAGAAGTTTTGCATCTATATTCATGAGAGATATTGGTCTGTAATTTCCTTTTTTTATGGTGTCTTTGGCTGGCTTTGGTATCACGGTTATGCTGGCATCATAGAATGAACATGGAAGTGGTCCTCCTTTTCTATTTCTAAAATAGTTCAAATAGTACTGGTGCAAGCTCTTTTCTGAATGTTTTGTAGAATTCCCCAGTGAACCCATCTGTGCCAGGGCTTTTTTTTGTTGTTGGGAGCTTTTCTTAAATTACTTTTTCAATCTCTTTTCTTGTTACGGCCCTGTTCAGCTTTCCTAACTCAATTTGTGTTAGTTTACATAGGTAGAGTGTTTCTTGAAATCTGTCCATTTCCTCTAGGTTTTCAAATTTGTTGGAATACATTTTTTCATAGTACTCTCTTATGACCCTTTTAATGTCAGTTGGATTTGTTGTAACGTCCCCCATTTCATTTCTTATTTGGGTTATTTGCATCCTCTCCTGATTTTCTTTTGTCAGTTTGGCCAGTGGTTTGTCAAATTTTGTTGATTGTTTCAAAGAAGCGACTTATTTTTTCGTTGCTTCTTTCTATTGTTTTTCTATTCTCAGTTTCATATATTTCTGCTCTGATCTTCAGTATTTCCTTTCTTCTGGTAACTGTAGGCTTCTTTTGCTGTTCTCTATTTGTTTGAGTTGTATGCTTAATGTTTTGATTTTGTCATTCTTTTTTGATGTGTGTGCCTATTGTTATAAATTGACTTCTGAGCACTGCCTTAGTTGTCCCATAGGTTTTGGTATGATGTGTTTTCATTCTCATTTGATTGTAGAAATTTTTCTATTCCACCTTTGATTTCTTCTATTACCCAGTATTTTTAAAGCAAGGTGTTATTCAGTTTCCATGTATTTATTTTTTTCCTTGCTTTTCCTGTTAATTTCTACTTTCATGTTTTGTGATCAGAGAAGACACTTTGTATTACCTCAATGTTTTGGATTTTGTTGAGGGTTGCTCTGTGGCCTAAGATGTGGTTTATTCTGGAGAATGTTCCAAGTGCATTGGAAAAGAATGTGTACTTTGCTGCTGTTGGGTGGCATGTTCTCTATATGTCTGTGAGGTCACATTGGTTGTTGTGGCCTTTAGATGTACTGTAACTTTGTTGAGTTTCTTTCTAGATATTCTGTCCTTTGCCAAGAATGGTGTGTTGAAATCTACTATTATTGCGGAACTGTCAAGTTCTCTTTTCAGTGCTGTTAGAGTTTGCCTTATGTATTTTGAAACCCTGTAATTGTGTACGTAGATATTTATTATGGTTATGTCTTCATGCTGGATTATATAGTATCCTTCCTTGTCTTTTATGGTAGATTGATTTTGTTTTAAAACCTGTTTTCTTTGAGAAAACTTCTGCTCTTTTTTGTTGCTGTCTGCTTGATATATTTTTTTCCATCCTTTGATTTTTAGTATATTTGTGTCTTTTTTCCAAGGTGTGTCTCTTGTAGAAAGTATATTGATGGGTCCTGTTTTTTTATCCATTCTGTCACCCTCTGTCTCTATGGGTGCATTTAAGCAGTTTATGTTCAGTGTGATTATTGATAGGTATGAGTTTATTGGTGTTATTTTGTAGTGCTTTTTTTTGTGTGGTGCTGATGTTTTGTTCGTTCCTCTTACTCTCCTGTGCTGAATTCCTTTTGTTTGCAGGTTTTTTGTTGTTGTTTGTTTCTTTCATTTTTGTAGATTTTGTGTTTACTGAGAGTTTATATTATTCTTTATTTTGATGAGTAGTTTTTTTTTAACTTTCTTTGTGGTTACAAAGAAAATTTTAGATTTTATGCTTAAATTTACCCCATCTTCCTAAGTTTAAACCAGTGTTTTATTACTTGGTATTGCCTTGACTTCCTCCCCATTTGAAAATTGAATACCTACACTGTTTTTTCCCCCTTTTATTGTTCTGAAGTGTTGTCATTTACAGATTGAACTCTCTGGTTCCTTGTTGTAAAAGTTTTAGTTTTGTTTTATCCTTGACAGTTTATTACCTAGGTTGATATCCGGCTGATGTTGTCCTGTGTCCTAGATTCAGTTTGTCATCTGATGCTGTTGATTCAGTAACTGAAGGATTCCTTTTAGTAGTTCTTATAAGTTCGGTTTGGTCTTTACAAATTCTCTTAATTTCTGTTTATCTGGAAATGTCCTAATTTTGCCATCATATTTGAGCAAGAGTTTTGCAGGATATATTATTCTTGGTTGGCAATTTTTTTCCTTCAAGGTTTTATATGTGTCATCTCATCTCCTTTTTGCCTGCATGGTTTCCGCTGAGTAACCAGAATTTAGTTTTATTGTTTCCCTTTTATATGTGACTTTTCATTTTTCTTGAGCTGCTCTCGGAATTCTTTTTTTCATCTTGGGTTTTATTGAGTGTGATTTTGATATATCTTGGTGATTTTCTTTTGGAGTCTATCCTATATGGGGTTTATTGAACTTCTTGGATGGTCAGCTTTTCATCTTTCATGATATTAGGGATGTTTTCCTTAAGCGAATCTTCAGTGATCCTTTCTGTGTTTTCTGTTGTCTTCCCCTGTTCTGGAACTCCAATCACACGCAGGTTTTGGGTTTTAATTGTATCCCACGTCGTTCTCAGGATTTCTTCATTTTCCTTGTTCTTTTCTCTGGTTTTTCATCAAAGTGATATCCAAGGATTTGTCTTCAATTTTGCTGATTCTGTCTTCCATTTCCTAAAACCTTGTATGGCACTATCCATTTCTGAAATCTTCTTTGACTTTTGGATTTCTAATTCCTCTTTTTTATGATTTCTAGCTTTTTTTAAACTTTTTTTTCTGTATTATTTTCCTGAATTATTCCTTTGTTTTGCCTGTCTTTTCCACGATTATGTCTATTTTTTCCTTATATTTGTCTGCATTTTCCTTCGTCTCTTGGAGAGGCTTGAAGGTTAGAGTTTTGAATTCCCTATCAGGTAGTTCCAGTGCCTTTTCTTCTACTGGAAGGTTTTCTGGCATTTTATTATGGACACTTTCTGGAACCATCCTGTCCTTTTGTTGTTGTTGTTAATAATTTTTATTGTGCTTTAAGTGAAAGTTTACAAATCAAGTCAGTCTCTCACATATAAACTTATATACACCTTACTACATATTCCCACTTATACTCCCCCTAATGAGTCAGCCCACTCCCTCCTTCCAGTCTCTTTCATGACCATTTTGCAAGTTTCTAACCCTCTCTACCCTCCCATCTCCCCTTCGACAGGAGATGCCAACATAGTCTCAAGTGTCCACCTGATGCAAGTAGCTCACTCCTCATCAGCATCTCTCTCCAACCCATTATCCAGTCCAATCCATGTCTGCTGAGTTGGCTTCAGAAATGGTTCCTGTTCTGGGCCAACAGAAGGTTTGGGGACCATGACTGTCAGGATTCTTCTAGTCTTAGTCAGAGCATTAAGTCTGGTCTTTTTATGAGATTTTGGGGTCTGCATCCCACTGATCTCCTGCTCCCTCAGGGGTTCTCTGTTGTGTTCCCTGTCAGGGCAGTCCTCGGTTGTGGCCAGGCACCATCTAGTTCTTCTGGTCTCAGGATGATGTAGTCTCTCGTTCATGTGGCCCTCTCTGTCTCTTGGGCTCATAATTACCTTGCGACCTTGGTGTTCTTCATTCTCCTTTGATCCAGGTGGGTTGAGACTCATTGATGCATCTTAGATGGCTGCTTGCTAGCGTTTAAGACCCCAGACACCACACTTCAATGTGGGATGCAGAATGTTTTCTTAATAGAATTTATTTTCCCAATTGATTTAGATGTCCCCTGAAGCCATAGTCCCCAAACCCCTGCCTTTGCTCCACTGACCTTCGAAGTATTCAGTTTATTCAGGAAACTTCTTTGCTTTTGGTCCAGTCCAGTTGTGCTGACCTCCCCTGTATTGAGTGCTGTCCTCTTCACCTAAAGTAGTTCTTATCTACTATCTAATCATTAAATAACCCTCTCCCACCCTCCCTCCCTCCCCCTTCTCATAAACACAAAAGAATGTGTTCTTCTCGGTTTAAATTATTTCTCAAGATCTTATAATAGTGGTCTTATACAATATTTGTCCCTTTGCCTCTGACTAATGTCACTCAGCATAATGCCTTCCAGGTTCCTCCATGTTATGAAATGTTTCACAGATTCATCATTGTTCTCTATTGATGTCTAGTATTCCATTGTGTGAATATACCATAATTTATTTATCCATTCATCCGTTGATGGACACCTTGGTTGCTTCCAGCTTTTTACTATTGTAAACAGTGCTGCAATAAACTTGGGTGTGCACATATCTGTTCGTGTAAAGGCTCTTATTTCTCTAGAATATTTTTCGAGGAGTGGGATTTCTGGGTCATATGGTAGTTCTACTTCTAGCTTTTTAAGGAAATGCCAGATCAATTTCCAAAGTGGTTGTACCATTTTACATTCCCAACAGCAGTGTATAAGTGTTCCAATCTCTCCACAGCCTCTCCAACATTTATTATTTTGTGTTTTTTGGATTAATGCCAGCCTTGTTGGAGTGAGATGGAATCTCATCGTAATTTTAATTTGCATTTCTCTAATGGCTAATGATTGAGAGCATTTCCTCATGTATCTGTTAGCTGCCTGAATATCTTCTTTAGTGACGTGCGTGTTCATATCCTTTGCCCAATTTTTACTTGGGTTGTTTGTCTTTTTGTGGTTGAGTTTTAACAGAATCATATAGATTTTAGAGATCAGGCGCTGGTCGGAGATGTCATAGCTGAAAATTTTTTCCCAGTCTGTAGGTGGCCTTTTTACTCTTTTGGTGAAGTCATCAGATGAGCATAGGTGTTTGATTTTTAGGTGCTCCCAGTTATCTAGTTTTTCTTCTACATTCTTTATAATGTTATGTATACTGTTTATGCCATCCATTAGGGCTCCTAACTTTGTCCCGATTTTTTCTTCCATGATCTTTATCATTTTAGTCTTTATGTTTAGGTCTTTGATGCATTTGGAGTTAGTTTTTGTGCATGGTGTGAGGTATGGGTCCTGTTTCATTTTTTTGCAGATGGATATCCAGTTATGCCAGCACCATTTGTTAAA
This sequence comes from Loxodonta africana, assembly GCF_030014295.1. Classification (NCBI taxonomy): domain Eukaryota; kingdom Metazoa; phylum Chordata; class Mammalia; order Proboscidea; family Elephantidae; genus Loxodonta; species Loxodonta africana. The sequence goes on along the minus strand of NC_087351.1, from coordinate 82,367,287 downwards.
AAGACTATCTTATCCCCAGTTAATTGACATTGGGCCTTTGTTAAGTATCAGCTGCTCATATGTGGATGGGTTTATATCTGGATTCTCAATTCTGTTCCATTGGCCTATGTGCCTGTTGTACAAGTACCAGGCTGTTTTGACTACTGTGGCTGTATAATGTGTTCTAAAATCAGGTAGAGTGAGGCCTTCCACTTTGTTCTTCTTTTTTCAGTAATGCTTTACTTATCCAGGGCTTCTTTCGCTTCCATATGAAGCTGGTGATTTGTTTCTCCATTACATTAAAAAATGTCGTTGGAATTTGGATCGGAAGTGCATTGTATATATAGATGGCTTTTGGTAGAATAGATATTTTTACTATGTTAAGTCTTCCTATCCATGAGCAAGGTATGTTTTTCCACTTATGTAGGTCTCTTTTAGTTTCTTGCAGTAGTACTTTGTAGTTTTCTTTGTATAGGTCTTTTACGTCTTTAGTAAGATTTATTCCTAAGTATTTTATCTTCTTGGGGGCTACCGTGAATGGTATTGATTTGGTGATTTCCTCTTCGATGTTCTTTTTGTTGATGTAGAGGAATCCAAGTGATTTTTGTTTGTTTATCTTGTAACCTGAAACTCTGCTGAACTCTTCTACTAGTTTCAGCAATTTTCTTGAGGACTCCTTAGGGTTTTCTGTGTATAAGATCATGTTGCCTACAAATAGAGATAATTTTACTTCTTCCTTGCCAATCTGGATGCCTTTATTTCTTTGTCTAGCCTAATTCTGTGGCTAGGACCTCCAGCACAATGTTGAATAAGAGCAGTGATAAAGGGCATCCTTGTCTGGTTCACGTTCTCAAGGGAAATGCTTTCAGGCTCTCTCCATTTAGGATGATGTTGGCTGTTGGCTTTGTATAAATGCCCTTTATTATGTTGAGGAATTTTCCTTCTATTCCTATTTTGTGTAGAGTTTTTTTTTTATCATGAATGGGTGTTGGACTTTGTCAAATGCCTTTTCTGCATCAATTGATAAGATCATGTGGTTTTTGTCTTTTATTTTATTTATATGGTAGATTACATTAATTGTTTTTCTAATATTGAACCAACCTTGCATACCTGGTATAAATCCCACTTGGTCGTGGTGGATTATTTTTTGATATGTTGTTGAATTCTATTGGCTAGAATTTTGTTGAGGATTTTTGAATCTACATTCATGAGAGATATAGGTCTGTAATTTTCTTTTTTTTTTTGTGGTGTCTTTACCTGGTTTTGGTATCAGGTAAATGCTGGCTTCATAGAACAAGTTAGGTAGTATTCCACCATTTTCTATGCTTTGAAACACCTTTGGTAGTAGTGGTGTTAACTCTTCTCTGAAAGTTTGGTAGAACTCTGAGGTGAAGTTGTCCGAGCCAGGGTTTTTGTTGTTGTTGTTGCTGGGAGTTTTTTGATTACCTTTTCAATCTCTTCTTTTGTTACAGACCTATTTAGTTGTTCTACGTCTGTTTGTGTTAGTTTAGGTAGGTAGTGTGTTTCTAGGAATTCATCCATTTCTTCCAGGTGTTCAAATTTGTTAGAGTACAATTTTTCATAGTAATCTGATATGATTCTTTTAATTTCAGTTGGTTCTGTTGTGATATGGCCCATCTCACTTCTTATTTGGGTTATTTGTTTCCTTTCCTGTATTTCTTTGGTCAGTCTGGGCAAAGGTTTATTAATTTTGTTAATTTTTTCAAAGAACCAGCTTTTGGCTTTGTTAATTCTTTCAATTGTTTTTCTGTTCTCTAATTCATTTAATTCTGCTCTAATTTTGTTATTTGTTTTCTTTTGGTGACTGACAGATTCTTTTGTTGCTTGCTTTCTATTTGTTCAAGTTGTAGGGCCAGTTCTCTAATTTTGGCTCTTTCTTCTTTATGTATGTGTGCATTTATCGATATAAATTGGCCTCTGAGCACTGCTTTTGCTGTGTCCCAGAGGTTTTGAAAGGAAGTGTTTTCATTCTTGTTGCATTCTATGAATTTCTTTATTCCCTCCTTAATGTCTTCTATAACCCTGTTTTTTTGATCAGGATATTGTTCAGTTTCCAAGTATTTGATTTCTGTTCCTTGATTTTTCTGTTATTGATTTCTACTTTTATGGCCTTATGGTCGGAGAAGATGCTTTGTAATAATTTTGATGTTTTAAATTCTGCAAAGTTTTGTTTTATGGCCTAATATGTGATCTATTCCAGAGAATGTTCCATGTGCACTAGAAAAAAAAGTACACTTTGCAGCTGTTGGGTGGAGTGTTCTGTATAAGTCTATGAGGTCAAGTTGGTTGACTGTAGCAATTAGATCTTCCGTGTCTCTATTGAGCTTCTTACTGGAAGTCCTATCCTTTTCTGAAAGTAGTGTGTTGAAGTCTCCTAGTAAAATTGTGGAGGTGTCTACCTCACTTTTCAATTCTGTTAACATTTGTTTTATGTATCTTGCGGCCCTGTCATTGGGTGCATAAATAGTTAATATGGTTATATCTTCCTGGTAAATTGTCCCTTTGATCATTATGTAGTGTCCTTCTTTATCCTTTGTGGTGGATTTAACATTGAAGTCTATTTTGTCAGAAATTAATATTGCTACTCCTGCTCTTTTTTGATTGTTGTTTGCTTGATATATATTTTTTTCTCCTTTGAATTTTAGTTTGTTTGTGTCTATAAGTCTAAGGTGTGTCTCTTGTTGGCAGCACATAGATGGATCGTGTTTTTTTATCCAGTTTGAGACTCTCTGTCTCTTTATTGGTGCATTTAGTCCATTTACATTCAGCGTCTAATTATAGACAAGTATGAGTTTAGTGCTGTCTTTTTGATGTCTTTTTTTGTGTGTTGTTGACTATTTCATTTTTCCACTTACTTTTTTGTGCTGAGAAGTTTTTCTTTGTAAATTGTGTGTTCCTCATTTTCATAGTAGTTGAATTTATTTTTGCTGAGTCATTATGTTTTTCTTGGTTTTTATTTGGAAGTATGGAATTGTCAGACCTCTTTGTGGTTACCTTAATATTTACCCCTATTTTTCTAAGTAAAAACCTAACTTGTATTGTCCTGTATCGCCTTGTTTTCCTCTCCTTATGGAAGATCTATGCCTCCTGTATTTAGTCCCTCTTTTTTGATTATTGTAATCTTTTACATAATGGCTTCAATGATTCCCTGTTTTGAGCATTTTTTCTTTCTAAAATCAATCTTATTTTGTTTTTGTGATTTCCCTATTTGAGTTGATATCAGGATGTTCTGTTCTGTTACCTTGTGTTGTGTTGGTATCTGATATTATTGATTTTCTGACCAAAGAATTTCCTTTAGTAATTCTTGTAGCTTTGGTTTGGTTTTTGCAAATTCTCTAAGCTTGTGTTTATCTATAAATGTTTTAATTTCACCTTCATATTTGAGAGAGAGTTTTGCTGGATAAATGATTCTTGGCTGGCAGTTTTTCTCCTTCAGTGTTCCATATTCCATTGCCTTCTTGCCTGCAGGGTTTCTGCTGAGTAGTATGAACTGATTAATTCTCCTTTGTAGGTGACTTTTCTTTTATCTCTGGCTGCTTTTAAAATTTTCTTCTCATATTTGGTTTTGGTAAGTTTGATGATAATATGCCTGGGTGATTTTCTTTTTGGATCAATCTTGTATGGGGTTCAGTGAGCGTCTTGGATAGATATCCTTTCATCTTTCACGATGCCAGGGAAGTTTTCTGCCAACAGATCTTCAACTGTTCTCTCTGTATTTTCTGTTATCTCTCCCTGTCTGGAACTCCAGTCACACACAAGTTATTCTTCTTGATAGAGTCCCACATGATTCTTAGGGTTTCTTCATTTTTTTTAATTCATTTACCTGATTTTTCTTTTATTTTCACAACTCTGTTGGTGTCAGTTGCCTTGTCCTCCAACTCCCCCACTCTGCATTCCAATTCCTTGATTCTGCTCCTTTGACTTCCTATTGAGTTGTCCAATTCTGTAATTTTACTGTTACTCTTTTGGATTTCTGAATGCTGTCTCTCTATGGATTCTTGCAGCTTATTAATTTTTCCACTATGTTCTTGAACAATCTTTTTGATTTCTTCCACTGCTTTATCAGTGTGTTCCTTGGCTTTTTTTGTTGATTGTCTTATTTCATTTCTGAGGTCATCCCTGATGTCTTGAAGCATTCTGTATATTAGTTTTTTATATTCTGCATCTGGCAATTCCAGGATTGTATCTTCATTTGGGAAAGATTTTGATTCTTTAATTTGGGGATTTGTAGAAGCAATCATGGTCTGCTTCTTTATGTGATTTGATATTGACTGTTGTCTCCGAGCCATCTAAAGATATTTTAATGATTTATTTTATATTTGCTCACTGAGTCTTCTTGTTTTGTTTTGTTTCAATATACCCAGAAGGGCTACTAGATCGCACTGTCTTGATTGTTGTAGCCTTTGAATCACTTATGTCCTATTACCAGCTGGTTTGAGCTGTTACTAGATATATAAGCCTAAGAGTCTATTCACTCTTCTTGAATAGAATCTGCTTAAGTGTTCTGATTTTGGGTCACCAACTGTGTGATGTAGACTGTCACCTAGTAACTTAGAGGAGTAGTGGTGACAGTTGTGTGCACCAGATTCTAGTAGTGGCAGGGATCACACTCCAAGGAGGGTAGGATGCTGACAGCCTTCCCCCATGTGCCAGTAAGGTAAGAGTGTCTCTATTCCTAGAGCACTTTGGTGGGTGGGCTCTGCAGCTGTACCTTAGTCACCCAATGCTTGTACCTCTAAAGATTGGTAGGTGTCACTATCCTCAGACCCCTTTAGCAGGTGGCTAGGTGGTTTGGGTGGAGCTTCATCCCTTTTTGTTCCCTGTAGGGATGAAAGCCAAAGACTGTGGATCTCATATGCTTGGCTGGAGCTGGTTCTGTATTTTTATTCCAGTTTAGGGAAGTCAGGGAAGGGTTTTTTCCCCCTGGGTTGTTAGTTGCTGCATCTCTCAGGCCAGGAGAATGGGTTAGAGGAAAAAACAAAACCCTGCAAAGCGCTTCACTCCCTGGCCCAGGAAATTCCAATGTTAACAATGTCGCCTGGGGCAGGGAGGGGAGGGATCAGATAGATAGGAGAGAGTAGCGCGGCAATATAGACAGGCAAGTAGCCCGTGTGCACTGGCTGGGTCGAGATTGCCCCTGAGGGTCAGGCCTGCGACTCGTGCTTGCATCATCTCAGGAAGCCGTGATCAGCTCCTCTGCTCCTAGTCCAAATCCCAGCACCAAGGTTTTCTGGCTAGGATGCTGCACTCCAGGCTCCAAATTCAGTGGCTGCTTCCTGGTGATTTCTCCTCCTGTCAGCCGCATCTTTGTGCAGCCTGCGTGCTCTGGCTGGGTTTCCCCCAAGGTTACTTCAGGGGGCTAGGGCTGCACCCATGCTTATGCCGTCTCAGGGAGCCGTGCTCAGCTCCTCTGCACTTAATCCAAAGCCCGGCGCCAAGGTTTTCTGACGGGGACGCTGGCTCCAGGCTCCTAAAACTGTTGCTGCTTCCCCGTGGTTGCTTGTTCTCTTGTCAGCCACGTCAGTGTGCAGCCTGCTTGCACTGGCTGAGTCTGTACCGAGGTTACTCCAGGGGGTTATGGGTTAGGGCTGTGTCCCGTCCTTGCCCTGTCTCAGTAAGCCGCAGTCAGCCCCATCTCTCTGGCACCAGGGAACCATGAGGGCTCAAGGCTGTGGCTCAGGACACCGGTTCCAGAAGCGGTCACTGCTTCAGGGTGCGGCTTTTCACTCCTCTGTCACTCAGGTCAACTCTTTAGTTCTGTGTTTGATGGTCAGGGTTCGTAGATTATCATGTATGTGATCGATTCACTTGTTTTTCTGAGTCTTTGTTGCAAGAGGGATCTGTGGTAGCTTCTAAACCTAGTCAGCCATCTTGGCCCCGCCTCCTTTTTTTTTTTTTTTTTAATGTTTTGATATTGTTTGCTGTCCCCAGGACATTCAGGAATTATTTTCTTCATGTATTAATTGTAGGTCTTTTTGTTTCATCTTGCTTTTTTGTTTTATTTGGTTATGTCTGGGCAGGCAGATACCTTTATTTTGTCTTTCAACTTTAGATCTATAACTTTCCTGGGATTGTATTTTGTATTTAGTGTGAACTAAGGGTCGAATCTCATTTTTTCCATATGAATATACAACTGACTCAGTACCATTTATTGAAAAGACATTATTTGCCCCTCTGACCTGCAAGATCACCTTTGATATAAATCAAGCATTCATATATGTATAGATCTGTTTGTGGACAATCTATTTTACTGATGTATTTTTTCTAATCTTGTATCAAAATCATACGGTCTTAATTACTGTAGCTTATAAAAAGTCTTGATATCTAGCAGAGTGAGTGTTTCTGCTTTGTTCTTCTTCATGAGTAGATTGGTTATTCTTGGTCCTTTCCAATTCCATATATATTGTAGAATCATCTTGTCTTTTTCCATAAAAATGCTTACTAGGATTTTAAGATTGAACTGAATTTCTAGATAAATTTGGAGAGAGTTGACATCGTTACCATGTTGAGTCTTCTATTCCATGAGCATGGGATATCTATCTATTTAGATCTTCCTTAATTTTTCCCAATGATATAAAACTTTTTCATTACATTTATTTCATTAGATTTAGTCCTAGGTATTTGGCTTTTGTAATGCTAAATAAATGGTATTTGCATTTTTTAAACAGAATTTTGTGTTTAATTGTTTTCTTTAAGTGCTCCTTTTTTAAAACTACATAAATACTGTAGTATTTTACTACTTCTCAATTTTTGCCAATCTTACAGGTGAAAATGGTATCTAATTTTACTTCAAAATATTGAAAGCATTTTTTTCATATGCTTATTGGCCATTTGCATATATTCCTTTGAAAATCCTTTTTTATATCCTTTGTCTATTTTTGTACTATTTCTAATCTTATCAGTTTGTGGGAGTTCTTAATATAATTCATATATATGTACAATTCTTCATATATTTCCACATGTGTTGCAAATACTTTCTCCAAGTCAATTTTTCTTTTTAAAATGTTATTTGGGTATCATTTTTCATATTTAAATTTTATTTTTTACAAGGGAAAATGTCCATTTTTTTCCATTATGATTCTGGATTTTTCTGTTTCGTTTAAGGTCTTTTCCACTTCAAGCTTATATAAATGTTTTCCTAAAATTGCTTCTATTATTTTATATTTAGATTGTTAACTTATCTATAATTCTTTTGTACATGTTATGATGAAGGGGTCTAACCTGTGTTTCTCCAGATGCCAATTCTGTCAGCATAATTTACTGATTAAACCATCCATTCCCACCTTGTCAAATGTTAAGATTTATATCTACTTGAATCAGTTTTGGACTGTTTCATTGATCTATTTATCTATTTTTGTGACAAGTCTATATTTTTATTACATTAAATTTGAAGTAAATTGTAATATATAGTAAGTCAAGAAGGAACCCTGGTGGCACAGTGGTTAAGCACTTGGCTTCCAACCAAAAGGTTGGAGGCTACAAGCCTCCAGCTGCTTCGTGAGGAAAGATGTGACAGTCTGCTTCCGTAAATATTTACCACTTTGGAAACTCTATAGGATAGTTCTCTCAAGTTATCATCTTTTCATCCTCTGTAAAAATTTACTCAACTATTCTCAGCCATTCCTGCAAAGATTTTCAAAATCATTATACCCAATTTTAAAAAACTCCAAACTGGAATTCTAGTTGGAATTGCATTAAAAAACATATAAATTAATTTGGAAAGAGTAGATATTTTTATACTACTACGTCACTTCATCCAAGAAACTTGACTATCCATTTAGGTTTTTTTTTTTCTTCTTTTCATATTTTAATAAAATTTTAAAGTTTTACTTATTTAGGTCTTTTACTTTTCTTGTGAATTTTATTTCTATGTATTTTATAGTTTTAGTCTTTATTAAAATGGAATTTCTCTTCCACCATTAAGATTTCTGCTTATTAAAATTAAAACAATTAATTTTTGCATATGAATTTTGTATCCAGTTATCTTATAAAATTCCTTTAATAATAATAATAATAATTTCTACTGATTATGATGAATTAACAATGTCCTAGGCACTCTTCCAGGTGTTTTACATGTATTAACTCATTTAATATTTACAATGTTACTATAAGGCAGATACTATTATATCATTTCTTTACGTGAAGAACCTGACACCTAAGGTAGAGTTTCTTGATCTTCCTAGGAAAGCAATCCTCTAATATTAAAACTGAAAAAACAACATGGTGCTATAGACAGAAGCACCATGTCATCCCTCTAAAGGAAAGACCTGAAAAATTAAGTAAAACAGATACAAATGCCAATCCTGGAGCCCTATGCATCAAGTGAAGGGATAAAAAACTCGATCAAGCACCAATGGAATAAGAAATTGACAGGGAACAGAGAATAAGGAGAGCTATGGAGTAGCAGTCCCCTACCAGCTAATGAGGCATGGATTCGCCATCTTGGACCAAGTGGCCAAGAATGGTGACAGGGAGTACAGGAAGGCAACTTCACAGAGCTCCCAACAGGAGAGAGAACATCTGATAACCAGGGATACACATTTTCCCCACCCACCACTTCTTCCTTCTGTGCAGCCCCTGCTGTTTTCCAATGGGCCATGGTCGCTCACCCAGAGAGACACCAGCTCACTGCTGCTTGGGTCTGCTCCACCCCCACCAGCCTGCTCTTTCAGCACCATTTTTTTGTTATTGTTCCCTCCCCCCCCCATTTTTATCTGTCTCTCCCTTCCTTTCTTTCCTTTCTCTAGCCCACCTAGCCCTGTGTGCCATCCCTGCCCCTTCTTGATGGGCTGTGACACACAGCTTGGCTAGAGAGCTGCTGGCATATGGTCTCCCTGGGTCCACCTCACCCCACCTGCAGGCTCCCTCAGCACCATTTTCTTCTTTTTTTTCAGTTTCTTCTCTCTCCCTTCCTTTCCTTTCTTCTGTCCAGCTAGACCCATCTGCCTCCCTGCCCTTTCTCAATCGGCTGTGCCACACCTCTCAGCTAGAGGACCACTGGCACACAGCCTCCCAGAGTCCTTTGGCACCTCCTTTGGAAGGCTCTGTCAGCATCACTTTTCTTGCTTTCTTTCTTTCTCTCTCCCTTCCTTCTTTTCCTTTCTCCAGCCCAGTTAGCACCATGTGTCATCCCTACCCCTTCTTGACAGGCTGTGCCACACTGCTCAGCTAGAAAGTCATCAGTACTCAGCCTCCCCAGTTCTGTACCACCCCACTGACAGGCTCCCTCAAAGCCATATTTTTTCTTTCTTGGTTTCTTCTCTCTTGCTCCCTTCCTTTCCTTTATTCTGTCCAGCTAGCACCATGTGTCATCCCTACCCTTTCTTGATGGGCTGTGCCATACTTCTTGGCTATAGAGCCACCAGCACACAGCCTTCCTGGATCCATGTCGCCCCTACTGGGAAGCTCCGTCAGTGCCAATTTTGTTTGTTTTTTATTTTTATTTTTGTTGCTATTGTTGTTTCTTCTCTTTCTTTTCCTTTCCTTTCTCCCACCCACCTAGCCCCGTGTGCCACACCCCCCTTCTTGAAGGGCTGTGCTGTACCTCTCAGCTAGACAGCCTCTAGCACATGGCCTCACCGGGGTTGCACCGCCTCCACAGGCCAGCTCCATCAGAGCCTTATTTTTTTTTTTTAATTTTTCTTTACCTTTCCCCTTCTCCCTTCCGTCTAGGCCCTATGCTGCCTCCAGCCCTTTCTGATGGGCCATGCAGCACTGCCTGGCAAAAGAGACATCAGCTTGCAGCCAATTCTGTCCCACCTTCAATGGCCAGCTCCCCCAGCATCATATTTTTGTTGTTATTGTTTTTTGTTTCATTTGTTTGATTTTCGTTTTTTCTTCTCTCTCTTTCTTTTCTTTCCTTTTGTTCTTCCTGCTCACCTAGCCCAGTGCACTGCCCATGCTGCTTCTCAAAAGGCCAAATTGAGGGCTCAGCTACAGACTTACTGGCACAGGACATTGCTGCATCTGCTCGCCCCCACTCACTGAATCCTACTGCACTCATTTTACTTTTTTTGCTTCTGTTTCTCTCTCTTCTTTCTGTCACCTACTTAGCTCCATACATCACATACTATCCCTTCTCTCCTGTCTATCTGCACTGCACACCAAGCACCACACCCCCAAGCAGCATGGCTTGGGCCACTGGACCCCACCCTGCACTGCCCCCTGGCCCTGCACTGACAGCCCCAGTATGTTCCACAAACAAACCAGCCCTGCCCCTCCCCCCTGCTGGACCAGTCTTGCTGCCTCATAGCTGAGCAGCCAGCCCTACTTACCTGAACAAGGTAGTGAGAATCATCATGCCCACAGACAAGCAAGCAACAAAGCACACCCAACTTGACCCCCCAGATATAACCAAATAAAACAAAAAAGCTGGATGAAACAAGCAAATCTATATTCAATTAGTGAAGAAAATAGCTCCTGAATGTTCTGAAGACAGCAGAAAATGTCAAAACATATGAAAAAAAAGGACAGAATGGTTCCAGAAAGTGTCCAGAATAAAATGCCCGATGCCCTTCTGGCGGAAGAAAAGGCACTGGAACTACCTGATAGGGAATTCAAAACTCTAATATTCAGGGCTCTTCAAGAGATGAAGGAAAATGCAGACAAAAATAAGGAAAAAATAGACGTAATCATGGAAAAGACAGACAAAACAAAGGAAGAATTCAGGAAAATAATACAGGAACAAAATGTCAAAAAAAAAAAAAAAAACCCAAACAACTAAAAATCATAAAAAAGAGCAATTAGAAATCCAAAAGATAAAGAAGATTTCAGAAATGGATAGTGCCATACAAGGTTTTAGGAGCAAATCTGAAACAATGGAAGACAGAATCAGCAAAATTGAAGGCAAATCCTTGGCTATCACTTTGAGGAAAAATCAGGGAAAAGAACAATGGAAAATGAAGAAACTCTGAGAACGATGTGGGATACAATTAAAAGCAAAAACTTGCTTGTGACTGGAGTTCCAGAACAGGGGGAGACAAAGAAAACACAGAGAGGATCATTGAAGATTTGCTTAAAGAAAATGTCCCTAATATCATGAAGGATGAAAAGCTGACCATCCAAGAAGTTCTAGAGGTCAGGAGAGCAGTCATTACCTTGGAGAGGAAGTATGACTGGGAGGGAGCCAGAGAGGAGCATCTGAGTGCTGGTACTATTCATTGTTTTGGGTGGTAATTAAATGAAATGCATTTACTTCATGAAAATTCTTTGAACTTACACTTATGATTTGTGTACTTTTCTGTGTGTATGTTGTCTGCTTCACTAAACAATATTATTAAAGGAAAAAAGATAGAAAAAATAATTAAGTGACTTTTTGAGATGCAAGTTAGAACAAGGTAAAAACTATATATATATCTATAACCCATAGGGAAGATTTTTTTAAGCTTCTCTATTATCAAGCAGTGTTTATTAAACTTTTACCTCACTTGTAGAGCTGCTCCTGAACTTCCTTTAAGCTTCAACTTGACTGTCTGCTCCTGACCCTTCTTAGCTGCTGTCAGATTGTACAGTCCAAGGGCCCATGGAATGCTGCTCCTGGGCACAGCAGAGGATGTGAGAAGCAGCACTATGATTTGTGTGAAATACAGAGATAGTAGCAGCAAGGGCTGGTGGGTCTGCTCCTTGGCAAGTCCCTAAAGCCCCACATTTGGCGAGGCATTGACTCATAGAGGGAGCCCTGGGACAAAATGGTTAATAATGAGGCATCACTGGGAAGCCTTGTTGGCCTTTTCCCACAATCCATCCATCAGCCCCCTTGTGCTGCCCAGCCTCTGGAGAAATAATGGTGTTACCTCTTTCTGTCTGAGTTACCTTAGTGGGGGCCACTCCACCTATTTGAGATTTCTTCTTCTATAGATAAAGGATAGTATTACCTCTCAATGTGTACCAAACCAGCTGACATAGAGTTGATTCCAACTCACAGTGACCCCACAAGTGTCAGAGTGGAACTGTCCTCTAGGGTTTTCAGTGGCTGATTTTTCAGCAGTAGATTGCCAGCCATCTTTTCTAAGGCACCTCTGGGTGGACCCAAACTGCCAATCTTTCAGTTAAGAGCTGAACACTTTAACCATTTGCACTACCCAAGAACCTCAATGTGGAAGTGAGGTCTAAATGAAACTTTTTTTTTTTTTTCCTTAACAGGTCTAATACACTCCTATCCCAGGGCCTTGGCATTTGCTGCTCTGGAAACCTCTTTGACAAAGGATATTGGTGATGGTTGCACAACATGATGCAAAAGGATAAGTGCTTGACTACTAACCAAACAACTGGCAGTTCAAATCCACCCAGAGTCACCTCGGAAAAAAAGCCTGCTTCCAAAAAGTCACAGCCTTGAAAACTCAATGGAAACCAGTTCTACTTACTCTGCAACAATTGGGGTTGCCATGAGTCAGAATTGACTTGACAGGAACTGGTTTAGTTTGATTTTATGCATGTAGCAGAGAGAGAGAAAAGTGAGACTGTGCAGAGTTAAAAGGGGACATGAAAGTTGATTGTAGAACTTACAGTGAGAGAAAAGCAGGGGTGGAGAGAAGAAAGGAGCTGGGGAGAAAGGAAGAGACATATTTGGGAATTGCTCTGTACCAGAAACTATAGTCTTATTGAGTTCTCATAACAACCCCATGAGGTGGGCATTGTTATTATTATTAGTGTTATTTCCTCTTTACAGGTGAGCACAGTGAGGCCCCAAATGCAGAGTTGGGCTTTATTATTTCGTGTATCTGGAACTCAGAACCCACATAGGTAAACTCTGCCTATAGCAATGATTGAACATGCTTTGGCACCTGTCTCACCTCCCCAGCAATGCCCTCCTACAAGGAAGAAGAGGAAGATGAGGCTTCTGGTTTTTTTTTTTTTTTTTTTGGTAGTTCTTTTAAAAAATGCCAAGTCCAATTCTGTTCTTCTTCTTGTTGCTATTGTTGTTTTAGTGAATGGGTAATGTTCACTGAAGAAAAATCAATAGATATAAATAAGCAAAGAGAAGAAAATTCTAGAATAAGCAAAATTATCTGTAGTGACAGAAAGCAGATCAGGGGTTGCTCGAGGGGAAGGGAGATGAAAATGTTCCATATCTTGATTTCTGTTGTCATTATACTTGTATGTAGTTTATCAAAACTCAATAACCTAAAAAAAAAAAAAACCCTGCTGCCGTCGAGCTGATTCCTACTCATAGCGACCCTACAGGACAGGGTAGAACTGCCCCATAGAGTTTCCAAGGAGTGCCTGGTGGATTCGAACCGCTCACCTATTGGTTAGCAGCCGTAGCACTTAACAGCTACACCACCAGGGTTTCCCTTATTAACCTGGGGAATGGAAAATTTGACAAAGGATATTGGTGATGGTTGCGCAACATGACTGATGTCACTGATCTCACTGAATTGCATACATGAAAAATGTTGAATCAACAAATGTTGTTTTATCTATATTTTTACAACAATAAGCTTAAAAAAAAAAAACCTCTTTGACCTGTACATTTAAAACAGGTAAATTTTATTGTATGTAAATTATACCTCAATAAAGTTGATCTAAAAAAAATTCAGTAATCCCACCACTCAGAAATAGCCACTATTACCATTTTGGTGTTTTTATATTGTCAGGACTTTTTCTATGGAAATATATATATATGTATATATATAAAACAAAAACTGTATCGTACTGCCCACTTCTTTCTTAATAAAATATCATGAAAACCTTTCCATGTCAACAGCATTTTTATGGGGCTAGAATACACCATTATGTAAACGTAACATGATTTACTCAACCCATTCTTTCTGCTGAAAAATCAAGATTTTCTAATTTTTCACTATTATAAACATCTCCATGAGTATCCTTGAAATGAAGTATTTAAGCACATCCTTAATTACTGCCATAGAATAAATTTCTACTACTAAAAAGTGTTCACATTTTTAAAGGAATTTGAATATCTTTTAACATTGCCCTCCCTAAAATCTATACCATTTTATATATACATCGGCATGTCTGACAGTGCTTCCGAGGACATCTTTGGTCTTGACAGTAGACTCACTGGCATTGTGGCTCTCCATGGAAAAAAGACACCAGGTAAATCTCACCATTTCAAATTTTTGAAGATCCTTCACTTTTGGAGTCATCGAAATCCTAGGGTCAGTAGGTATACTGACCCTAACATTACTGAATTACAGGTCCATAAGGTTCAGGTGCCTAAGAGCACAGGCTCAGTTAGGAGCACACCCAGGACCCAAATTCAGGGCTGAAATTGCCACGTGACTTGTTAAAGGAGCACTGAGTCAAGGGGCCAGGAAAGAACTCACATCACTCCAGGTTCAGATGCTCTAATCCCTATGGCCACTTAATCTCTTTGGACCAAGCCTTGCTCCAGAGCAGGCCTGCAGGGAACCCAGGGGTCCCAGAGATTGCACATACTGTTGCGGTTATCAGGATGACTTTGGAGTTGGTTCCACCTTACACCAATACTTGGTTCAGCTGCATATGGATGGTTATTTCACCATTCTAAAGCTCATTTTCCGTAAGAGAGAAATAGAGTTAATAATCTTACCTATCTCGTAGAGTTTTATGAAGACGACATAGATAATGCAACCAAATTCATCAGCACCATGCCTGGCCCTAAGGAGGTGCTTGATACTTGTTAAAGATTACTAACGTTTTTGTCTGCTGTTCCCCTCATACTTGGCTTCAGGGAGCAGAGGCCTAAGAGCAACAACTTTTGTCCTGGCATCCGCAACGGAGTCTCTGCCAGCAGCCAGCCACCATGTTCCTTTGGGATCTGCCTAATGCTACTGATGAACTAGGGACATGAAACCCCATTCCTAGGAGAGGCCTACCTACCTCTCATGCCCCCAGGACCACGCCTGACAAATATAGCAGAAATTACAGGCATCTGATTTAAGGCTACATGTGTACACTTCGCCAGAGCCAAGCCCCAAACCCGAGTTCTGCTGCTGCATCAAAGGACCATCTCTCTTCCAGGCTCCAGGCCCAGAGTAAGCAGCAATTTGGGAGGCAACCCCCTCTTATTTTTAGCCTTAAAATCCCAAAAGCCAACATACCAGCGCTCACCCAAGCGTCTCTCACAGGCTGTTGTTTGATTTGGGTTGAGAAAATGACAGGCTGGGTTCTGCACCAAAAAGAGAAGAAAAAAAAGGAGTTTTATTTTCCCTCCATTGCTATCCCCCATCCCTCTCAACTCCTCCCCTAGTCCTGGGTGGACCCTGCCTGGGTAATCGTGCTCTGCTATATTTAAAAACCACAGATGTGTTTCGTGGAGACTTAATTTCGGAATTGCAGGCGGCGACTCCTGAGGACAAGGGGAAAGCCGGTGCCGCGCCCGCCTGCTCGCCCTTCCCGCCTGCCGCCCGGAGCTCCGAAGAACTGCAGAATCCAGGTCAGGACGCGCCGCCGTCTCGGAGCTGCCGCCGGCCACGAAGTGCCGGCTGCCAGGCTCCAGTGAGTGGGTGGGTGGCCACAGGCTAGGTGTTCTGTCTGAATTCGCTCGTGGGGGGCTCTCCGTTCGCAAGGGCAGGCTCGGCTTCCCCGCGGCGGGTCGGGAAGCTATCTGAAAATCCCCCTCGGCGCCGGAGGATAAATATGCGCGGCTTGTCATTCCGTGCAGCGCTGTCGCCCAGCTGATAGGGTGACGTGCGATTTGGAGGCTTGGAGATTGGCTTTTTGATTTGGCTTTCTCCTGCAGCTTAATGGGCAAAGCTCTCGGCTCGCCCAGAAACCAGCCCCTCCGCGCGTCCCCTTCGCGCGCTGCGAAGCCCAGACGTCTCTCGCGGTGACGGCGCGCGAGGCGGAGAGCCCGCACGCTCCCAGCCCCGGGAAAGCCCCGGCGCAGCGGCTGCAAGCCGGGGTCCCTCAGAGCCACCGGGGCGCGCCGGGCTCCTAGCTTTGCTCCTCCTTCCGGGAGGGATCCCCCCGCTGCCCGTGGCCGGGACTCCCGTCCTCTCCCGGCGTCTTCTGAGCCAGAGCCCCGGGGCGAGGTTTCCTAGGGGTCGGTGGTGGGGTTTTCCTTATTCCTTCAAGCGGCGCGGAGGTAGCCCTCCCCAGGCCCCCTCGCCCTGGACCTAGTCCCCCTCAAGCCGGGATCTCGCGCTCCAGATGCGCTGCCCCGCAGCTCCCTGACTGCTGCGAGCCAGCGAGCCCCAGCGGGCGGGCGGCGGCGGCGGCCTGACATGCCCCGGACGCGGCTCCGGCCGGCGGGCAGCCCGCGGGGGCGATGAGCCGCTGCGGCCGGTGAGGAGGCCCGGCGGCGGGGCATCGCGCACCTTACTCCCCTCGCTTCCCACTCAGCTTGGAAGGCCGAGAGGAAACGGTGAGTAAGGGGGTGAGTCTCCTGCCCTGCCCCCTCAGCCAGCTGCTGAGGCAGGGGAGGCAGAGGGTGGGGGGCTTGGGATGACCCCCGGAGGGTCCCTGGTTGTGAATAATGATATTAAGTTATTTCTCAATATCATTCCAATGAGCTGCCTTCCTGTGGGCTTAGTGCCAGAAAAAGTGGGGGGAGGGTGCCCCAGAAAGTGTATATCGTGTATGCAGTGCTGGGGGCGGGGGGGGGGGTGGTGTCTGGTAGTGTGTCTATGGGAGGGTGCAGGGGGGTGCCTGGGAATATGTGTGCAGTCGGGTTGTGGGGTTGTTGGCTTAGTGACGGGTGCGCATTGAGAGGGCTGAATGCTGTGGTGCGTGGATGCATGTGTGCATGTGTGTGCTGGCGGTGCCAGGGTGTGTTGTGCTCCTGGGCTGTAAGTGCCTGCCGGGTTTGGGGGGCTCTGAGGAGGGCGCGTTCCACACTCGGCGCGCGTCCGCATGCACACACGCACGCGCGCACCCCAACCTCTGGACTCGGACGCCGCGCGGGTCGGGAGCTGCAGCCTCAGCGCAGCGGCCGCCGGCGGGCCAAGGGGCGGGGAGAAGGAGGGTTCTGGAGTCCTGCGCTCTCCAGACCGCGGTGGTCTGGGCGGTCCCAGGCCGGGTGCTGAGAAGCGAAGTACTGTATACAACTCAGCACCCCCCCACCCCGCTCCGCCACCACCACTGTCAGACACAAACACACACAGAGCCACACACACACACACACACACGCACATAGACACAAAGACACACACACACACACACGCACACACACAGCCACAGGCCCTCCTTCAGAGGCTAGCGCTCCTCCTGCAGGCCGCCCTGCCTGACCTGCCTAGAGGACCCGAGCTATCCGGGCAGGTGAAGAAAGCGGTTTGCTCCGGGAGTGGAAAAAGCAGTTTTTTTGCCTTTATACCTAGTGTTTTATTTTTAAACGGGGGGTGGTGGTGATGGTGGTTAAATAGAACAAACGCTGGTAATGCAGTGCCATAAATTTATCCGCTCGCTGCCCATCTTCCCCCTCCCTAGGAAACACACACACACACACACACACACACACACACACACACACACACACTGTCTTCTGGAGAATTAAACAAAAAACAAAAAAAACCCTAAACGGTTGATGGTTCGGTCTCTAGCTCAGAAGCATTGGAATTGACGGGACGCAATTTCTCGGAAACGCAGACTGCAGCTGGAAGCAAGATGCGGAGCTCCTGGGTGGTCAAGAAACACCCGAAGCGGAGGGGGTTGTGGGTACGTGATACAAATACATCCGGCCTTCTGGTGGGGCACCAAGAGGGAAGTCTCAGGGCCTCTGGCAGCCGGGTGACTTGCAGCCGCTTGTGATTAATCTTCCACAGCTGTTGTGCCCCATCCACTTGAGCTGAGCTCTTGTTTATCTCGGTTTTCAAATATAGCTGCTGCGCCATGCTCTTCCTGAAATAGAGGAATCAGTTCACCGTGTATGCCAGCTTGCCCTCCGGCTGGCGCTTCTTTTTGTCAGCTTCACTGAATCCAAGTTTGAGAGGAAACTGCCCCTTCATGCCTTGCGGTTCTCCAAATGAGCATGGTTAACAGTCAGAGCTCAGGGTGACTAGGGACCAGACCATCACCTCTGACCTCTCATAATAGGTGGAGCTGTCCCAATCCATACATAGTTCCCATCAGCAGTACCCCCCCCCCCCACAGGCCCACTCCATAGTTCCTTTTTCTTTAAATAAAATACAGGTATTGGGTTGAGAAGAAATGAATGGAACCTATGGAACTGAACTTGGCTGAAGTGATTCTTTCTTTAACTCAATGAAGATGGGAAGACCATTGTTTATGCAGTTTCCTGAACCTGGAGTGCTTTATTGTTCTTCCCTCACCTCTAAATTTCCACCCCATCCTTGCCTAATCTACTCCTATTCACCCTTTGGCTCTCAGCTCATTTGTTACTTCCTCAGGGAAGCCTTCTGTACCTTCCATGACTAGGCTGGGACTCCTTATCTTATACACCTATCGCCTGAACCTGTCATTCTGAAGTAATTTAAAGATGCAAATTATATTTATTGATGTGATTGGGTAATTAATGCCTGTCATACCTCTAGACAGTGAGTGCCATGAAGGCAGGAAAGGTGGCAGGTGTTTATTCACATAGTGTCCCCAGGTCCTAGCACTTTGCCTGTCATAGATTAGGCACTCAGTAATTACTGGATGAATGTATGCCCTTAGAGGGACAAGTTACGTATCATCCCCTCTCTGCTCTGGCTCCTCTGACCTCTACTTTGGCATCTCTTATGCTGCCCTCTAGCCTCCTGGTCAGAGAAAGAGGAATAGGGTTATCAAACTAACCCTGTACAATTATTCCTTTCCCCTGTGCTGTCCTGGACTGGGGCCTGGAGCTGATCACATGTCCTCTTGCCCCAACCCTGCCTTGTGCCTGTGCAAGGCAGTTCCTTGTACAGTCTCTGGGCACAGTTGTTTGTATTGTCCATGGGTAGTGATTGTGGGCATTGTTCCCCAGCCTGCATGATCCGGTCATTGCCAGAATCTGGACAATGAATTTTGGGAATGTGTCAGACATCTTGGCTTCTCTTCAAGCCACCAAGTTTGGATAGGAGGAGAAGAATCACTCCCCCTTCACTCAAGCCTGGTTGCTTTACCTACAGGTTTAAATATTTGGTGAGGTTCAGAAACATATTGTACCCCAAAAGAGAAAGCAGTCGGTCATTTATTCAACAAGTATTCACCAACAGCCTATTCTGCCAGGCATGTGCTAAGTACAAAGACAAATAAAATAGACATGATGACTTCCCTCATAAACTCTCATTCCAGTAATAAAAAGAACCAAACCTGTTGTCATGGAGTCGATTCTGACTCATAGCATCCTTATAGGACAGAGTAGAACTGCCCCATTTGGTTTTCACGGAGCTTTTGGTGGATTTGAACTGCTGATCTTTTGGTTAGCAGCCAAGCTTTTAATCACTGCACCATCAGGAGTCCCTCATTCCAGTAGGGGTAACCAAATAGTAAGCAGGCAGTTACCATATAAAATGATTCCTGCCAGCGGAAGTTAAGTCCCAGGTGCAATGGCAATGGCAGCATACAGGAAGAATGCCTCCTCATAGGGGTTAAGGAGGACTTTCAAGGCAGCTAAGCCCAGAAAGGAAGGATATAGGTCGGTGAAAGAGAATGAAGCAGGGAGGGAAGAGGTGGGAGAGAAAGTGTTACGAATGAAGAAATCAGTACACAAAGACCTAAAGTGGGTAAGAGTTCTTCTAAGTGGCTGGAGACAGATGAGAAAATGCAGGGGGCGATGAGTTTGGAAAAGCCATAGGATGCAAATCTTGAAGGGCTTGTACTCCATGCTAAGGATTTCCACTTTAACCTGAATTTCCAGTGTAGGGGTCAGGAAGGTTTGAAGTATTGAAGCGTGTGGTCAGATTTGCACTTTATATAGTATGTTGAAACTGGGAGGTGCGGAGAGAGTGGGAGGCAGAGAGTTAGGAGGTTGTTGTAGAAACCTAAGTGTATGATTCTAGCAGCCTGTGAAGGTGGGGCTTCCTCTTTGTGTTTTAGTGTCCAAACCAGAGCTACTTTTCTAGGAAGAAGTTCCCCTGATTTTTCTTTCATGAGATTGAATTATGTTTGCTTGTTCATTTGTGTTTTGAGTATGCACTCTGGGCAAGGGCGCCTTAGAGGAAAGAAAAAGAGGCTCGAGAAGGTGTAGGACACATTTTGTGACCCACGGAGCTTGCAGAGCAAGGCACACTCTCAAAGATCTGAGACAGAGAGATCTCTAGGGGCAGGGGAAGGCCCCAGGAAGGGTTCTGGAAAAGTAAGAAGGATTTAGATCCATAGAAACTATAGAGTAAGGCATCTGGATAGGAAGAATCACTTGTGTATGGAGACTGACTAAAGAATCGAGTGTACTCAGATGCGGTGTACAGAGTCACATCTACTAAGAATAAAGCAGTACTTAATCCTGGCTATAATTTGGAATGAGACAAGTAGCATTTACTGCCTTGATATTTGAAATGACAAATAGGGCTTTCCTGGTTGTGTGCAGGAATGCTAGGTCATGTGGGGACTGGATCCGGAAGTGAGACTGGAAACTATGATCATGCCCTGGCTCCCATGTGATAATTTCCAAATCACTTCGGAGAGAGGACTTCAAAACTGTGCACTGCTGTGTGTGGTCCTTGAGAATGAAGCCAGTGTGAGCTTGGTCAACATTCATCCTTTATACCCTGATCTCTCTGCTTCATTCCTCATTCTTTTCTGACACTAATCTTACAGTAAAAAAAAAAATCCCTCTTCCCCTCCTGCATGGTGCCCAGGAGCCACTCCTGTCCACCTCCAGGAATTTGTCCCACAGGCTCTTTATCTTGTCTGAAGTCTTTCTCCTTCTACACTGACTCCTCTTCCTCCAATTTTAAGTGTGTTCAACAATCCTCTGACTAATTCCTCTTCCCCATCACTCTCTCTCTCTCCTTCTTGCCTTCAATAAATCCTTAAAACTTTAGGCTAACCATCTGTCTGTATTTCCTCATCACTCTTTTAGCCTTTTGTGTTCCCACTATTCCCCTCTGTTTAACTCTCATCAACCAAGGACTTCCCATTCCTCAAGATATAATGATCTCTTCCTCTCTTTTCTCTCACTTCAACCCAGATAACATTGACGATTAGTTTCTTAAAACCTTCCTTTCTTGGCTTCTGTCACACCAACCCTCCAGGGTCCACTAATTCTCTAGATGGTCCCTCTTCCACTTTCCTTCCAAGATTCTCTCCTTCCTCCCTGTTTTCCCTTTCTCCATTATCTCTTAGCAGTCTCCCTCTATGGCTTCTGTTAATATTCCAGTGTGGCTAGTGACATAGTCTGTATCTCTAACTCTCTAAGCCGGGGTTTCATTTCCAGCCACTTGCAAAATATCTCCAAAGGATGTCCCATCAGCTCCTCAAATTGGATTTTTTACTAAATTGACACCATCATTGATCCTAGGAGCTCCTGACTTCCCACTTTCTTTTGATGGCACCAACAAACTTCCAGCCACTCTGGCTCAAACCCCCTAAATTTATCTTTGACTTATCCCTCTTGTTCCCAAGTATTGCTTTTGTCTTTTGAGCCCATTCCCCACTTCTCCATTCCTACTACCACGAAGTGCAGATTTTTATAACCTGCTGCACAATAATGATTATTATCATAGCAGCCAACATATGAGCGTTTATCACCTATTACTCACTCTGTTGCAAAATATTTTATGCTGATTTTCCCATTCAGTCCTTACTAACTGTATGTAGTAGTAATTATTACCCTATAAAAAATAGCTTTTTAACATCTTCCCAGCTTCAACATTTCCCACCTTCAATTCATTTCAACTACTGCTGCGAGATTCACTTCCCAAAATACCCTACTAGGCTTATCATTTTCCTACACAAAAAATCTTGAAGTACCCCCCCTTTTTTTTTTACAGCAGTCCAACTCCTTGTATTCAAAGCCCCCTGTGTCCTGGTTCCCAACTCTGTGTCTTAGTCTCATTTTTTACAGTTCCCATGTAGGCACCTGAGTAAACTTTCCCTTTCCTCTTCTGGACCTTTCTTCATGGTTTACCTTCCACTAAGACTCCTAATTGTCCTTCAAGGTTCAATTCAACTGCCTCTTCCTGATGGGAAAGCTTGATGGAGGAGTAGTCTCTTCCACCTCTGAGTTTTCAGTTTTTTGTGGAGCCCTTATACTTTTTGAAATGCAGATTTTATGTTTTTTGCATGTGGCCTACCTTCGCTACTAGACCAACTGCCTTACATGGAGTTTGGTTTTTTACACTTTCTATTGGGAATCTATTTGAAACCACTCTACTCGCCTCCTAACATACCACTCACTGTCTTCCTGTCCAGAAAGACAAGTAGGCTTTTCTTTAGTCTGTTCTTTTTCATCCCCTCAAAGGAACTCATGGCAGAATCAACTTAAAGGGGAGTTAGGGGAATGGGGAGAGGGCACAGCTGCAAAGACAGTAGCTAGAGCTCCCCAGGAGTTCCTTCCTAGTGCAAATGGTTAACAAGCTCGGCTGCTAACTGAAAGTTTGAGTCTACCCAGAGGCACCTTGGGAGAAAGGCCTAATGATCTACTTCTGAAACATGGGCCATTGAAAACTCTGTGGAGCACAGTTCTACTCTGACACATGTGGGGTTGTCATGAATTGAAGCTGACTCAAAGCGGCTGGTAGTTGTGGAACTCCCCAGCACCTGTTAGTGAAAGGAGGGTCCAGAGCACCTCTACAGTTGATTGTGCAAGAGAATCCCTAGCACTGTCTCAGAGAGATGACTTTGCTTACCAGATTCCACTGGTTTTTCATTCAGCAGTGATATGATTTAATTTCATATTTCAACACTTGAAAAAATTAAGAGAAAATAAATGGCATTAAAATAACTCAGGCTCCTTCTAGGGGATGATCTGAGAAAAATGCACCAAAAGGCAAGCTGATCACCAGCTTTCTCCTGAGAGGTAGGCAACAGGGCAGAGGGATGTCAGCCCTTCCTCATTGTGGAGCAGGGACAGTGTCTCTCTCAGGCTGCCCTGGATTTCTCACTCCCCTTACCCCAGGCCTGAGTTCCTTCCAGTGGCTGGGGATATTTTCTCTTGATCCTTCTTGGCATGACACATTCCTTCAGACCTGGTGGAAAGAGACCTCCTAGCAGCCAGAGGACCACGGTTTGGCTCTGGCTCTATATTTATTGGCATAGAAACTCTTGGCAATGCACTGAGCCTCAGTTTCTTCATCTGTGTAAGCATCCTCACAAGAAGGATTAAATGAAATCATACGAGAGAACAGGGCTTTGTAAATTGTGGGCACATAATGTCACTTATGTTTGTTGAATGAATGATGCACTGTAACTTCTGGTTATCATTATTCCATACACAGTAGAGGGAACATAAGGGGTAGATAAGAAGGGTATGTGCAGAGAAGGAATTGTGTTTAGAGAGAGGCTCACAACTGCTGTCCAGGCACTATATGGCCCTGTTGATTCTTGTGAATGAACAAAACTACCTGCTCTCTGAGGTCAAGGCTTAAGCCATTTACCTCTCCACCCCAAGGCTTTGCAGGAAGTTTGAAATCTCCTTCCACAGGTGGACCTTTGTAAAATCACTCAATACTGCAAGGTTAACATTCATTCATTCAACACGTATTTCCTGAACACTCACTATGCCAGACTCCAGTTAAGCACTGAGAATACTGTCGGCAACAAAAACGACAAGTGTCCTGCCACTGTGGATTTTATATTCTATAAGGGGGAACATAGAGCAAACCAGTAAGCAAACAAAACAAAAACAATGGTGATTTCAGCAAGTGACATGTACTATAAAGAAAATGAAAAGTGATGAGACAGAAAGTGCTGAGGGTGTGGGTGGGATCACGTTTATATAAAGTGGGTGGGGAAAGCCTCTTTGAGAAGGTGGCATCTGAGACTTCAATGAAATGAAAAAGTGAGCAATGTGGATATTTTGGGTGAGGGCATTCCAAGTAGAGGGAACAGGGAATGCAAAGGCCCTGGGGCAGTCTGATGGTTGGTAAATTCCAGGGACTCCAGAAAGTCCACCTTAGCTGGAATGGAGTGTGTTGTTGTTTGGTGCTGTTGAGTTGATTCCGACTCATAGTGGCTCCATGTAACAGAGTAGAACTGTCCCATAGGGTTTTCTTGGCTGTAATCTTTGTAGTAGCAGATCACCAGGTCTTTCTCCTGTGGAGCCAGTGGGTAGGTTCAAACCACCAGCCTTTCAGTTAGCAGCTGAAAGCTTAATTATTTGTGCTACCTGGGCTCCTTGGAGTGGAGTGTAGAGGGAGCAAAACAAAGTAGTAGGAGGTAAGATCAGTAAGTTAGAAGGGAAGCCAGTAGAGGATATATGTGGAGGGGGGGCAGTGTATGTGCAGGAAGAGAAGGGGTGCAAAGAATGACATAATCAATCTGACTTACATTTTAAAAAGATATTTACAGCTGTTTTGTGGAGAGTAGACTGTAAGGGGTAGGGTAAGATTGGCAGCTATTGCAATAGTCCAGGCAAGAGATATAATATTGAATTGCCAATAGCTAGAACAGAGCATGACACATATTTGGCACTCAATAAATTTTGAGAACATATCCATGCAGAAGTTATTTTCAAAGAACCAACAACTCTGATTGGCACAATAGTGAGTGTTTGACAGGTTTTTTTGTTTTTTTTTTTTCATGAATCAATGAGCAGAATCAGGCTTCCTTATAGTCACTCTGGGCTTTGCATTCATCTCAATATTTTGGATCTTTTGAAAATAATTTTTATTTTCCAGCTAGCACTCTTTCTTGGGAGTAATGAGTTCCTTGAGTTCATTTACTTTCGTGTGAAACTGTATTCTTATTTGAAATAGACTTGAGATGTCCAACTCTAAGGCCTCCATGGTGCTTTCAGCCAGTGCTCATAATTTTCCAAACCCTTTTTATGTACTAATCTTGTGTACTTTTCTGTGAGCTCCTGCAGGGAACTTCATCAATGCATCCCCAGAATGTATCGCAGCATGAACTATTGAATCAACAAATGATTTTTACCTGATTAGAATGAGGAGCACTGTGATGCCTTGGTTGAATTACAGGGGCTTCTTGCTCTCCTCCTGAAGAGCCCAGAATGCTCACTGGTCCATTGGTCTCACAGTTATAGGAAGGTCCCCAAGGTGATCAGGTGTCTAAGTTGGCTGATTTCCTTCAGCTTCTGTTTCTTTGGATCCTGGCTGCCTGGAGATTTCTGAATCAGGGGGAACTTTTCAGGGCCAGTGAGATGAAGAAAGTGCCTGGTATGGTTTGGTCCTTGCTATACCTCTTAATTCTTCTTTGGCCATCATCTTCTGTTTTCAGGTTGTCTCCAGTTTCTATTAATTCTACTTTTGAGATAGTTTCCAAATACACCCTCTGCATCACTGCACTCATTGCCTCTCACCCAAATATTGTGATCATCCATGAACTTGTCTTCCTGCCTCCAGTCTTGCCCTACATTTATTTGCTGAGCCAGTTTCCACGGTCATCTCTCTAGTCCTTCTGTCAAAAAGGAAAAAGTTGATCTTATTCTGCCTATGATAAAAAAAAAAAAAAAAATTTTCACTAGTTCCTTACTGTCTCCAAAACAATGCCCAAATTTCTTAGCGTGGCACCCAAGGCCTTTTTACCAACTGTTTCTAACTTAATATCCACATTCACTTTCAGGTGCTCTGCCCGTCAGCCATACTGCTCACTCTCCCCTAAATGTACAGTGCTTGTTCATGCCTTTTTTCTTTAGCAAGGCCATTCTATTTCCTTTGTTTGAAATGCACTGGCTTCCATTCAGTTATATCCTATTCATATTTCAAATCTTCGGTGTTGCCTGGTTCATGAATCTGGCCCTGGCAATCCTATGCAACATTAGACCCTTCTTCCTCTGTGCTTTCTTGCTTGACACATTGCATATGCTTCCAAATGTAGCATTTGTGTGGTTGTACTGTAAGTATTTGGGTTTCTGTCACTGCTCTCCAGTGAACTGGGTGCTCCTCAAGGGGGCTTATATTTTGTTCACATCACTCAAATCTGGAAAACCTCACTCATAGCATCACGGACAGATGGTTCCTCAAACTCCATTGGAACACTGCCAAGGGTGGGAGAAATCACTGAATATTATCCCTTCTGTTATTGCACATTCATTCGATGTATCCATTCATTCAGTACATATTTACTGAGCACCTACATGTACCAGGCACTGATTTAGGCACCGGGGATGCAGAAATAACAGACAAAAACTCCTGCCTTCTGGGAACTTGTCTTTTTTTTTGAATGTGTGAAAAAAATGAATTGGATGCAAATCAGAGTAGTCTTCTCAACAAAATTCAGTGAAAGTTAACTTGTGACACATTGGCTGGGTTTATACAAATGCACAATGAATGGATGAACAAACAAACGAATGAATGAATGAACAAGTATGGATAAATCAACCTAAGTTATCATCACTGAAAGGAAAACTAAAAATGTTTTGGTAAAAATCGATGGGTAGTATTATTTTCGATGAAGATGTGGGAACTTTGGAACTTATTTATTTCCTCAGAAAAGGTATAAACCAAACAGATAGCAAGTTTAGGAACTGACAAGGAGAAAATCTGCTTAGGTGGGGAGGGAGTTGATGCTGACTATCCTTTACAAGAAGGACCCCTGGTGGTGCAGTGGCTAAAGTGCTTGGCTGCTAACTGAAAGGTCAGCAATTCAAACCCATTGGCTGCTCTGTGGAAGAAAAATGTGGCAGTGAGCTTCCTTAAAGATTATTGTAGTTGTTGTTACGTGCCGTCGTAGAGACCCTATGTAAAACAAAACAAAACGCTGCCTGGTCCTCTGCCATCCTCACAATCATTGCTTTGTTTAAGCCCATTGTTGCAGCCACTGCATCAATCCATCTCATTGAGAATCTTCCTCTTTTTTGCTGACCCTCCGTCTTACCTGATGCCCTTCTCCAGGGACTGGTCCCTCCTGATAACATGTCCAAAGTACATGAGGCGAAGGCTCACCATCCCCACTTTCAAGGGCACTCTGGCTATATTTCTTTCAAGACAAACTTGTTTGTTATTCTAGCAGTCCATGGAATATTAAATATTCATGATTCAAAGGCATCAATTTTTCTTCAGTCTTCCTTATTCATTGTCCAGCTTTTGCATGCATATGAGGTGTGATGGTTAAGATTGTATGTCAGCTTGGCTGGGCCATAATTCTCAGTGTTTATACGTGATCACCCCCATGATGGGATCTGCTGTGAGTAGCCAATCAGTTGAAAGGGAGTTTTCTTGGGCACGTAGCCTGCATCCAAATATGTGGACGTTTGCCTGTTGCCTGCTCTGGATCCCGCAGCAGCCTTCTGTTCATTTAAGCCCTGGTTCTTGGGACTTGAGCTATCAGCTTATTTGCTCATCTTGGAATTTGTTGATCTTCACAGCCTATGAGCAAGAGCCATGCTCTCTGACTTGCCGATCTTGGGTTCACCAGCTCCCACAGCTACATGAATAAGGGAAAGCGTCTATCCTGATCCACAGACTTGGGGCATTCTAGCCTCTACAGTTGCATAAGCCATCTCCTTGATATAAATTTCTCTATATATTTATACACTTTACTGGTTTTGCTTCTCTAGAGAACCCAGCCTAAGACATTTGATACTAAAAGTGATTCTAGAGAAACAAAATTGTAAGAATGAGTTTCCTAAATTGGTTCTCAAGTCTGGTTAGTCTTAAAATGTTGATGACTCTGCTTCCAGCAGTAAAGGGGGCACTGCTAATCCATGGCATGAGGTGGCAATACAAAAATGCAAAATATTACTACCAATAGATCAGGTATTGCCGACAGGCAAGGCTCTAGGTGAATACATGTATCATATCTTTCTACAGTTTTGTCAGAATGAGAAGTATAAGGAAGCTGGTTGGTTGGTCCTACTTTTGCTAGACAAACTGGTGAAAGAAAGGGATGTGCCCAGGGCTTCAGAGTCAAAGCTCAAGTGCCACATAAATGACCTCAAAAGGTCTCCACTTGTGCTTTGAAAGAAAACCTTATTGTTTGTAGTAACAGAGCTGATATTGCTGAAAACCAAACCCAGAGTCTTATTGTAAGAGTGGCTGAATTACAATGCCAGCTCAATTGCCAACCTCGAGAGGTGTCTGAAATTAAAGTGAGGGCATTGTTTGGGAAGAAATGGGACCCTGAAACTTGGGAAGGGGACATATGGGCAGTTAATCAGGAAGCTGGAGACACTGAGCCCCTAAATTCCATTCAATCACTCCTGCCAACAGAACCACTCCGATCTGAAGAGATTACTTATGTTTGTCTGCTACACCACCCTGCCCAGAAAAACCATTAGCCCCTCCACTCCCATCTAACCAGATTAGCCCCAGCCCAGCTGCCTCTAAAGAGCCCTTGCCTGAGTCATTGCCTGGGGCATCACTGAGGCAGATGCTTTACAAGATGATGTTGGATGTTCTCAAAACAATTCCACCCTACCGACTCTGGATTCTAGACCGATAAGTAGACTTAAGTCCCAGCAAGCCCCAAAAGGCTAAGTACAAACTGTGACCCAGAGGAGGTATACTACACTTCAAAAGAACTGCTTGACTTTTCTAATATGTACAAACAGAAAACTGGAGAATATGTGTGGGAATAGTTATTAAGAGTGTGGGATAATGGTGCAAGGAACATAAAAATGGATCAATCTGAGTTTATTGATATGGGTCCACTAAGCACAGATTCTTCATTCAATGTTTCAGCTTGAGAAGTTAGGAAAGGATCTAATAGTTTATTTGGTTGGGTTGCCGGAGCATGGATTATGTGGTGGCCTACAGTAAGTCAAGTTGAAGTGCCAGACTTGCCTTGGTATACTGTAGAAGAAGATATCCAAAGGCTTAGGGAAATTGGCATGCTAGAGTGGGTTTATCAAGCTAGACTCACGAACCCATACACAGAATGCCCAGAGGACACACCTTTTACCACAGCGGTGGGGAACAAATTTGTGAAGGGAGCTCCAGTATCCTTGAAGACTGCTGTGGTAACTATTTTATGTAAATCAGATTTGAGAGTGGGAATTGCCCTAAATGAATTTAGACACCTAACTATAATGTGGCTGACCAGAGCCTGTGGTAGTAGAGGCCAAGCGGCAGCACTCAGTCAACAAAGACATGCTAAGCATTAGTTACCATAATGAACAGCGGAGTCAATGCAGTAATCAGAATAGTCTGAGTCATATGGACTTATGGCATTGGCTACTTAGTCATGCATGGTGTCCCGAGGAGTGAAAGATAGGAAATCTACTAAATATTTACTTGATCTGTACAAATGATTGAATTCTAGGTCAGGTGAACAGCAGTCTAACTCGAATTGCTAGAATAGAGAGTCATGGTCTCTCAACCAATTCTCAGACTTGAGCGAGCTTAAAGACCCACAACCCCTTGAATGAAGGGGAGGCCAGGTCTCTTTGAGAAAAGACTCCAATACACTACCAGAAATTTATATGGTTAATCTCTCTGGCAGCCTTCCCCAAAGGAGTGAGAGTGACTGTTCATAAGGAAATAATCGACTTTTTGGGAATTACTGGATACTAGCTCTAAACTGACACTAATTCCAGGAGACCCAAAATGTCACCGTGGCCCACCAGTCAGAGTGGTGGCATAAGGAGGTCATTATGGAGGTTATTAATGGAGTTCTGGCTGATGTCCATCTCATACAAGGTTCAGCGGGTCCCCGAACCCATCCTGTAGTGATTTTCCCAGTTCCAGAATGCATAATTTGAATAGGTACACTCAGCAACTGGCAGAACCCTCACAATGGATCCCTGACAAATGGAGTAAAAGTTATTATGGTAAAAAAAGCCAAGTGGAAGCCATTAGAACTGCCTCTACCTAGAAAAATAGTAAACCAAAACCAATACTACATTCCTGGAGGGATTGCACAGATTACTGCCACAATCGAGGACTTGAAGGATGCAGGAGTAATGATTCCCATCACATCCACATTGAACTCGCCTGTTTGGCCTGTGCAAAAAACTGATGAATCTTGGAGAATGACAGGGGATTATCAAAAACTTAACCAGGTGGTGACTCCACTTGCAGCTGCTGTTCCAGATGTACTTTCATTGCTTGAGCAAATTAATCCTTCTCCTGGTACCTGATATGACACTATTGATCTGGCTAAAGCCTATTTCTCCATTCCTGTTTCAAAGGAACACCAGAAGGAGTTTCCCTTCAGCTAGCAAGGCCAGTAATACACCTACAGTTGCCGGGCTACATGAACTCTCCAGCCATATGTCATAATTTAGCCTACAGGACCCTTGATTGTCCTTCCTTTCCACAAAACATCACACTGTTCCATTACATTGATGACATTATGCTGATTGAACCTAGTAAGGAAGAAGTGTCAATGACTCTGGACTTATTGGTAAAATATTTGTGTCTAAACCAAAAAAAACCAAACCCAGTGCGATAGAGTTGATTCTGACTCACAGTGACCCTATAGGACAGAATAGAACTGCCCCATAGAGTTTCCAAGGAGCGCCTGGTGGATTCGAACTACCAACCCTTTGGTTAGCAGCTGTAGCACTTAACCACTACGCCACCAGGGTTTACGATTTGTGTCTGGAGTGTGGGAAATTAATCCACAAAAATTCAGGCACCTTCCACCTCAGTGAAATTTCTAAGGGTCTAGTGACGTGGGCATGTTGAGATATTCCTTCTAAAGTGAAGGATAAGTTATTGCATCTGGCTGCTCCCACAGGTAACTAAAAAGGAGGCACTAGTGGGCCTCTCTGGATTTTGGAGGCAACATATTCCTCATTTGGGTGTGCAACTCTGGCTTATTTACCAAGTGACTCGAAAAGCTTCAAGTTTTGAGTGGGGCCCAGAACAAGAGAAGGCTCTGCAACAGGTTCAGGCTGCTGTGCAAGTCACTCTGCCACTTGGGCCATATGATCCACCTGATCCAATGGGGCTTCAAGTGTCCATGGCAGATAGAGATGCTGTTTGGAGTCTTTGGCAGGCCCCTATTGGTGAATCACAGTGCAGACCCGTAGGATTTTGGAGCAAAGCCCTGCCATCCTCTGCAAATAACTACATTCCTTTTGAGAGAGAGCTTTTGGCTTGTTACTGGGCCTTAGTAAAGACTGAATGCTGAACCATGGGCCACCAAGTCACCATGCAGCCTGAACTGCCCATCGTGAACTGGGTGTTGTCTGACCAACAGTCATAAAGTCATAAAGTTGGATTTGCACAGCAGCACTCCATCATTAAATGGAAGTGGTATATACAAGACCAGGTCCCAGCAGGACCTCAAAGCACAAGTAAGTTGCATGAGGAAGTGGCCCAAATGCCCATGGTCTCCACTTCTGTCACATTTCCTTCCATCTCCCAGTCTGTACGTATGGCCTCACGGGGAGTTCCTTATGATCAGTTGACAGAAGGAGAGAAAAATCCCACCTGGTTTACAGATGGTTCTGCCTAATATGCAGGTACCACTTGAAAGTGGACAGCAGCAGCACTACAGCCCCTTTCTGGAAACTTTCTGAAGGACTGTGGTGAAGGGAAATCTTCCCAGTGGGCAGAACTTTGAGCAATGCACCTGGTTGTTCACTTTGCTTAAAAGGACAAGTGGCCAAATGTATGGTTGTATACTGACTCATGGGCTGTGGCCAATGGTTTGGCTGGATGGTCAGGGACTTGGAAGGAACATGATCGGAAAATTGGAGACAAGGATATATGGGGAAGAGATATGTGGATAAACCTCTCTGAATAGGCCAAAGAAGTGAAGATATTTGTGTTTCATGTGAATGTTCACCAAAGTGTGACCTCAGCAGAGTATGATTTTAACAATCAAGTGGATACGATGACAAGTTTTGTGGAAACAAGTCATCCTCTTTCCCCAGCTACTTCTGTCATTGCTCAATGGGCTCATGAACAAAGTGGCCATGGTGGTAGGGATGGAGGTTATGCATGGGCCCCGCAACACGGAGTTCCACACACCAGGGCTGAATTGGCTACAGCCATTGCTCACTGCCCAATCTGCCAGCCACAGAGACCAACACTGAGCTTCCAATGTGGCACCATCCCGCGAGGTGATCAACCAACAACCAGATGGCAAGTTGATTATATTGGCCCACTTCTATCATGAAAAGGTCAGCATTTTGTCCTTACTGGAATATGGATTTGCCTTCCCTTCACTCAATGCTTCTGCCAAAACTACCATCTGTGGATTTAAAGAAAGTCTTACCAACCATCATGGTATCCCTCACAGCATTGCCTCTGATTAAGAGACTTACTGCACAGCAAATGAAGTGTGGCAGTAGGCCCATGCTCATGGAATCCACTGGTCTAACCGTGTTTCCATTCATCCTGAAACAGCTGACTTGATAGAATGATGGAATTGCCTCCTAAATACACAGTTGAGGCACCAGCTAGTTGGCGATATCTTTCAGGGTTGGGGAAGTGTTTCCCAGGAGGCTGTATATGCTCTAAACCAGCATCCAATATATGATGCCATTTCTCCCATAGCCAGAATTCATGGCTCCAGGAATCAACGGGTGGAAATAGGAGTGGCAGCACACATTATTACCCCTAGTGAGTCATTCACAAGATTTTTGCTCCCTGTCCCCGAGTCCTTATGCTCTGCAGGTCTAGAGGTCTTAGTTCCAAAGGGAGGAATGCTCCCACCTGGAGACACAACACTGACTCCGTTGAACTGGAAGCTAAGAATGCCCTCTGGCCATGTTGGGCTTCTTATGCCTCCAAATCAACAGGCAAATAAGGGAGTTACCATACTGGCTGGTGTGATTGATCCTGATTACCAAGAGGAAATCAGATTGATATTATATAACGGAGGTAAAGAAAAGCATGTCTGGAGTGCAGGAGATCCCTTAGGGCGTCCTCTAGTACTATCATGCCCTGCGAATAAAGTCAATGGAAAACTATAGCAACCCAATTCCAACATGACTAGTAATGGCCCAGACCCTTTGGGAATAAAAGTTTGGGTCACCCCACCAGGTAAAGAACCACTACTGGCTGAGGTGCTTTCTGAGGGCAAAGGGAATATGGAATGGGTGGTGGAAGGAGGTAGTTCTAAATACCAGTTACGGCCATATGACCAGTTGCAGAAACAAGGACTATAAATGTTCTGAGTATTTCTGTTTTGTATGTGTGCACCAAATGTTTTTGTTTTCTTCACTTATAAAATATAAGATGTAAACGGAGCTAGTGCCCCATTTTCATTTGGGCATGTTTTAGTTGTATCATGTTGGATGTAAGTATGACTTTGTAATTGTCTTCATTCAGAGATTATGTATGTTTTGGGAGATGTGTACAGGTGCCAAATTGACAGGAGCTGGGCTGTGATGGGTAAGATTGTCAACTTGGCTGGGTCATGATTATCAGTGTTTATATGTGATCACCCCCAGGTGACCACCCCCATGATGTGAGTTGGCAATCAGTTGAAAGAGAGTTTCCTTGGGCGTGTAGCCTGCATCTGAATATAAGTGGATGTTCTGGTATTTGCCTGCTCTGGATCCTGCAGCTGCCTCTTGTTCATCTGACCTCCTATTCTTGGGACTTGAGCTAGAAGCTTACCTGCCAGTCTTGGGATTTGTTGATCTTCACAGCCTATGAGCAAGAGTCCTGCTCTCCAACCTGCTGATCTAGGGTTCACCAGCCTCTGTAGCTATGTGAATCAGGAGAAGCTTTGCAGACTTGCCTGCCAATCTTAGGATTCATCAATCTTCGCATCCTGTGTGCAAGAGCTCTGCTCTCCAACCTGCCAATCTTGGGTTCGCCAGCCCCTACAGCTACGTGAATCAGGAGAAGCCTCTATCCTGATCCATGGACTTGGGATGTTCCAGTCTTTATAATAGTGTGAGCTGTTTCCTTGATATACATCTCTCTCTATATACTCCACTGGTCTCACCCCTTCAGGAGCAAGGGAAAATGAAGAAAACTAAAGATACAAGGGAAAGGTTAGCCCAAAGGACTAATGGACCACATCTACCATGGCCTCCACCAGACTGAGTCCAGTACAATTTGATGGTGCCTGGGTACCACCAATGATTGCTCTATAGGGATCATGATAGAGGGTCCCAGGCAGAGCTGGAGAAAAATGTAGAACAAAATTCTAACTCATAAAAAAAACCAGGCTTACTGGCCTGACAGAGACTAGAGAAAACCTGAGAGTACGGCCCCCAGACACCCTTTTAGCTCAGTAATGAAGTCACTCCCAAGGTTCACCCTTCAGCCAAAGATCAGATAGGCCCATAAAACAAAACAAGACTAAAAGGGCACACCAGCCCAGGGGCAAAGACTAGAAGGCAGGAGGAAACAGGAAAGCTGGTAATAAGGAACCCAAGGTCAAGAAGGGAGAGTGTTGACACATCGTGGTGTTGGTAACCAATGTCGCAAAACAATATGTGTACTGTTTAATGAAAAACTAGTTTGTTCTGTAAACCTTCATCTAAAGTACAATAAAAAAAATTTTTTTTTTAAATGCCTCTCTCTATATTTTTATACGCTTTACTGGTTTTGCTCCTCTAGAGAACCCACCCTAAGACAGGTTTTTTCTGTTTGAGAAATGCTAAGTGTGTTCTTCTCTTTTGGTTTTCTATGTCCAGGTCTTTGCACATTTCATTATAATACTTTCTTTTATCTTCTAGAGCCGCCTTTTGAAATCTTCTGTTCAACTGTTTTACTTCACCATTTCTTCCATTAGCTTTAAAAGTTACTCTACGTACAACAGCAAGTTTCAGAGTCTCTTTCGACATCCATTTTGGTCTTTTCTTTCTTTCCTGACTTTTTTAAATGAGATTTTTCTTTGTTCATGTATGATGTCCATGATGTCATTCCACAGCTTGTCTAGTCTTCGGTCATTAGTGTTTAGTGTGTCAAATCTGTTCTTGAGATGGTCTCCAAATTCAGGTGTGATATACTCAAGGTCATATTTTGGTTCTTATGGACATTGTTTTAATTTTCTTCAGCTTCAACTTGAACTTGCATATGAGCAATTGATGGTCTGTTCTGCAGTTGATCCCTGGCCTTGTTCCAACTGATGATTTTGAACTTAAACATTACAGCCTTGGAAACCATATGGAGCAATTCTACTCTGTCCTATATGGTTGCTATGAGTCAGAATCCACTCGATGGCAGTGGGTTGGGGATCCTTGGCAAAGTCAGTTAGAGTCCAAAAGAATGGGATGTTTGTCCAGTGTATAGAAAGGCCATGTGTTACCCATTTGTGAGTCAACTCATGGTGCACGAAGAGTCTTTCTCCTGGTCAAGAGAGTGCCTCCAGTGGCTGAAATTCTGGAGGTCCAGGTGCCACAGTCAGGCTGTGTTCCTTGTCTTTTCTCTCAGGGTTCTCAACCTTGATTGTACCTTAAAATCAGTTGGGGAGCTTCTTAAAAATCTAGATATCTCAGCTTCACTCCCAGATATTCCAAAACTGACATCTGCGACAGAATCCAGATGCACAACCATCTCTAGAATGTGGTCCTTGTTCCATCACCGGCTCCAACTTGGGAAAGACTTAAAATGGCAATGTAGATCCAGCATTGGGAGAAAAGGAGCTTACATTAAGCTGGCTAAAGTCCTTCCTCTTCTTACCTTTCCCACCTATTTTGTGTTTGTGACTTCTCAGTCTTGTCAAGGGCTTGCAGAGGGCAAAGACTTTTGGCTTCCACAGAGTCTGGTAAGCTGTAGGAATCTATGAATCATAGAATTTTAGAGGCAGAAAAGATATCAGAGGTCAGGCTTAACCTCGTCTATATCAATAGAGTTCCACCAAGTGTAACAAACTCTGTTACAAAAACAACAACAACAACAAAACTTCCCCGTATTTAATTGAAACCTTATGGAGCTTCCACAAAAGTGTGGAAGACAGACATGTAAACAGATAAGCTCAGTACAGTGTGACAAGTGCTTCACTAGTGATACAGAAGAAGTGTTAGAGGAAACCAGAGGTGTAAATGATTTATTTTGAAGGATTTGGAGGAAGAGGACATTGTCAGGTGGGGGCGGGGGGGAGGGGGGAATTATCCAATAGGCAAGGTAAACATGTTGCTTACCTTGCTTACCAGATCATCTGTAGTGAACGATTTCAGATTTTTCACATTAAATATTCTGCTTCTAGCTATGACTGGCATCTGTCTCTCCCACAATCCCACAGCACCTTCCTACAGTATCAAAGCCTCTTCAAATTTACAACCCCTGACAGGAGTGGATGACACAGTAAAGCATAATAAGCAGGCACTTACTTGTGCTTACTTACTAATCTGTAGTGAATAATTTCACATGTTTTTCACCATCCAAAGATGTGGTGAAACCCTTGTGAAATTGTTCACTACAGATTAGCAAGTAAGCACAAGTAAGACTATGCTTACCTTGCTTATTGGGTAATCTGGCCCTGTTGTCTAGGAAAGCTTCCCAGAAGACTTTCAACTTTCTGGAGCCATAGGTTCTTGACCAAACAGCTGCAGATCCCTAGTTTAGCATTCGACATATCAAGTTTCACAGCCCAGCTGTGTCACTTGCTCAGATGGTAGGTCATGGGTAAATTGTTAATCTTTGAGTCTCAGACTCTTAATTCAAAATCCTGTCTTATTGTGGGATTGTGAGGCATCGAATAGCAGATATAAAAGTTCCTAGTGAAGTGACAGCCATCAAGTAGGTACTCAATGAATAGGTATGATTATTGTTGTTCTTGTTATTTTTTAAAGCTTTGGTTTATATGGAAACCCTGGTGGCGTAGTGGTTAAGTGTTACGGCTGCTAACCAAAGAGTCAGCAGTTCAAATCCTCCAGGTGCTCCTTGGAAACTCTATGGGGCAGTTCTACTCTGTCCTACAGGGTCGCTATGAGTCGGAATCGACTCGACAGCACTGGGTTTGGTTTGGTTTTTTGGTTTTGATTTATATAAAGTATGAAGATACTGATGCCTGCTGGAGCCCTGTACTCTTAGGAGGCTTTCTCTCCTTGTGTGGTGGTGGCTGGGAGAATGTCAGCAGGGTTCTGTGAAGCTATCATGTGATTTGGATGTCATTAAGGGTTTGAGGGGTTTCAGGGAAGACAAAATATGACAATTGCATGGGATCAGAGAAGCAAGAGCAATATTGTATCTTATCATGTACGACTGCAAGATTCATAAAACCGTGCTGCATTGCGGCCACTGCCTACACGGCTTGGGGCAGCTGTACAGAGACCAACCTGATAGTTTAAAGCAAACAAAGAAAAAGATATTACTCCCCAGGACATAATTGTAATCAATTATTCCTTTTACTATAAAGTCTTTAAGGCTGGGGAGGTGGTGGAGCTTGTTCATGGAACAAGTTTCAATCACAGTACTTGACCCAGAATGGTTATTTGAAGGGCCAGAAACAAAAATACCAGTTGCTGATGCGTCAATTCCAATTCATGGCAACCCCGTATGTTGCAAAGTAAAACTGCAGTCCATAAGGTTTTCACGGCTGTGGTCTTTCAGGAGCAGATTGCCAGGCCTTTGTTCTGAGTCACCTTTGAGTAAGTTTGAACTGCTAACCTTTAAGGTTAGTAGGCTAGTGCTTAACTGTTTATGCCAACCAAGGACTCCCACTGAAAAGGAAGTTGTTTAAAAAATGAATTTGATCCAAGATGCAGAATGCATCTTGGATCAAATTTTATGGTGCAGAATGCAGGCTCTCCTCAACTACTTCTTGGATACCCTTCGCCACTGTCGTCCCTCAGTTACCTTTTCATGACAGGTACTGATATCTCTGGGAGACTAAAGTTCATGCCCGGCTGTTACACTGCTCTGGGCCAACATAAACTCCAATGGGTCCCTTCACTTCTCTGATTTTTGAGGGATGGGCCTGTCTACAATCAAAGCTTCTTTAACTTGAAGGAACTACAGAGATTGTCTAATCCAACCAGAATTTTATGGGTGAGGAAGCTGATACCCTGAGAGGTTTGCTGACTCTCCAAGGTCTTGTAGCTCCTGGAGGCAGAGCCAGGAAGAAAGTCCTGCCTCCTGCTTTCAAATTTGGGGTTCTACCACTTGGAGTGTATTGTTTTTGTTGTTAGGTGCCATCAAGTCAGTTCTGACTCATAGTGACCCCGGGCACAACAAAATGAAACACTGTCCAACCCTGTGCAACCATCACAGACATTGCTATGTTTGAGCCCATTGTTGCAGCTGCTGTGTTAGTCCATCTCATTGAGGGTCTTCCTCTTTTTCGCTGACCCTCAACTATACTAGCATGATGTCCTTCTCCAAGGACTGGTCCCTCCTGAAAAATGTCCAAAGTACCTGAGATGAAGTCTTGCCATCCTCGTTTCTAAGGTGCATCCTTGCTACACTTCTTCTAAGACAGATTTGTTCATTCTTCTGGAAGTCTATGGTATATTCAATATTCTTCACCAACACCATAATTCAAAGGCATCAATTCTTTGGTTTTCTTTATTCTCTGTCCAGATTTTGCATGCATATGAGGTGATTGAAAATACCATGGCTTGGGTCAGGAACACCTTAGTCCTCAGAGTGACATCTTTGCTTTTTAACACTTTAAAGAAGTCTTTTGCAGCAGATTTGCCCAGTGCAATATGTCATGTAGAGCTTCCAAACTTGTAATGAGGCCTTCACATCCAGAAAGACACCCCCTGCTCTCCCTGGGCTCTTGCTCAACAGGGTCCCCAAACCCCAGGGCACTTACCAAACACAGTGGTTAACACACAGTACTCTGAAATTAGACTTCCAGAGTTCAAATCCTTACATTTCTACTTACTGGCTGTGATCTTGGGAGAATTACTTAACCTCTCTGACCCTTAATTTCCCATCTGCAAAATGGGTATGATGATAATAGTACCTCCTTCACTGTGAAGATTTAAAGAGGTCATGAAGGATGAAAAGCATTTAGCATCGTGTTTTCCTCCGTGGACCCGAGTTCCACTTGGGACAGTCAAACTGCCTAAGCAGCAGAGGTCACATCTTGCCTACTCTTGACAGAGTGGGGAGTTTAGCTCCCGTGTTTCAGGGGGAGCATTGCCATGGAGAGAAGGACTCACACTGACTTTCACCGCTTATAGGCAGAAGAGGCACAGGCGGAGATGCAATGCACTTGGACTCGGGTGACATACTAGAGCCAGCGCCTTGCCTGTCTGCACCTAAAATTTTAATGTAAATTGGCTGTGACGCCTGTGCAGGGGCCCAGATTTAGAAGCAGAGCAGGACGACTCTACCCAAGCTGGTGACAGGCCCGGAGGAGTGTTCCCATTGGAGAAAGTGGAGGGTGTAGCGGAGGGAGACTTTGCTTGGTCTGGCCTGGTGGCACTGTTTTATTAATGTTCTGGAAGAGCAGAGGAACAGTGACTTTAATTAAATTTGCCAGTGATATTAAAAGATGTCAGGAGCCACTGCTGAGGACACAGACACCTTGCAGATGGCCCTGGGGGCGTTAGGAAAATAAGCTGGGAAAGGAATGAGAGGCCAGGGGCTGAGCCAGGGCATCCGTTTCACTAGGGAGAGGAGTGTGACATGGGGGAGGAGGGCCATTGTCTGCAGAACATACCCTGTTGTGTGCTGTCGAGTCAGTTTCAGCTCATGGTGATCCTATAGGACAGAGTCAAACTGCCCCATAAAGTTTCCTAGGCTGTAATCTTTACTGGAGCAGATTGCCAGGTCTTTTCTTTCACAGAGCCACTGGTGGGTTTGAACCACTGACCTTTCAGTTAGCAGCTGAGTGTTTAACCAGTGTGCCACCAGGGCTCCTCGAATATACCCTAGCCCTCCACATTATCTTTATCTGCTCTGTTTCCAGTCGATTTGTCACTGATCTGCCTGCTCCAGTCTTGTTCCCCTTGCAGCCATCCTAAACCCTTTAGCCAAACAGGCTTTTCTGAAATAGAATCTGACCATGTCATTCTCCAGTTTAAAATCTTATCATTGGCTTTTCACTGCCCCTAGGATAAAATCCCATCTTCTCAGCCTGGCATATAAGACTCCCCATGAATCGAGTCCTCCCTGTGTCTGTAGCCTCATATGCTAACCCTCCTGCTTCACACTGAATTCCTTGTAATCCTATCCACACACCAGGCTTTTTCATGTCTTCATGGCTTTGCTTGGGCTGTTCTCTTTGACTTGAATGCCCTTCCCACTTTTCTTCTTTTGAACAAAGCTCACTTGGGCTTGAAGACTCATTTCAGAGATCACCTCCTTCAGAACGCCCTCCTGAATCCCCAGGCTGGCTCTCTGCCCTCTTCATGTGACCATGGCATTCTGCCCTTGCCTCCACTTATTATGGTCAAATTGTCTGTTTGTGCATCTGTCTACCCTGCTAGATCATACCTTTGAGGGCAAACCTTGTATCTTATTTTTCATTTTACCCAGCAGCATCTAGTACCAGGCCTGGCAAATCACAAACTATTGTTAATGTTTGTCAAACTGAACTGATAGAAAGGAGAATATTCAAGTGGGAGACCGCAGCAGGCATCCAGGACACCCTGGTAAACCTGGGGACTAGGCAGCTTTACCAAATGGCTAATCTCTCCAATGGGGATGAGTGGGGCAGTCACATTGCTCCTAAGACCAGATCAGACTGGGGGCTGATTAGGGACTGTGAAGGCTCTATAACAAAGTGGGACCTTTTAGTAAAATGGAGTGGATAAAACTGTAAATTTTATCCCATTTGGCTCTGCTACTTCTTTGCCTAATACTTTGAATAAATGACTTAACTCTTAGTTTCTCAAAATGTAATATAGAGATAATACTGCATATTTCATTGGGTTGCTGAGAAGATTAAATGAGAAAGTGCTTGGCATTAGACACACAATACCAAACTAGTTGCCATCATGTTGATTCAGACTCATGGAGACCCCATGTGTGTCAGAAAACCCTCCCTAGGGTTTTCAGTGCTTGATTTTTCAGAAGTAGATTACCAGACCTTTCTTCTGAGGTGCCTCTGGGTGGACTCCAACCTCTAACCTTTTGGATAGTAGCCGAGCATGTTAAACATTTGCACCACCCAGGGAATCCTATGTATGCAATAAGCACTTGTAAGTGTAAACTATTATTAATATCTGTATTGGGTGGTTCTGGGGTTCTTAAACTGAGTCATTTTTCTGAGTACGTATTGGGGCTGATTAAGAGCCTTCTGGAACCACAAAGATCATTTGGGTCTCTAAGAGCCTGGGTTAGACCCCAGGAGACTGGGATCTATCCCAATTGATGTCTGGGTCTGGGATGATGGGAAAAAAAACAAAAACAAAAACCATTGACTTGATCATTAGCGGTATTCCCGTTTCTTCTAACACTTCATCCAGAAAGCATTTCCTGGCGGGACTGGAAAGAATAACTGAGAAATCACAGGCCATTTTTCACCTTTAACTCCAGAAACTTAGTACAGGCGCCTTCTTGCCTTGTTTTTTTTGATCCTTTCTTTTAGTTCATTTGTTTTTTCAGGGTACATTCTTTCTAAACTGGCCTCTGATTTTGGCCACATGATGATAGCATGCTTCTCATAAAAACCTGTCACAGCATGGTTTCTGCAGGATGGAAGAAGAACAAAGACCCTGACCCTCCTTAATTCTCCCGGCAGGAAAGATAAATGGGAGTCATTGTGCTCCACTCATCAGGGTAACTCTACCACCTCAGTGTTCCATGTTCTTTTACTGCAGAAGGCCAGCCCTCTCCTCAAACTCTGTAGACATCTCAGCCCCTTGTGGTTTGCTGGCCCATGCAGCTGCCACCTCCTGTCTCACCATGTTGGCTCTTGATTAAAGAGCTGCCCCAGCTGTGCCCACCTTCTGTCTCCTCCTGCGTGAGGCTTGTCAGAATCCACAGAGTGTCAGCATTTTCAGAGGCCAAGGCAAGGAACCAAGATCCTTCTCTATCCACATTTCTCCAGGGTGGGTGTGTGGCAAGCCTGTGAAGAGCATCTCTGTGCACATTACGGATTATGACAGTGTTCTGAGCCTCTGAATGTGGATGCTGGGAGTCTTCAACAACCCTGATCTTCATTGTCATCCTTATAACCTCTTGTCCTCTGAGTGAGGTCAAAGCCAGAGGCCCCAAGCACCTGTTGTGGGGACCCCAGTGCCTGGACTGGTGGGGAATGTGAGCCTCAGCATTTGGCTGCCATTCTGGGGAATGCGAAACCTAGTTAATCCACAGGGCCCTTTGGGAGGATGGCCTTCGTGTTACAGGATGCATCCTGGCATACTGTGTCCTGAAGGGAATGTCTCTTTGGGTACAAGCCTTGGGAATTTAAAGGGGTCCTGATATTGTTGTTGTTGTAGATAGCTGCCATCGAGTCTACCCCCAGCTTGATGTGACTCCATACACGATGGATCCAAATGCTGACCAGTCCTGTACCATCCATGATTGGTTGTGGATCAGACCTTTGTGATCCACAGGATTTTGTTTTTTTATTTTATTCTGCTTTAGGTGAAAATTTGCAAGACAAATTGGTTTCTCATTCAAAAATTTATACACAAATTTTTTTTGTGACATTGATTGCAATCCCCGCAATGTGGCAGCACTCTCTCCACCCCAGGTTCCCCATATCCATTTGCAGTTTTCCTGTCCCTTCCTGCCTTCTTGTCTTTGCTTTGGGCAGGTGTTGCCCATTTGGTCTTGTATACTTGATTGAACTAAGAACCACATTCCTCACATGTGTTATTGTTTGTTTTATAGGCTTGTCTAATCTTTGGAGTTCTGGAGTGGCTTCAGTTCTGAGTTAGCAAGGTGTCCAGGGGCCACTGTCTTGGAGGTTCCTCCAGTCTCTGTCAGTAAGTTTGGTCTTTTTTTAAAAATGAATTTGAGTTTTGTTCTACATTTTTTTTCCCCACTCTGTCCGAGACCCTCTATCGTGATCCCTGTCAGAGCGGTCAGTTGAGGTAGCCAGGCACCATCTAGTTCTTCTGAGCTCAGGTGATAGAAGTTGTGGTTATGTGGTCCGTTAGTCCTTTGGGCTAATATTTTCCTTGTGTCTTTTTTTCATTCTCCTTTGCTCTGGATGGGATAAGACCAATAGATGTATCTTAGATGGCTGCTCTCAAGCTTTTAAGACCCCAGACACTAGCTACTCACACCAAAGTAGGATGTAGAACCTTTTTTTTATGAACCATGTTATGCCAGTTGACCTAGATGTCCCCCAAGACCATGGCCCCTAGCCTGCAGCCCCATTGACTCGATCTCTCAAGGTGTGTGGCTGTGTCTAAGAAGCTTCTGTGACATTGCCTCCATCAAGTTGTACGCACTTCCTCTATATTGTGTGTTGTTCCCTTCACCAAAGTTAACACTTATCTACTACCTAGCGATTTCCCCCTTCCC
Organism: Loxodonta africana; assembly: GCF_030014295.1. Taxonomy (NCBI): domain Eukaryota; kingdom Metazoa; phylum Chordata; class Mammalia; order Proboscidea; family Elephantidae; genus Loxodonta; species Loxodonta africana. The sequence goes on along the minus strand of NC_087351.1, from coordinate 82,324,127 downwards.
ATCTCTCCCCTCCCTCCATCGAAGCTTTTTTTCTTCCATTTATAAACCTTTCCTTGAATTTTTATGATAGAGGCCTAATACAATATTTGTCCTTTTTTATTGACTTATTTCACTCAGCATAATGCCCTCCAGGTTCATCCATGTTGCAGTGTGTTTCATGGATTCATCATTATTCTTTATCATTGCATAGTTTTCCATTGTATGTGTTGTTGTTGTTGTTAGGTGCAGTTGAGCCAGTTCTGACTCATAGTGACCCTATGCACAACAGAACGAAACACTGCCCAGTCCTGTGCTATCCTTACAATCGTTGTTAATGCTTGAGCTCATTGTTGCAGCCACTGTGTCAATCCACCTTATTGAGGGTCTTCCTCTTTTCTGCTGACCCTGTACTCTGCCAAGCATATCCTTCTCCAGGGACTGATCCCTCCTGACAACATGTCCAAAGTATGTAAGATGCAGTCTCGTCATCCTTGCCTCTAAGGAGCATCCTGGCCACACTTCTTCCAAGATAGATTTGTTCATTCTTTTGCGAGTCCATGGTATATTCAATATTCTTCGCCAACACCACAATTCAAAGGTGTCAATTCTTCTTCAGTCTTCCTTATTCATTTTCCAGCTTTCACATGCGTATGATTGGATTGAAAATCCCTTGGCTTGGGTCAGGCACGCCTTAGTCTTCAAGGTGACATCTTTGCTCTTCAACACTCTGAAGAGGTCCTTTGCAGCAGATTTACCCAATGCAATGCATCTTTTGATTTCTTGACTGCTGCTTCCATGGCTGTTGATTGTGGATCCAAGTAAAATGAAATTCTTGACAACTTCAATCTTTTCTCCTTTTATCATGGTATTGCTCATTGGTCCAGTTGTGAGGATTTTTGTTTTCTTTATGTTGAGGTGTAATCCATACTGAAGGCTGTGGTCTTTGAATTAGTAAGTGCTTCAAGGCCTCTTCACTTTCAGCAAGGAATGTTGTGTCATCTGCGTAATGCAGGTTGTTAATGAAGTGAAATGGAACACATAAACATCGATATCCTAGGCATTAGTGAGCTGAAATGGACTGGTATTGGCCATTTTGAATCAGACAATCATATTGTCTACTACGCTGGGAATGACAACTTGAAGAGGAATGGTGTTGCATTCATTGTCAAAAAGAATGTTTCCAGATCTATCCTGAAGTACAACGCTGTCAGTGATAGGATAATATCCATACCCCTACAAGGAAGACCAGTTAATATGACTATTATTCAAATTTACGCACCAACCGCTAGGGCCAAAGATGAAGAAATAGAAGATTTTTATCAGCTGCTGCAGTCTGAAACTGATCGAACATGCAATCAAAATGCATTGATAATTACTGGTGATTGGAATGCGAAAGTTGGAAACAAAGAAGAAGGATCAGTAGTAGGAAAATATGGCCTTGGTGATAGAATCAATGCCGGAGATCGATTGATAGAATTTTGCAAGACCAACGACTTCATTGCAAATACCTTCTTTCACCAATGTAAACAGGGACTACACACATGGACCTCGCCAGATGGAACACACAGAAATCAAATTGACTACATCTGTGGAAAGAGACAATGGCAAAGCTCAATATCATCAGTCAGGACAAGGTCAGGGGCTGACTGTGGAACACACCATCAATTGCTCATATGCAAGTTCAAGCTGAAACTGAAGAAAATCAGAGCAAGTCCACAAGAGCCAAAATATGACCTTGAGTATTACCACCTGAATTTTGAGACCATCTCAAGAACAGATCTGGTGCATTGAATGCTAGTGACCGAACACCAGACGAGCTGTGGAATGACATCAAGGACATCATCCATGAAGAAAGCAAGAGGTCACTGAAAAGACAGGAAAGAAAGAAAAGACCAAGATGGATGTCAGAGGAGACTCTGAAGCTTGCTCTTAAGCGTCGAGCAGCTAAAGCAAAAGGAAGAATTGATGAAGTAAAAGAACTGAACAGAAGATTTCAAAGGGCCTCTCGAGAAGACAAAGCAAATTATTATACTGACATGTGAAAAGAGCTGGAGATGGAAAACCAAAGGGGAAGAACATGCTCGGCATTTCTCAAGCTGAAAGAACTGAAGAAAAAATTCAAGCCTCGAGTTGCAATAGTGAAGGATTCCATGGGGAAAATATTAAACGACGTAGGAAGCATCAGAAGAAGATGGAAGGAATACACAGAGTCATTATACCAAAAAGAATTAGCCGATGTTCAACCATTTCAAGAGGTGGCATATGATCAGGAACTGATGGTACTGAAGGAAAAAGTCTAAGCTGCCCTGGAGACATTGGTGAAAAACAAGGCTCCAGGAATTGATGGAATATCAATTGAGATGTTTCAACAAACAGATGCAGCGCTGGAGGTGCTCACTTGTCTATGCCAAGAAATATGGAAGACAGCTTCCTGGCCAACTGACTGGAAGAGATCCATATTTATGCCTATTCCCAAGAAAGGTGATCCAACCGAACGTGGAAATTGTAGAACAATATACTAATATTAAATGCAAGCAAAATTTTGCTGAAGATCATCATTCAAAAAGGGCTGCAGCAGTATATCAACAGGAAACTGCCAGAAATTCAGGCTGGTTTCAGAAGAGGATGTGGAACCAGGGATATCATTGCTGATGTCAGATGGATCCTGGCTGAAAGCAGAGAATACCAGAAGGATGTTTACCTGTGTTTTATTGACTATGCAAAGGCATTCGACTGTGTGGATCATAACAAACTATGGACAACATTGCGAAGAATGGGAATTCCAGAACACTTAATTGTGCTCATGAGGAACCTTCACATAGATCAAGAGGCAGTTGTTTAGAGAGAACGAGGGGATACTGATTGGTTTAAAGTCATGAAAGGTGTGCGTCAGGGTTGTATTCTTTCACCAT